>NC_079439.1:12306672-12374172 GCF_903798145.1 Danio aesculapii
CACACCAACAGTACATATTTTGGATGTCTCTCTTATCTGACTAATTAACTTCAGATTTTGGAGTCTGTCTGAAGCTACGGTCACACTGGGCTTTGTGTGTGCGAAATTCTGTCGTGTGGCGCTGCGAAAAGGGGCGGGATCAAACAAGCTTATTAGACATTTAAAAAAGCGAGCGATTGCTCCATGTTTTACATTTTTGCCCAGAGAGGTCCTGTTTTGATCCTCAATTGCTCTCATGCAGTCAAGTGATCCGATTTAGCAGGTTAGAGTTCACCAAGCTTGAACTTTGCACCGCAGCAACATGCGAAACTCGACGCATGACCCCGCGTTTCCGGTCTGACGCATTCGCGTGCGTATGAATGGAAGTCTATGGGAAGAAAAGTCAAGTGTGACCGCACCTTAATGTTCTGATGAGTTGATTCAGGTGTGTTTGATTAGGGAGAGGTTGAAAATGTGTACTGTTGGTGTGCCTTCAGGAACAGGGTTGGGAAACACTGATCTAAACCACTAAAAACAGACAGTGGGGAATAAAATAAAGTTATGAATAAAATACAGTAAGGCGGCAGGGTTGCGCAGTGGGTAGCACGATCGTCTCACAGCAAGAAGGTCGCTGGTTTGAGCCTCGGCTGGGTCAGTTGGCATTTCATGTTCTCCCCGTGTTGGTGTGGGTTTCCTCCGGGTGATCCGGTTTCTCCCACAGTCCAAAGACATGCGGTACAGGTGAATTAGGTAGGCTAAATTGCTTAATTGTAAAACATTTGTCTTGAATGATGTCATCTAAACTGCTAAATACAGACTGTGGGGAATAAAATAAATGTCATTAAATACAATTAAATTAAATTAAACAAAACTAAATAATAAAATAAATAAAAGATTTGTCTCATTTTATGTCTTCAACTGTCATCTAAACTGCTAAAAACAGACTCTGGGGAATGAAAAATTATACAAAACAAACAATAAATAAATAAATAAATGATTTGTCTCGTTTTTTTGTCTTCAACTGTAATCTAAACTCCATGAAATAGACTGTGGAGAATAAAGTTTAATTAAAAATACAATTAAATTTAATTAAACAAAATAATCAAATAAAAGATTTGTCTTGTTTTTTGTCTTCAACTGTGTCATCTAAACTGCTTTAAATAGACTGTGGAGCATAAATAAAATAAAATTAAATACAATTAATTTAAACAAAACAAAGTAATAAAAGATTTGTCTTCCTTTATGTCTTCATCCCTGTCACCTAACCAGCTAAAACAGACTGTGGGGAATAAAATTAACAAATATTTAATTAAATTAAAACAAAACAAAATAAAATAAAAAATTTATAAAATACAAAAAGATTTGTCTTATTTTACGTCTTCAACTGTGTCATCTCGACCACTGAAAACAGAATAAAATAAATAAAACAATAAAAGAGTTGTCTTGTTTTATGTCTTCAGTCCTCGCTAAAAACAGACTGTGTGGAATAAAACAAAAGATAAAAATAATAACATTTATTAAAATTAAATCAAAAGTAATTAAATTAAACAAATAAAATAAAATAATAAAAGATTTGTCTTGTTTTATGTCTTCAACTACATCTAAACCGCTAAAAACAGATTAAAAAATGAAATAAAATGTTAATAAAATACAAAAAGATTTGTCTTATTTTATGTCTTCAACTGTGTCATCTCGACCACTAAAAATAGAATAAAATAAATAAAATAATAAAAGATTTGTCTTGTTTTATGTCTTCAGTCCTCTCACCTAACTCGCTAAAAACAGACTGTGGGGAATAAAACAAAAGATAAAAATAATAACATTTACTAAAATTAAATCAAAAGTAATTAAATTAAACAAATAAAATAAAATAATAAAAGAGTTGTCTTGTTTTATGTCTTCAACTACATCTAAACCGCTAAAAACAGATTAAAAAATTAAATAAAATGTTAATAAAATACAAAAAGATTTGTCTTATTTTATGTCTTCAACTGTGTCATTGCGACCACTAAAAACAGAATAAAATAAAATTAAATAAAAAAGATTTGTCTGAATTTATGTCTTCAACTCTGTCATCTAAACAGCGAATAAACTGATAAATTAAATTAAAAAACTAAATTAAAAAAAGATTAGCCTGGTTTTAAATAAACACTGAGATGAAAATGTTCTGCTATGGTTATATAAAAGTAAAACTGCCGATATCTGTGTGTTCTCCAGGAATTTGGGTCAGAACGAGAAGGGCTGTTTGCAAGAGATTGGTTTTGAGGAGTTCGTCACGGTCCTGTCCGTCTTCAGACCCCCAAAACCACGGACTGCTGAGGACAAAAACAAAACCATCAAGGAGGAGAAACTTCGCTGTGAGGAAACATCTCAAACTTTCTCCATTGTGCTTTTTTATCTAGCTGATAATATTAGAAGCTCTGCAGATTTTCACTGTGACTAACATGTTGTGACATGATACATATAATCTGAAACATTTAAACAAATGTTAAGGTTTACAACATGAGTCCCTTTTAAAATTTCAGCAATTTCAACATGCTTTGACATGATGGATACAATCTAAACTACCCAAACAAAATTTAAGCTTCACTAAATGTGTCCCTGAATATTTATTCTCCTTTTAGAGACTATTTAAGTTCACTTTCTCAGTATTGTAATACAACAACTATTACGATAAGTCGGGACATTTGTGTGATATGCAATAAAGTGGTGAATATTTGATTTTCTGATTCTCTTTAAGCTTTATTTAGTTGACAAAAGTCGAAGAAAAGATTTTCATAGACCAAATAAATAGTATTTGTAATATGAACTAATAGACCCTTTCCACATTTCCGGGTTTCTCTGTAACGGAAGTCGTCATAGTTGAGAAAACTATGAGCGCAGTGAATGGGAGAATAGGACAAATATATATTTTTTAAATCTTATTTGTTCAAATAATAAAAGAAAATCCCCATGATGATGTTATAAAGACTTTCAGAAAAAGGAAATCTGTGTGAGACAGATGACGGCAGCCAGAGGAGAGAATAACGTTAGATTTACTGTTCTGTCCCAGAAGACGCTGCATTAGAAACGCCTCACACAAGCTGTAATTTGCTTTTTGTAATTTGAAGCGAAGATGATGAACTACATACATAAATACATATGAATGATCATACGCTTTTGAAAAGAATCTAAATATTAAAAACTTTCAAGGATTTGAGATGCTGATGACATTAAACGTGTCGTAACAGGCTTGTGAAAAGGGTCCATTTTGATTTCAATGGCTGCAACAAAATATAAAAAAAAGAGTTGCGACATGTTTAACAACCTTAGTTTTAAATAACAATATTAATATTGCTATTATTGGGGTGGCATGGTGGCTCAGTGGTTAGCACTGTCGCCTCACAGAGAGAAGGTTGCTGACTTTAGTTCTGGCTTGGCCAGTTGGCATTTCTGTGTGGAGTTTGCATGTTCTCCCCGTGTTCGCGTGGGTTTCCTCCAGGTGCTCCGGTTTCCCCCACAGTCCAAAGACATGCGCTATAGGTGAATTGGGTAAGCTAAATTGTCTGTAGTGTATGAGTGTTTGTTGAGCGTGTATAGGTGTTTCCCAGTACTGGGTTGCAGCTGGACGGGTATCCACTGCGTAAAACAGATGCCTGAATAGTTGGTGGTTCATTCCACAGTGGCAACCTCTGAAGTAGAGACTAAGCCGAAGGAAAATGAATGAATGATATTGCTAATATTTTCAGTTTTTAAATAAATATTTTCTTTGTACGTCTGACAATTTAAAAAAAAGATGTTAAAGAGAATCAACAAATCACCCAATTTTATTGCGTTTTACAAATATTGCATTTACACTTTTTCGTAAAATGGGGTATTTCTTAACAATATGGTTTTTTTAATTGTCCACCACAAAACTATTTGACGGAAGGTCATCTTTTCCTCTCTGTAGTTCTGTTCAACATGCATGACACTGACAACGACGGCGTCATCACACTGGACGAATACAGACGCGTAAGAATCATTTAACTTCTTATTTTATAAAACTACAAACATGTTTAAACCAGCCCAATTCTACAGTGAAACCTGACTATTTAAAGAATGGTCCAAAAAGTGGCTAATTCATCCGCTTTAATTAGAAAATGTAGTTTTTTTTATATAATTTTTTTTTTATATTATTATTTTTATTATTATTATTTAAAGATTGTGACAATGGCAGAACAGTGGTATAGGTGTCTCATGTCAAGATATACAATAATATAGCCATCCATTATAAAATCGTCCATCGGCTAGTAATTCAAATTAAAAAATTCAAATAAAAATAATATAAAATAAGATACAGTCTTTCAAGATACATTCTCCAAAAACTCCCATAGAGGATTCCAGATATGCCAGAAATCATCAGATTTCTGATGCAAGTCATAAGTCCATTTTTCCAAGGGTAAGAAAATGGCAACCTGATTTATCCACATATTGACGGAATTGTTAGGACCACAACAAAAGAATACATTTTCTTGCAAGATATGTGCAAAAGTGTAACACAGATTCTAGTCCATGACTAAGGTGTAGAGCAGTTTTACAATTCAGAAGATAAACAGCTGGAGAAAGCGCAAAAGGTTTACCTATAATCTTCTGAACTAATTTGTGGATCTTTCCAGTATGTCTTTATCATGTCACAGTCCCAGAATACATGCATCACAGTACCAACATTGGATTTGCACTTAAAACAACACTGAGAAACACCAGGAAATATCTTATTTAGACGAACTGACATTAAATATTCCAGAACAGACCGAAAGCCATTCTTCTTCACTAATATTTGTTCCACAGTCTTTCTCCTATATAGCTTTCAAGGAGGTAAGGGAAGAACACCCTGAAAATGTACAGTTTTTAAAAGGAGGCGTGCCTCCAAACCCCACCCCTAAACCCAACGGTCATTGGGGATGAGCCGATCTTAGTAAAATGTAAGACTGAGATCATATCCATTCAGATGAATTAGCCACTAAATATACATTTGCTTGGTTTAAACATTATTGGCCTGTCTCCACTGAGTGGTACAGTATGGTACGGGTCACCTTCATCAGGCTTGCATTTCCACTGCCAAAAGGCTACCAATGGTCTTTCTCGCTCGAGGAAATGTCTACAGTAAAGCTGTACGTGCCGTTCATATATCATATAAGAATCACTTCACACAAAACAGAGTCTTTATACACATAAATACTTGAATAAATGTTCATTACTAACTTTTCTATGAACATGATTTGATTTGAACTCCAGATCAATGATAATAGTCTATTGTAACATCTGCAATTATATACAATAAATAAATAAATGCAACATATATGAACACATACAGCCCCTTACAATCTCTGATATGTTATCAATTACAGAAAAACTACACACAGCATACATTTAGGCCTTTTTTGGGTTCAAAAACAACATGCTACATAGCCCACACTCTTATCTTATCTTATCTTATTTTCTAAGCTCTTGTTAGAAAGTAATTCTATCATTCTAAGTTTATAATAGTCCAAAAGGTGATGATAATAGTTAAACATGGCAGTTTGTTCATGTTTTAGGGTGCTGATAGAATCATTTGCTCCTTTGTTTTTTCCAGCTTCTCCTTTGTTTGTTTTTTGCGCTTCTCTCTCGCGTTTGTTCCTATCTGGAATGGTCGGATGTCAGAAGCACTTCAATAATCATGTGCATGTTATCATCATCAGCTCAAGAAGTTCGTTATTTCAAAAATAGATGCGCAGTGATCGCATCCGAGAAAACGAAACCGTTCGCGCTTTAGACGGCCTTGTAAATAACTACGGGGCACAGGGTAGATTCTGCTTCTTGGCTTTGCAGCTGTTCATCAAGTCGACGACAAGGTTTGTTTGAGCTCGGGTCGACCGTGGCTTGTTATTATATGTATATATTATTACGATGTAATGTCTCGGCTGTGTATTTTAACAATGCCGGTTCCTTTGTTTTCATTCTCCTGCTTGTTGCATGAGCAAGTGACGTATCTCTGTAAACCAATAGCGTTCAGCTGCGTGTCTTGCTCCGTCTTTTGATACCCTTTTGTTGTGCTAGGCACTCTTTCGAAAGGGTACCCAAAAATTGTATGGTACGGTTAGCTTTTTGAGACGTTTTGAAAGTGGAAATGGCCATAAAAGTGTACTGAACCGTACCACTCAGTGGAAACGGGCCATATGGGCCAGGTTTACTAACAGGCTGCACCACTTTTGGTGGAACTCTTATATTCGATCTTACTTTTTTTTTGTTGTAAGAAACACAACTGACAGTTTCTCACATACAATCATGAAAAGTTGGGTTTTTTTGAGGTTTAATTTAGGTGTAGTGGAATGTACATTAATAAATCTGTTCAGTGGTCAGTCGTATTTAAGCCTGGCATACATTGTGAAATTTCATCTAAAATGTGGTCGTCTGACAAGTTTTGGAAATCCTAAAAGATTTCTATAATCCTAGGCTAAAATCTGTGGTCTTTGATTACTGGTTTGGCGTGTTTACTGACAGCCAATTAATAATTGTTACAATCAAATTTTCTTGGTGTGGCTCAGATATTGGCACTGTCACAGCAAGAAGGTCGCTGGTTTGAGTCTAATTGGCTGTAGTGTATGTGTGTATATGAGTGTGTATGGATGTTTTCCAGTACTGGGTTGCAGCTGAAAGGGCATCCGCTGTGCAAAACATATGCTGGATAAGTTGGTGGTTCATTCCGCTGTGGCGACCCCTGATGAATAAAGGGACTAAGCCGAAGAAAAATGAATGAATATCCACATTGAAAACATTTTTTAGAGTTAATAAATCGAAATATAAGCCAGAAGACTTTTTAATGTATGGATTACCAAAACAACCTGTTTTTGAATCTGCGCTGCTCTCCCGTGATTGCGTTGTTCATCATGTAAACAAGCGGCTGTATCTGTATTCTGTCATTCACACAATGTCAGGAAATCTGTCCGTGTTTGTGACTGTAGGTGGTGGAGGAGCTTCTGTCCAGCTATGGAACCATAGAAGCAGAAACGGCCAAAGCCATTTCAGACGCTGCAATGCTGGAGGTGGCCAGTGTCACAGTGGGTCGGATGGTATGATCTGTCATGCTTGAATCAAATATACATTCATCTGAGGGCCACTCACATTTAAATACAGTCATTTTATAATGCCAAGTCTTATGGGATTCTGTAATTGATACCTGGTGATCGTGATTGTCTCTTTTTTGCTTTAGGGTCCTGATGAATTTTATGAAGGAATCACGTTTGAACAGTTTATGCAGGTTGGTACTGCATGATAATTGGAGTTATAAGGTGCGTTCGACATGAAGCACAGCTGCAGCCGGTGATCAACGAGATTAGCCGAGCGCAGGCGGGGGCGGAGTTAAAAACGGACAGCTGGACTCTTCGTGGCTCAAAGTTACGGCAGTCATGATGACCAATCACATTGCGTCATCATCATTTATTTATTTATTTTTATTTATAACAACAAAAGATTTAAAAATAAAACAGAATACAGTCTCTACAAACTATAGTTCATTTTTAAACAACAAGGGAATAATGAATTAATTATATTACAAAAGCATGTGAGAAATAAAGGGAAACGAGAGGGGAATAAACATAAAAACAAACAGCACTATTAAATACAAATCAATGAGCACAAATTCTAGGAGTTTAAACATCACTCGTTAGGCTAATACTTATTGTGTGAATATGCTAAAAAGGGGTTTACATTTATAGATATAAACCTGTCCAATATATATTAATGCAAAACTCAAAACAAGCTGTTGATTAAGTCTTAAACAATGATTAAGATTATTTTGGATAATGAAAGATTGAACAAACGGACATTCCTAAAATAAGTGAGCTGCACTTTAAGTAGACGTTTCCCAGAAAGACCAGGTATAAATGGCTAGACAGGAAATAAAATATATATATATTTTAGAATCATATAAATCATTTTATAATTATTTAATAAAATAGTTCTTTAAGTTTTAGGGTGAAAACCTTTAGGGTGTCAGGATCAATGATGATGATTATTTTATTTCAAGTCTGTAGGACTTATTTGAGTTAATATTTAGGTTATTTACTAAAATATATCATTTAAAGCATTGATGGAGCTAAGTGGGAAATAGTCTGTATAAAAAAGGTTGAAAATAAACATGTGCAAACAATCTAGACCATATACCCAGATTATTTAACAAAACATGATTACTGCAGGAAAATATTTGTAGTCTTTTAATAAGCATGATGTGTACAAGATGGTATAAATAGTGAATTGTTTGTTTTGAAATTTGTGAGACAGAAGTGTCCAATAATAAACCCGAGACACACGTGGTTGTTGTCATGTGGTGAACTCGGCTAATCCTGTAATGTCGTTGTCGTCATCAGTGCTTGTGCAGTCACTCTTCAGATGCTGCACGGGCTAGATCAGTCGTCTGATCTCGGAGCACTGTGGTGGTACTTTGATGCCACATGTGACAGTCACGTGGCGTCAGCGCAGCATCAATCCGGACAAAATTTCTAACCAGCATGTACCGTTTTAAGACAGATTTCGATCGATCTGCGCAGCGCTGCATGAAGTCGAACGCACCTTTATACAGAGGGTATGCATGTGATGTCACTGTCAGCTGGAGTGACTGTGGCTCCGCCCTCTGTGTGGCAGTGTTGGTGTGCAGTGTGAAAATTTGTGAAAACTCATCTAAAAATGGCGAAATGGAGTTAGCAGAGTTTTTGTCTCATGATGTCAGCGTATGTGCCGCTTCCTCCTCACCTGTAACATTAATGCATACATACTAGCCAATCAGTCAATATCACTAGCCAATCAGAGTAGACTGCCGGTTAACTAATATTTGCAAATTTGTTTCATAATTCACGTTCATGAGTCATGATTTTGCAAACAAATCTTTGACCAATTCTTAAAGAACTGTTTTGTGACCATGTTTATTTATTATGGTGGCTTGAGAAAGTCAATATACTGTTATACTACATCCACTTACTCTTCTTCCGTCATCATCTTCTTCTTAGACTATTTTAATAACGCATCTCCTCCTAGACCGTTCGTACTACAACCACAAAGCTAACTCCAAACCTACAAACTATACTGAATTAAGTTGCTATATCTTTTCCGACTTACGGTTTTCCAAAAACTGTCCCGGAAGATTCAGAAAAGTCCCATTGACTTAACATTGGACCAAACTTTTTGACCTCATAACATTGCGCGAGACTGTCATACGGGCTCATTTAACTCAGACTACCACTCTGGCAAACACTGATGACCTTTTAACTTACTAGCTACACCCTAGCAATCACTTAAGGCACCCTAGCAACTGTCCCATTCATTTAAAAAAACTGCCATTGACTTTGCATTGGACATACTGATAACATACCAATCTATACTAACAATATACCAATCATACTAACGACATACCAATCCATACTAGAAACATACTAACAAACATACTAATCATACTAGCAACATGCTAATTCATACTAAATCAATTCTAACAATATGCTAGTTTATACTAGAAACATGCTAACATATATGTAGTTATCTATCTCTGCCAACTGTTTCAAACTTCTTAAAAACTGCTTCAGTTATTTAAACTTTAAAGCTATTTCAATAACGAGGCTTTCTTAAGCCACCATAAAGTTTGTCTACGAACTTTACTTTTCTAGTTTATGTATTTTCATAAATCTTAAAGTTTTTGTTATTTTGTGGATAAGTTGCATTATTTTTTACTGGCACAAACACAAGTTCAACAGCCAGGATAGACTGCCATTAACCCCACCGCATCGAGAGGTTTGGGTAAAACAGAGAATGAACATTTTTAACCAGTAAACAATAATCTGTTTAATAACTCGCATTCACAACATTCATGATTTGTGGAAACTTACTTTTGAAAATTGGTAAAGAAATAAATGCTAAATAAATTATGATAATTAATATTTTTTTCCTTCTTTTTTTAGAGTTGTTTTCTTCATTTGTAACTGTGTATTTTGATCTTTTCTGGAAAAAAATTGCATTCATTTTATAGGCACAAATATACTTTATTAGGTACACCTTACTAGTACCGGCTCGGACCTTTTTTTGCCTTCAGAACTGCCTTAATCCTTCTTGGCTTAGATTCAACAAGGTACCTCAGAGATTTTGCCCCATATTGACATGACGGTATCACACAGTTGCTGCAGATTTGTCGGCTGCACATCCATGATGCGAATCTCCCGTTCCACCACATCATAAAGGTGCTCTACTTTGAGATCTGGTGACTGTGGAGGCCATTTGAGTACAGTGAACTCATTGTCATGTTCAAGAAACCAGTCTGAGATGATTCACGCTTTATGACATGGCGTGTTATCCTGCTGGAAGTAGCCATCAGAAGATGGGTACACTGTGGTCATAAAGCGATGGACATGGTCAGCAACCATACTCAGGTAGGCTGTGGAGTTGACATGATGGTCAATTGGTACTAATGGGCCCAAAGTGTGCCAAAATATCCCCCACACCATTACACCACCACCACCAGCCTGAACTGTTGATACAAGGCAGGATGGATCCATGCTTTCATGTTGTTGATGTCAAATTCTGATTGTCGCAGCAGAAATCGAGATTCATCAGACCAGGCAACGTGCGAATTGTAGCCTCAGTTTCCTGTTCTTAGCTGACAGGAGTGGCACCCGGTGTGGTCTTCTGCTGCTGTATTTTCTCTTATTCAGACCATTCTCTGTAAACCCTAGAGATGGTTGTGCGTGAAAATCCCAGTTGATCAGCAGTTTCTGAAATACTAGGACCAGCCCGTCTGGCACCAACAACCATGCCACGTTCAAAGTCACTTAAATCCTCTTCCTTCCCCATTCTGATGCTCAGTTTGAACTGCAGCAGATCATCTTGACCATGTCTTCATGCCTAAATGCATTGAGTTGCTGCCATGTGATTGGCTGATTAGAAACTTGCAATAACGAGTAGTTGGACAGGTGTACCTAATAAAGTGGCCAAAAAAATAAATAAAATCCTGAATCCAAAACATAAAAAGCAGTCTACTCTACTCTACAGGCTTTCATAGAAAACCAAAAAAGTTGGGAAAGATCTAGTTTCTTTTTTTTACGTTTTGTTACAAACAATTAAAACTGCCAATGAACAAAAGCAGTTAATACACAATATATTCATACATATAGCTTCTTTAAAAAAAATAAAGACTCCACACCTCACATCTGAACATCTCTCCCACAGATATTAAAAGACATCGAGATCGAGACCAAGATGAACGTTCACTTTTGGAATCTGGACACCAGAACGATGCATTGTGGGAAATGAAGTGAACTTTCTGCTCTAGAACAGCATTTCTCCCATGGATTCAAGTATTGATTTGACTTTCTCTGACATATCTTCAGTGCTAAACAGTGAGCATGGCATTCACTGGGAAATACAGTTTATAGTCCAGACCTCAGGGACAAATTAAATATACCGTAGAGACTTTATACAGTGTATTTGAAGGAGATTTATATACCCAGATAAGCCTGGTTATTCTTGAACATACTGTCATGAGTATAAAGTATTTTTATCAGGAATTTTATGCAACTTTTTCCTGAGCTTTTATAGAGGAGGAAGTTTTCACAAAGTCAACAATCTGCATTTTTGTTGGTTTAACAAAGCAGTGCTGAAAGACAGACTCCACACCCTGAGTTAATGAATCCACAAATCTTATCTTTCACTTCAGGAAACAACAGCGAGAGTCGGTTTCCTGCTCCTGTCCTCTTATTACAGTAATATCTGATCCTTCTGGCTTCCCTCCATCAAGGTTATTTATTAATATACAGTACTGTATATTACAGGGTGTGGAGTTTAAGCGATGGCGTATATCAAAGTGATAATTTTGTACATTATTGTCATTTGAAATCCTCAAGTGTGACTAAATCTCCTTTAGATTGAAGAGATTAAATGGTAACAGTTTAATGAGCATTGAGTTCTGTTGTGTATTTCTGTCTGAAATGATGAATCTTGTGTATGCTCGGTTATAAAATACCTCCCATTCCATATTTGGTCAAAGGGTCTGTGGTTGAATCTAGATTAGGAAAATGTCCTCATGGAATGAATGTGCATCTTCAGACATTTGGATAATTATGAATGCAGCTTCCACAGGATGAATACTTTTACATTGAAAAATTAATTTCTGTCCATAAGAAATGGTAAATGCTTTAATAATCTACTGTAGCAATGTGATCAAATATATTATTTAGGGTTTATAAATGTTAGGTTTAATTAATTGAGTTGAATAATTTATTATAATTACATTAGGGTTATTTTTGTTAATTGTTTTATCGATTTTGTGTGTGTGTGTGTGTGTGTGGGGGGGGGGGGGGTTGTTTAATTAATTTATTCATTCATTTTGTTGTCGGCTTACTCCCTTTATTAATCAGGGGTCGCCACAGCGGAATGAACCGCCAACTTATCTAGCACATGTTTTTACACAGCGGATGCCATTCCAGCTGTAACACATCTCTGGGAAACATCCGTACACCCTCATTCACACACATACACTACGGACAATTTACTCTATACAATTCACCTGTACCGCATGTCTTTGAACTGTGGGTGAAACCGGAGCACCCAGAGGAAACCCACGCAAATGCGGGGAGAATATGCAAACTCTACACAGAAACGCCAAATGACCCAGCCGAGGCTCGAACCAGCGACCTTCTTGCTGTAAGGCGACAGCACTACCTACTGCGCCACCGCGTCGCCTAATTAATTTATTATTATTGATATTTCTTTTATTTGACATTCATATTTTTACAGCAGTGAATTCTGAAGAATCAAATGACATTCAAGACTGATGTTATGATAGCTGAAATACTAAATTTAGTTTATTAACTTATTTAAATTATTTAATTTTTTATTAAATAAAGGGGTAGATTTTTTTCTCTCTAATTAATTTAATTTATTATTCATATTTTATTTAATTTGATATTTTTAGTTTTGCAACAATCACTGCTGAAGAATCGTGTGAAAAAGTTATGGATTTTTAAAATTATTATATTTAAAAGGTATGAATTATTTTATTAAGATTATTTTATTATCGTATTTTATATTAATTCTATATTTTACACTGATGATTTCTGAAGACTGATGTGATTTCGAACACTGTAACCGAAGTTATAGATGTAAAAAATATTAAATACGATATTAAAATACTAAATGATCAAATAATTAATTTGAATAAAATAATTAATACTGAGGTTTTTAAATAACAAAAATAAGTTAAAACATTTTAAGTTGAAATTAAGATGTAATATTATTTCACAATCATCAAATAAATGCTGCCTTGGTGAACAAGACACCTTAAAAAATCAACAACAACATAATATTATTAATATTTACAATTTTTAAATTTGACTGCAAATAACATGAAACCACCAAAACATCCTTTTGCATCATTTGTATTTTATCATTTTAATGGTGATCAAATATTACTGTACCCTAAATATTACTGTACCCTGAAATATTACTGTACCCTGAAATATTACTGTACCCTGAAATATTACTGTACCCTAAATATTACTGTACCCTAAATATTACTGTACCCTAAAATGTACAAGCACAGAAGATGATTTCATTATTTATATTTATTTGATTTGATACTATTTATATTTTTAACAGCAATGATTTCTGATGAATCTTTGACATTGAAGAATGAAGTTAAGGCTACAGAAAATTAACATCGATTTTATTGATTTATGACTATATTAGGGTTAATTTGTTTTATTTGGGAAAGTTTTTTCCTCTCTTAACTTTTTCATTATTTTATTTTATATTATATTTGTACAGCAATAATTTCTGAAGAATGGTGTGTAACTGAAGACAACCTATTGTATTTTAAAATATTTTTAGGTTTAAATAAATTCTAATATTATTTCAGTCATTAAATAAATGCTGCCTTGGTGAACATAATACCCTTATTTCAGAAACATAATAATAATAATTATTATTATTAAATAATAATATCTTAAATCTTGTATTTAGTCTATTGAATTATTGACAGCAAATAAACCAACAAAACCTCATTTTGCATTATTTGTATTTCTTCTCATCTTAAATGGAGATCTGATATTACTGTACACTAAAATGTACAAGCACAGATATAATATAGTACAATATATTAAAAACTAAATGTAGAAGCAGAATCATGTGTTTGAAATGGAATGTTAACACACGTACGTCTATATCTAAGCTGGCTATAAAACACATAATAATATTGTTAAAACTCCAGATCATCCTTAAGTAGCAATACCAGTCATCCAAGGGCCCCCGGAGTCTAAGGGCCGCTCAGTGTGTCGTAAGGCATGGATAGGCCAATGTTATAGTTGTAGCCGGAGGACTCTGTGTAGTTGGACCTGCAGATGGGCAGAACGTGATCCTGACTGGACGAGTCCATGGAGAAATCATAATGACAGATCAGTCCACGGTATCTGCAGAGTAAAAATGACACATTTGACCTCACAATCAACAGTCAAGATGCATGTTTATGTGGTGTCAAGGCTTTGCTATCAAAAAATGCTATAATGGAAGGGTTAAAAGCATCCAATGATGATGGAGAAATCCTGATGTTCAGAGGGAGACTTTAAGTGGCTATTTGAATGCATTAAATAATGTTTACTATTGAGATATTGTTGTAAAGTGTTAACTGTTGTACTCTGTCATCCATTTGCAATGTCATTAGTTTACATGATTTATTTACTCTGAACATGTATATGAGCATTTCCAGCGTTATGGATGTGACATTTGCAGTAAAAACTCAGAACATAAATTCACATAGAAAATATCTGTTAACATTATATTGAAACATCTGTTTATATTTTCCTAAACAACTCACCACGGAGTTAAGGGACCAGAAAAATATCAATCTGTAAACATGTTTTGTACTTTAAATGAGGAAAATAAACATGCGTTATGGATGTGACCAAAAAAGTCTGTGAGTTTGCAGTCTACAACATACTTTGTAGAAATTCTGTGAATAAACTGCACAACCCAAAGGAAACAATGCTAATCTAAAGGATTAAATAGGTCTCTCTACTGAACATGAATGATTGACTTTATTTTATTTTACATTTTTGCATTTATGAGGGAAAAGTGTTGTTATGGATGTGACAGCTCTCCGTTCTGGATGTGACGGATGTGAAATTGCCACTTGTGTTACTTTGATAAATCAAATATAATTGCTGGAAAACACTGACAGAGACATTTTTGAGTATTTCTAAAATACTATAAAATACAAGCCTCCACAAAAAACATAGAAATGGTTTTCATAATTTGGTGAAAACGCAATTTTTTTCATGGCAAGGTTGACATTTGCATGGAATTGCTTATATACAATAAAGCGATACACAAATAATTTGTTTCTTAAAGTAGCCTATTCTGCAGCTTAGGTCAATATTGTGATAATATCATGACAAACCTTCAGTAATAAAAGAAAATATGATCCCAGTGTTTCCTCTAGAATTTTTTCCAGCTGTTATACACAGATCTACTAACTACATGTGGCGTTATTTCCATGACAAATGTCATGAGCGCAGAATTAAGTTGCAACCGCATTCATGAAATAGCCTACGAGCATGTCAATCTCTGTGCTCGAGCACAAAACTGCTCGTTCCCTCAAATATAGCTGCTCAAGTGCAGATTTTCTTGTGCGCTCTCAAATAAACACTGCTGAAGTGTGATTTAGCGTATTTGTGTAACGAGTATGTCTCCAACATTTATTAGATTTGCTAGGAATATTTGTGAATGTCTCTAACAGACCTACAGAGCGGCATTAATGCGTCCTGAAGTAAAGTGAAACGGCTATAAACTCCAGCAATATCAAGTCATTGTATGCAGAACCCTAGACCTTTAACTATAACTAAAATATAATTATGGAAGCTGTTCATCATAACTGAAAGCTACGTCGTGTTTGCTGGCCTCACGCATCATGCACCTGTCAGTCAGTCAGTCAGTCAGGACGTCACCTTAAAGCAGGGGTCACCAAACTTGTTCCTGGAGGGCCGGTGTCCTGCAGATTTTAGCTTAAACTCTAATCAAACACACCTGAACTAGCTAATCAAGGTCTTACTAGGTATACTTAAAACACCCAGGCAGGTGTTTTGAGGCAAGTTGGAGCTAAACCCTGGAGGGACACCGGCCCTCCACGACCGAGATTGGTGACCCCTGCCTTAAAGGGTTAAACAAAAAATGCACAGCACTACTATTACAGAAAAGTTTGCGCTGTTATAATTCACTTCCCTTTTACTACATTTTTGGTGCGATTATAACCCACTATTTAAAAAAAACGACCAAATGTTTTGAATGAGAAGCTGTAATGTAGCCGTGTCGGGATGAATTTTGGTGTGGCACTCCGCCACGGACGAATGAATGTAGCGGAAACCATGTGATCCTGTCATAAACCTACTGGAAATACAGCAACACAGACCACAGTAGTGTGTGTGTGTGTGTGTACCTGCGGTGAGCGGTGAGGTCATCATCTGTAATGCAGGCCCCGCGGGGACTCTTCTCATCAGGGATGTTGGCCGTCACCAGAGTGCTGCTGCTGAACCGAATGTGCTGAACCGGGTGTCTGTTCACACACACACACACACACACACACACACACACACACACACACACACACACACACACACACACATAACAATCATGGGTCATCAGTGCTTTAAAAAAAACTATATAACATCAGGACGAAATCAACATTAAAGGCCCTGGTATACTCTAAATGAAATCAAAGATGAATTGAAATGATATAATTTGGAAGAAAATACAGCCAAAACTAGGGATGGATTCCATTCAGAAGGGCTCATCCCTATGCCCTAATTCCTTCCCGAAGTGTCCATCAGTTGTATTTTTTAAATATTTAATTGCGAAGGGCCTTTGTTTTTGAATTACACTTAAATATGGCCGCCATAATTCGTTTACTCCAAACTACCCTTCAGAGGGAACGATATATCTCATTTGGAACGCACCATAAGTTCGTTTTGAGTTTGTTTCGGCAGTTCAAAACAGCTCACCAAAACAAACTTTTTTAGAGAGAGTTCATTTTAGCTCCTAAAGTCCTTTGAGCTACCATTGGTCCAAAAGGATTACGCATTTGGTGGGTGTATCCTGGAACTCCGCCTTCTTTGATGATCTCATATCCATGAGGGTCAGACAGAAGAACAACATCCAACACATCAAAAACAAAGTTAGCGATGTGAATACACTGAAAGGTCGAGTAGCAAAGCTGGTACAGATATATCCGCACCTTTACCAATGCTCGTGGACAGATTTAAAAGAATCGGAGGGGGTCACACACTGGACATCCACTGAAAAGAGCCACCGCATCACCTCATGTCTTTGGACACTTTTCCATTTGATACATTTAAACTGCAAATACAAGCCCAAATCAGAAAAAGTTGGGAGAGTTCCTGCTTGGAAGCCCTATGTTAACAGTGTCCAGAAGCGCCGTCAACTTCTCTGGGCTCAGAGGCATCTGAGATGGACACAAAGTGGAAATGTGTACTGTGGTCAGATGAATCAGTATTTCAGGTGTGCTCTGGACGAAAGAAGAAAAGGATCATCCAGACTATTACCAGCAACAAGTCCAAAAGTTAGAGTCTATCATGGAATGGGGTTGTGTCAGTGGCCTTGGCAAAGGTAACTTGCACTTCTGTGATGGCACCATTGATTCCGAAAACTACATAGAGATTTTATAGAGATTACATAGAGACAACGCAAAATCACATCCTTCACACATTACAAAGTCCTGGCTGCTGAGGAAGAGGATACAGGTACTTGACTGGCCTTCCTGCAGTCCCGACCTGTCTCCAATAGAGAATGTGTGGCGAGTTTTGAAGCGCAAAATATGCCCCACCCCTGTCTTTATGTTTTCTGTGCATTTCAAAGCACCTCAAAATATCTTTACGTCTCTAAATTCTGACATTAAATAATAATAATAATAATAATAATAATAATAATAATAAAATTTGTTTATTTTATAATTTTTTATTCATTAAAGATTAATAAAAAATAAAGTGAACAAACACTCTCACCTGTTGTGCATTTCCCAGAGTTTGGCTCCTATCCTCATTTCCCACACAATGACCAATCCCTCGCCTCCGCCACTTACAATCCTCCAATCATCTGCCTGGACTGCTGTGACGCCCATGTGATGAGCATATAATGAGAGCACCGACGAGCCAGTCCGCAAGTCAAACACTCTCACTCTGGAAAACAACAAACAAAATCACGATCAATGGCTTGGTGCAATTATTAAACCACAAAGCATGTGATTTAAATAAAGATGAAGTAAAGCACTGTGTTCTTTAACACTTGTACAAGCTTACATAAAAGCCACACTTTTATATAATAACAAAAGCACAGCAAATTTTGAATGCTTTTCAAAAGCACATTGTGAAATACGAGCCCAATTTCTATCAGAGAAAAAAATTGCAAACATTTTTACGCATAATAATAAAGAAATTTAGCAATATTAAATATTCAATATTCAAAAATATTCAATCTTTTAATTTTGCGAATGGGTTAGTCTTACAACGGATTTATGCGCTTTTGCAAGCTTCAAAACAAAAAAGCTACTATCCAACACCATTATGCAGCATGGAAGAGCCAGGATCAAATTTACGCATCAGAATTCCTCTGGCCGCCCTGTTAGCGTCGCTCTAGTCGGCCTGCTGTTGGTAGCCTGACGATCTAACATGTTTTCTAATGAAATAAACCAATTAAAAGCTGTTTGTGTAGTAAGGCTTATGTTTTTTGTGCTAGACTAATTTCAACATGTTGTTTATAGAAGACGTTTAACCAGCCTTCACGTTAATTTGTGCGCATCCTACAACACAAACTAGGATATCTCCATAGCAATAATCAACCCCTGCTTTCATTTTGCTTGAGAAATAATGTGGTCGTAACTAAAGTTTATTGGACTGTATTGGCTGAAATCTTCTCAAGCAGTGGATTGTACAGTGTTTCTCAACCACATTCCTAGATGACGACAAACACTGCATGTTTTGGATGTCTCTTTTGTCTGTCACACCCATTACAGGTCTTTTAGTCTCTGCTAATGAGCTGATGATCTGAATCAGGTGTGTGGTTAAGAAGACAAGGAAATTAGCAGAGCTGGTGGTCCTCCAGGAACGTGGTTGAGAAACACTGGACTAGTACGTTCCAATATGTTGCCGCCGAACCATGTCATAGCTCAGGGGTTCTCAAACTCAATCCTGGAGGTCCAGTGTCCTGCAGATTTTAGCTCCAACTTGCCTTGACACACCTGCAATGATGTTTCTAGTAAGCCTAGTAAGAGCTTGATTAGCTAGCCCATGTGTGTCTGATTGGGGAGCTAAAATCTGCAGGACACCGGCCCTCCAGGACCGAGATTGAGAACACCTGTCATAGCTTATTACCATAAACCTCCCATTGAAAGTAAATGACTTCTGTTTACCTTGACACTCTCGCTGGTGGTGTTGTATTTGCATGGCAAGTTTCATTTTTGGGTGAACTATTCTTTTAACCTTACCTGACAAACTCATCCCTGAACAAAATGACCTGTAGTTAGTTGTGTTATGCGTTAGTCGCATCTTGGCCAGCATACACTGCAGAGTGGACCACACTTTAGTCCAAAGTCTAACTAAACAAGACTAATGTGTTGGAGAAATTGCAATAGTCTTTGCAAATACAACCCCACATCAAAAAAAGTTGGGACACTTCCTACTTGGAAGCTCTATGTTAACTGCGTCCACAAGCGCCGTCTACTTCTCTGGGCTTGGAGGCATCTGGGATGGACCATCACACAGTGGAAACGTGTACTGTGGTCAGATGAAGCAGTATATTTTGGGAGAAATGAACGCTGTGTGCTCCAGACCAAAGAAGAGAAGCCTTATCCAAACTATTACCAGCAACAAGTCCAAAATTTGGACTCTCAACACTTTCTCCGTGGCGCTTTCAATCCCATAATGCATTGTGTGGATGTTTTATACTCAACTTCTATACGAATGTACTGAAAACGCTTGCTGCACTGCACTCCCATCATGCCAGTGGAAACACACTATTAGTTCAATTTTTGGGGTAAATATTTATTTATCCTGCCTGCCTCATCCCTAAACCGGAAACAAAATGACCCGTAGTTAGTTGTGTTATGTTTTAGTCGCATCTTGGCAAGAATAAACTGCAAAGCGGACCCCACTTTAGTCCAAAGTCTGGCTACACAAGACTAACGTGTTAGAGAAATAGCGCTAATCTTTGCAAATACAACCCCATATCAGAAAAAGTTGGGACAGTTGTGACACTTCTTACCTGGAAGCCCTATGTTAACAGTGTCCAGAAGTGCCGTCGACTTCTCTGGACTTGGAGGCATCAGAGATAAACCATCACATAGTGGAAATGTGTACTGTGGTCAGATGAAGCAGTATTTTTTGGGAGAAATGAACACTGTGTGCTCCAGACCAAATAAGAAAAGGATCATGCTGACTATTACCAGCAACAAGTCTAAAATTTGGACTCTTAACACTTTCTTCGTGGTGCTTTCAATTCCATAATGCATTGTGTGGGTGTTTTGAACTTAACTTCTATATGAATGAACTGAAAACACTTGTTGCACTGCACTCCCAACATGCCAGTGGAAACACGCTATTAGTTTGATTTTTGGGTGAACTATTCATTTACCCTGCCTGCCTCATCCCTAAACCGGAAACAAAATGACCTGTAGTTAGTTGTGTTAAGCGTTAGTCGCATCTTGGCCAGATTAAACAGGGCTGGACCATACTTTGGTCCGAAGTCAGGCTACACAAGACTAATGTGTTGGAGAAATTGCGATAATCTTTGCAAATACAACAAGTTGGGACACTTCCTACTTGGAAGCCCTATGTTAACAGTGTCCAGAAGCGCTGTCGACTTCTCTGGGCTCGAAGGCATCTGGGATGGAATATTACACAGTGGAAA
The DNA here is from genome assembly GCF_903798145.1 of Danio aesculapii. Lineage (NCBI taxonomy): Eukaryota > Metazoa > Chordata > Actinopteri > Cypriniformes > Danionidae > Danio > Danio aesculapii. Next base: position 12,327,598 of record NC_079439.1, read on the forward strand.
CATGTACTGTAGTCAGATGAATCAGTATTTTTTAGGAGAAATGAACGCTGTGTGCTCCAGACCAAAGAAGAAAAATATCATCCAGTGGTTACCAACAAAAACTGAAAACACTTGCTGCACTGCACCCCCATCATGCCAGTGGAAACGCACTATTAGTTCAATTTTTGGGGAAACTATTCATTTATCCTGCCTGCCTCATCCCTAAACTGGAAACGAAATGACCTGCAGTTAGTTGTGTTATGTGTTAGTTGTATCTTGGCCAGAATAAACTGCAAAGTGGACCACACTTAAGCCCGAAGTCTACACAAGACTAATGTGTTGGAGAAATTGCGATATGACAGCTCTGAGACGACATTAGTAGCTGCTGGTATAAAGAGATTACTTTTACAGGCCCAAAGGACTTCAATTCCATCTGTCCGCTTTAATGGTACCGAAGGCAGCCAAAGGATGACTCTATGCTGGCGCGTTCCAAAAGATAATCGACAAAATTAAATTTTGCTTGGACCAAAAAAAGAAAAACAACTCTTGGAGGACAAAAGGTATTAGGCACAATGAATCGTTAATGCACAGCCAAGCAGGATTTAATGCTGTGAGTAATTATGTGGATGTGCCCATCTATTGTCCTGTTTTAATTTCATCCCGGCATTTAGTCTTGTAAGAGGCTGTAATATATTTACTGGCAGGTTGCAGTGGTCATAAATCTAATGCTAAAACAAGATCTAGTTGCTCGGAGCTGTCAGCGGACAGGCTTCCTTCAATTCATCAACTAATATTGTTCGCAAGGCATTCCCAGAGCTGCCAACTTTAAGCAAAAAAAAAAAACACAGGGCCATGAGAAACACATGCACATCATCATCATCATCATCACAACAAACGTAAACCATATTTATTAGCAGAGAAACAAAAACTACAGCTTTACTAGTAACATAGAGAGCATTAATTATTCATCTATTAATTTGTCTCTGATTATCAGAGGACGCCACAGTGGAATGAACCACCAACTATTCTGGTATACACAGCGGATGTCATTCCAGCTGCACCCCCTTACTGGGAAACACCCATACATTTACACATACATTTACACACATTCATACACTAAGGCCAATTTAGTTTCTTCAATTCACCTATAGTGCATGTCTTTGGACTGTGGGGGAAACCAAAACACCTGGAGAAATCCCACATCAACACAGGGGAAAACTTTACAAAGAAATGCCAACTGGTCCAGCCAGGACTTAAACCAGTGATCTTCTTGCTGTGAGGCGACAGCGCTAACCACTGAGCCACCGTGCCGCCCAAACATTAATTAAATAGAAAGAATAAATGAAATCAAAGTTAAAGGGATAGTTCACCCAAAAACGAAAATTCTGTCATCATTTACTCACTCTTGTTGAGAAACAGCCGTTGACTTCCATTGTATTTTTGTTTTTTCGTTCCTACTATGGATGTCACTAGCTATGTTTCCATCCAAAGAAGCAAATTAAATGTATGCGCAAAACTGGAATACTGCATAAAAGATGTGTAAATAAAGCACCGTTTCCATCCAACGAGTCAAAGAGAACAAAATCGTCACTTCCTGATTAACTTTAAAACTAAAAATGAAATTTGCTGTGGTAGCAGAAGCTGCGTGAATCTTTTCTTTATTTATTAAATACTTATGGAATAAAATCGCTGTCATAAATATTTTGTGCGTAAATAAAATTCACGCATCTGTAACTATAAAAACGTACTCGTAATTTTACGAGGGTACAATTACAAGATCTGCGATTAGAACAGACACAGATACGACATTGTCTGTTTGTATAAGACTGATTAATTTACGATGGGTGTACTTTACAAACACGAAATACAGTCATGTTATGGTTAAACACCGTTAAGTGATTCACTGAGAAACTCTGCGCTCGCTGCCTGTAACGTTAATTTACATTATGCTGGCTCGCTATCCTCGGCCCGTTCTTCATTTTGATTCTGTAAAATGTCCAAGAAACACAGCGAAAATGGACCTCATTCAGTTTCAACCTTTATTACAGCTCATGATGGACATTTCTCAAAAAGGGAATAACAAAAAGCTTACCTCGGAGCTCAAGTGCCCAGCAAGCGTGTGGAGAAAGTGTCGCTTTTTGATTTGTACTCGTAATTAGGTTGTCCTGTCCATGGTGAAATTGTAATTCATGTTTGTAAAGTACACCCATCGTAAATTGTAATACATTTATTGTACATTTATTTATTGTAAATTGTAAGAAAATTTGGATTTTATTAAAACACATAAATCATAAATGGGATTTTTTAAGTGGTCTGTTAGTGATGACCTAAATAAAGTTGAAGGCAAAATTATTAGCTTGTGAAATTTATTTTATATTCCAAATATTTCCGAGCTGCTATTTAATAGAGGATAATTATTTTCATAAATGTTTTTAAACATAATAGTTTTGATAGTTTCTAATAAATTCAATATTCTAATAAATCATTTATTTTGTCTTTGTAATGATGACAGGACATAATATTTTACTGGTTATTTTGCAAGATACTAAAATCAGCGTGCATTTTAAAGGCTTAAGTTAACTTACGTTAGGTTAATTAGGCAAGTCATTGGACAACAGTTTGTTTTTTTTGTTCCATAGCCAAACCAAAAAAAATTCTTTAAGGGGCTAATAATATTGGCTAATTGACTAATATATTTAAACTGTTTTTATTACAGCTAATTCTCCAGATTTTTTTTTTAAATATTAAAGTCAGAAGTATTAGCACCCCTTTGAATTATTTTCTTTTTAAAATATTTTCCAAATGATGTTTAACAGAGATATTTTTTCTTCTGGAGAAAGTCTTATTTGTTTTATTTCGGCTAGAATAAAAGCAATTTTTAATTAACTATTTTAAGGTCAATATTATTAACCCCTTTAAGCTATATATGTTTTCAATAGTCTACAGAACAAACCATCATTATACAATAACTTGCCTAATTGCCCTAACCTGCCTAGTTAACCTGACTAACCTAGTTAAGCCTTTAAATGTCACTTTAAGCTGTATAGAAGAGTCTTGAAAAATATCTGGTAAAATATTATTTACTGTCATCATGGCAAAGATAAAATAAATCAGTTATTAGAAATGAGTTATTAAAACTATTATGTGTAGAAATGTGTTGAAAAAACTCTTCTCTCCGTTAATGAAAAATTGGGGGCAAAAAAAAATGGGGCTAATAATTCTGACTTCAGCTGTATATACGTGAATACAGTGGTAAGTCCTTGCTTTGTTAAATATCGCTTGGGAAATATGAAAAAATAATAATAATTAAAATTCCACAGGAGGGCTAATTATAAATAGTAATTCTTTAGGGTTACATTTCGATTGATTTCGATTTAAATTCAAAATCGTGACACCCTTACTGTCGCCTCACAGCAAGTTCTTTGGTTTGAATCCCGGCTGGGCCAGTTGGTGTTTCTGTGTGAAGTTTGCATGATGGAAGGGCATCCGCTGCACAAAACTTACGCTGGAATAGTTGGTGGTTCAATCTGCTGTGGCAATGCCTGATAAATAAGGGACTAAGCTGAAAGAAAATGAATGAATTGAGTTTTACACCATTTTAAATAGAGTAAAACCCTTAAACAAATATCTAATAAAATCAAAAATCCACAAGCTCCACAACAAATGCTTGTGTTTCTAAGAGATGGACGTTATTGCCATTGTTGCCTTGTCTTGAATGATCATGCATGAAACTGAACACACAGAGACCCTCATGTCTCCAACTCAACTTTATGTTCACTTCCTGTCAGACATCTGGCCACGCAGATCCAATCAAGCACAAACTGAAGAGCAGATCTGATCCATTAGGTCTTGGTCTTTGGCCACACTAATAAACCTCCAAACCAAACCCTCACTTCCTCCAGACTCTTCCATTTTATATAACAAATCAATCAGAAGGGGTCAAATCATTACAGCCAAAATCATACTCCAAGTAGCGCTTCGTTTCTCTCATTCATCAAAGACCAACAAAAGGTAAGAGCTTTCCTTTTATCAGAACAAACCAAGAATGACGCTAAAATAAAAGGATGTTTTAAAGGGAGCGCAGCTGGCCAGAAAGACATCACACTCCTGGCACTCCATATAGTGTCTGAGCGAAGATGCAGTTGGAATTTATTTACAAAGACCTGCCAAGCGTCTCTCCACCTGCCAAAACAGTGCTCCCGCTGTCACAAGTGTCAATGCAATGGCTCTTTATTGGCTGCAGACTAATTGAGACGCGCGCATCAGATGTGGACGCCGCTGGGCAGATGTACCGCATCTCTGCTCGTCTCTTTGTCCACTAAATCAATAGACCCCGGCGATGCACCACTGACAATAACACAGTCCCTTTCAAAAACCCTGGAGCTTTCATTATTCCCCTTCCCACTTCTAGAAGTGCCTGCGCTTTTCAGATGCTTTTTCCGTGAAATGATTTTCAAGGTAAGCCAAAAATAGTGGAGAGCTGGACTGAGTGCTCGTCGTGCTCTGAAAAGACCACAGCTGTGGACTGAGAGAGGGGGAAAATATATATAAAAATAAAAGTTTTTCCACTTTGGAAATAATTGGATGTGCTTTATTCTGAGTGCTTTAATCTTGGACATCTAATGCAAATCTATTAAGCGCCGTCCAATTCATCTGTATGTGGAGAGTGGAAGCCATTCATCAAAAGCTTCTGTTCTCCGTTTAGTGGTTTTGTGTAGCGGATATTATGTTGTGGAGAACTGAATTCAGCTCGTAATTTAGGGTATATACACTACCTGACAAAAGTCTTGTCGCCTATCCAAGTTTTAGGAACAACACATAATAACTTGACTTCTAGTTGATCATTTGGTATCAGAAGTGGCTTATATGAAAGTCAAAGGTCTCTAGATTACACTTATTTGACCAAAATAAACTATGATTATGCCTTGATTTTTTATTATTTAATTAGAACAGTAAGGTCTGACAAAAGTCTTGTTACTTAACAGAAATAATGTGGAGTATAAAATATAAAGTCATGCTGCAGCGGAAAAAGAATGATTATTGTGTATGACTCCCATGAGCTTGGAGGACTGCATCCATACATCTCTGCAGTGACTCAAATAACTTATTATTAAAGTCTTCTGGAATGGCAAAGAAAGCGTTATTGAAGGACTCCCAGAGTTCATCAAGATTCTTTAGATTCATCTTCAATGCCTCCTCCATCTTACCCCAGACATGCTCAATAATGTTCATGCATGGTGACTTGGCTGGCCAATCCTGGAGCACCTTGACCTTCTTTGCTTTCAGGAACTTTGATGTGGAGGCTGAAGTATGAGAAGGAGCGCTATCCTGCTGTAGAGTTTGCCCTCTCCTGTGGTTTGTAATGTAATGGGCAGCACAAATATCTTGATACCTCAGGCTTTTGATGTTGCCATCTACTCTGCAGATCTCTCGCATACCCCCATACTGAATGTAACCCCAAACCATGATTTTTCTTTCACCAAACTTGACTGATTTCTATGAGAATCTTGGGTCCATGCAGGTTCCAATAGGTCTTCTGCAGTATCTGTGATGATTGGGATGCAGTTCAGAAAAATCTAGCTTCTGCCACTTTTCCAAATGATCAACTAGAAGTGAAGTTATTATTTGTTGCTCTTACAAATGTGATCGACGACAAGACTTTTGTCAGGTAGTATACACTGTAAAAAATGTGGGGTTCCACACAAATTCTTCATGTTGTCCCAACACAATTCGATTATGTTGACTTTATCGTTTTTACAAATTGAAGTGGATTGAACATAGGATTGAACATAGGACTATTATTGTGTTTATGGCATTTTGAATGTAGTGCTACATTCTGAAGGAGATCTGAGGCACTCTGCATTTAGTGTGTGCAGTTTTAGGAATTGTGTGTAGAGTTTTGAAAAAAAGGGGACGCTGTTTTTTAAATGTGTGTAAGCAGTTGGAAAAAACTAATACAACTCGACACATTCATCTATAACGACACTGATCTTGATTTTCATGGCAGATTTTCCATATTTTGGAGTTTTAGAAACCAGCTAATTTTATCATTTTAGCTAAAACTTTAGCATACAGCTATATATATTACATAATCAGAAACTATAATATTTAACTGAAAGTAATTTCCTCAAACCTGAAATAAAAGATAAAGTAGTTCCTTCAGGGAAATGTGTGATGTGAGCTGAAATGGAGAATGTGCAGCAGCTGCAGGTGTAAATGAGAGAGTCACTCTAACATCACAACTCATCAAACTCCCTGTGTTTAGGAAACTCCAGTCACAGGAGGCTATCATGTGCCAGACTACAATTATATGTGTGTGTGTGTGTGTGTGTGTGTGCGCATGCGTGTGTGTGTGTGTGTGTGAGTATGTGTGTGCAAATGTGCATGTTTGTGTGTATAAATGTGTATGTACAGTATGTGTGCGTGTGAATGTATGTGTGTGGTGGGTGTGTGTGAATGTGCATGTGATAGCTGTGTGTGTGTGTGTGTGTGTGTGTGTGTGTGTGTGTGTGTGTGTGTGTGTGTGTGTGTGTGTGTGTGTGCGTGCGTATATGTATGTGCGAAGGTGTGTGTGTGTGTGTGTGTGGGGTGTGTTTGTGTGAGAGAATGTGAGTATGTGAATGTGAATGTGTGTAAATGTGTGTGTGAATGTGCGTGTTTGTGAATATGTGTGTTTTGTGTGTGAATGTGCCTGTTTATGAGTGTGTGTGTGCGTGTGTGTGTGTGTGCGCGTGTGTGTGTAAATATGCATGTGTCTGTGTGCGTGTGTGAATGTGCGTGTTTGTGTGTTTATGAATGTGTTTGTGTGTGTGTAAATATGCATGTGTCTGTGTGGGTGTGTGAATGTGCATTTTTATGTGTTTATGAATGTGTGTGTGTAAATATGCATGTGTCTGTGTGCGTGTGTGAATGTGCATGTTTATGTGTTTATAAATGTGTGTGCGGTGTGTCTGTGTGCATGTGTGAACATGCATGTGCGTGACTGTGGGTGAGTATGTATGTGTGTGAATGTGTAAATGTGTGTGTGAATTCATGTGCGTGTGAATGTGAATGTGCAAGTGTGCGTTTGTGTGTGCATGTGAGAATGTATGTGTGTGCATGTGTGTGCGTGAGACTGTGTGTGTAAAATGAGTGTGTGTATGTGTGCGAGTGAATGTATGTGTTTGTGTATGTGTGTGACTGCGTGTGTCTCTGTGTGTGAATGTAAGTGTATGTTTGTGTGTGTGTGTGCATGCGTGTGAATGTATGTGTATGAAAGTGTATGTGTGCGAATCCGTATGAATGTGTGGGTTTGTGTGTGAAAATGCGTGTTTGTTAATCTGTGTGAATGTGCGTGTTTGTGTAAATGTGTGTGAATGTGCGTGTTTGTGTGTAAATGTGTGTGAATGTGCATGTGTTTGTGTGTGAATGTGCGTTTGTGTGTGTGTGTGTGTTGTGTATGTGAGAATGTATGTGTGAAGGTGTGGGCATGTGTGTAAATGTGCATGTGTGGTGTGTGTGAATCTGTGTAAATGTGTGTGTTTGTGTGGGTGTGAATGTGTATGTGTGTTAATATGCGTAAATGTGCGTTTGTCTGTGTATGAGTGAATGTGTGTGTGTGTAGAGCAGGGCTATTCAATTAGCAGCCTGTGGGCCGAACTTGGCCCCCGGAGGCTATTTGTTCCGGCCCTCCAGATAGTGTGACCAAGACATCAAAAATAAATTTAGTTCAGTAGAAAAACGGCAGCTACAGTTATGAAGTGACGTGCGTAGAGGTTTGGAGAGGAACTGCACAGAAGGACGACTTGCTTCAAATATTAAAGATAATAACAAAAATAAAGTAACAAGAGCTTAAAGTGCTTAAACTGGTCAACTGAGATAGACTCTCTTCAACGATTATGCTTTGCACCATTTATTTAAAAGAACTATGCCAAATAAAGTGTTGTCTTCTAAACAATAACAAGTGCTTAAAGTGCTTAAATAACAAGTACTCACCGTGCTAAAGAACTGAACTGCTAAACTGAAGATTAGAAGTGAAATCAAGGACATTATCACTTATTTTTTATTGCTTTTATTTTGAATGTTTAAATTGCAAATCCAATTAGATTCCCTTTATTTGGTAAACAAAGCAAGTCTCTCATATAATATATCTACTAAAAGACAGAAAATATTACTGGTCAAACTGCATTGTACATAAATCCGATGAACATTTTCATATTAGTCAATATTATTACTGTATTTAATTTAAAAACTGAATAAATATAGATTTACACACATTTACTCAGGTAAATAAACAGCATTAATGATGGGCTAAAAATCTGTGCGCGCAGATTCCGTGTGGGCCTAGACATCACTCATAATGCAAGTTATATCTCTCCGGCTCCTCATTTGGGATGCTTTTCATGAACTGGCCCTCATGACAATCTAATTGAATAGCCCTGCGTGTGTCAAGGTATGTGTGTGCATGTGTGTGTGTGTGAATGTGCGTGTGTATGTGAATGTCTGTGAATGTGCACGTGTGTGAATGTGCACATTAGATTAGATTAGATTAGATTAGATTCAACTTTATTGTCATTACACATGTACAAGTACAAGGCAACGAAATGCAGTTTGGGTCTAACCAGCAGTGCAATAGCAGCAAGTGCAGGATATAGGTATAAGTTATAAAGTGCAGTTATAGAAAAACTATGGTAATATTTACAGATGGATGTACTATTTGTTTCTTTTATTCCTGTTTATGTAAAGCACTTTGAATTGCCACTGTGTATGAAATGTGCTTTATAAATAAACTTGCCTTGCCTTGCCTATGAACATTATATACAGGTTGTATTAGCTATGAACAGATTTACAATAAATGAATATATGTACAGGATGCTATTAATAATCAGGAGTGGCAGATAGATAAACAATTACAAATGTTCATGTGCAGTGGGTATGTACAGTTCAGATAAGTGAATCAGTGCAATGTAGTGCAATGAATATGTGCAAACTTTAAATGTGCAAATGTTAAATAGTGTGTGGATGTGTGTGTGTGCGCATATGTGTATAGGTTTATGTGGTTTACAGGGACACAAAGTTGTATAATGACATGGGTATGGCCTAGTTGTACTCTTAAAAATGCTTATGAACGCTTGTTAACTGGGTCTTTTGACATTCAGAATTTGCTACAGGTTTCCGGCGAGGGTTGGGTTTAGGAGTGGTGGTGGGGTAAGGCCATATAATAATCCGTTTTACACTATAAAATACATTACACCTATGGAGTGTCCTTATAAACCATGTATACAAGTATGTCTGTGTGTGTCTTATGTGTGTGTGAATGTGATGATGATAGATGAGGTGTGCATGTGTGCAGCATGTCGTACCGCCTGTCTCTGTTTCCGCACAGCAGAAGGTGAGGGCCGCTGTCTCTCAGGTTGACGCAGGTAAAGTCTCCGGCCGAGTTCCCCATGGTCAGCTCACACTGGCCGCTCTCCAGGCCGTACACCTGAATCTGAGGACAGAAGCACACGGAGGAGAGATTGTCAAACTGGCAGGAATGAGCAGCAACACCTGCAGAGGTTCAGATGTCAAGCCCACAGCTTGCAAATCACAGATGCCAGAAAACACTTTTCTCAAGTGTTGAAGGGCAGGTTACTAAGATTGAGCACACTTTAAAGAGCCCCTATTATACATTAAAAAGGGTCATATTTTGGTTTTAAGAGTCTCCAACAACAGGCTGATATGCATGCAACGTCAAAAAACACTTTCATTGTCTTATAATATGCATTTATTTTTACTTCATTATCCCAGTGACTCTCATGATTCGTTCAGCAATTCATTTGATCCCAAACCCCTCCTTAGTGCGAAGATAATCTGTGCTGATTGGACCGATGACCGCCTGTTGCAATTGGTCGACAGCGTTTAGCGCGAGACAGAGTGAAATACCCAACATGGCATATCAACAATATTGAAGCAGTCAGAGTGCATAGTGTATGTGTGAGTATACCTGCCAACACTCTTGTTTTTCCCGGGGGTCTGCCGTATTTCTCCAGCCACCCACCCACCCATTTTGTTATTTATCCCAAAAAATTCCCATAATTACAACACCACAGTAAGAAGTGCCCGATTCTCAACAATGTTATTCAGACACCTCACCCCCAGACCTAAATAAACCTCAACCACTGACTCTTCACAGTTTCATCTTTGGGTAGAGAAAATACCTTACTAGTTGGACCCCTTTTGCCTTCAGAACTGCCTTAATCCTTTGTGGCATAGATTCAACAAGCAACTGGAAATATTCCTCAGAGATTTTGGTCCATATTAACATGATAGCATCACGTAGTTACTGCAGATTTGTCGGCTGCACATCCATGATGCGAATCTCCCATTCCACCACACCCCAAAGGTGCTCTATTGAATTGAGCTCTGGTGACTGTGGAGGCCATTTGAGTACAGTGAACTCATTGTTATTTTCAAGAAACCAGTCTGAGATGATTCAGGCTTTATGACATGGAGCATTATCCTGCTGGAAGTAGCCGTCAGAAGATGGGTACACTGTGGTCATAAAAGGGATGGACATGGTCAGCAACAATACTCAGGTAGGCTGCGGCATTGACACAATGCTCAGTTGGTACTAATGGACACAAAGTGTGCCAAGAAAATATCCCCCACACCATTACACCACCAGCAGCAGCCTGAACTGTTGATACAAGGCAGGATGGATCCATGCTTTCATGTTGTTGATTGCAAATTCTGACCTTACCATGCGAATGCCGCAGCAGAAATCAAGACTCATCAGACCAGGCAACATTTTTCTAATCTTCTTTTGTCCAATTTTGGTGAGCTTGTGCAAATTGTAGCATCAAGTTCCTGTTCTTAGCTGAAAGGAGTGGCACCCAGTGTGTTCTTCTGCTGCTGTAGCCAATCTGCCTCAAGAAAATCCCAGTTCAGATCAGCCCGTCTAGCACCAACAACCATGCCACATTCAGTAACTTAAATCCCCTTTCTTCCCCATTCTGATGCTCGGTTTGAACTGCAGCAGATTGTCATGCCTACCATGTCTACATGCCTAGATGCATTGAGTTGCTGTCATGTGATTGGCTGATTAGAAATTTGCATTAACGAGCATTTAGACAGGTGTACCTAATAAAGTGACCGGTGAGCGTGTAATACAGTAAATCAGAAGGAAATCAGACTTCCTTGTCTAATATACACAGAATACACAGTTACGACATTCCCATTCTCTATAGCGGTGTTTCCCAACCCTGTTCCTGAAGGCGCACCAACAGTACACATTTCAACCTCTCTCTAATCAAACACACCTGAATCGACTCATCAGAACATTAGAACAGACTGTGAATGGGTCAGATAAGGGAGACATCCAAAATATGTGCTGTTGGTGTGCCTTCAGGAACAGGGATGGGAAACACTGCTTTATAGGATGATATATATATTCATTAGTTAGTCAATTATCTATAAAGAGTTTAATGACAGCAGTTCTTCTGAAAATGATAACTCTGTCCGACCTTCAGCACTTGCTCAAACTATTCTGAACACCAGATGCAGAACAGAAAACAAATTGTTCAATAATCGATTTGGTCAACTTCCTGCTGGTGCTTTCAAATATCTTAACTAATCCGCTCACATTAAATGGCATCTCTGAGGTAATTCAATCCTAAACAAGAGCTTGGTTAACCGATTGCATCAGCTGCCATTTAAACAGTGAGCAAAGAAAAGACAACGGCACGAGCCAAATTGGACACGAATTACTGAGGCAACAGATAGAGATGTTCAACAAAAGAGAGAAGAACTGCATGATGTCAGTATTGAGCTCCTGCCAGCTGTTTAGTGCCTTCGCTTTTGGGCCAGACACTCTTAATTGCAAGCCACCGTAACGCCGGCCAAAATCTTCGAGAGGACCCAAAAATTACCGCCAAGCAGAGTTTGTCATCAAGAAAAGCGTCCAATATGTAAAGCTACAATATGTAAGGACTTGATGAGGGAAAGCTGATGAGGATGAAGGCGTGATGAGTGCATATGTCACTGGCGGAAAGACAGACTACTGGGATTATGTTGGGGATTTATTCATCATTGCGGGAGGTTAGGGAGAAGTTCGCACAAGTATATAATCATTTAGCTGTTGTTATGTGGTTGAGCGTATGTTACAATGTTTCTGAAAGTTTATTGAAACTAACTTCTCTCATTGAAATGTAAACTTTTACAGGCCATAGAAAACAGCCTAGAAAACAGCAGTTTAATTTTACGTCGGTGTACACAACTACAGAGGAGTCATCTTTAAATAGGAATATTATTGAAACTCTTTGGTTCATTTTTGAATGAGATGCTAACGGTCTAATCTGATTCAATTATCTATGCTAAGCTAAGCTAAAACTGCTCCCAGAAGTGCCATAGAATAATAAAATTCAACTGTTTAACTACATGAGAGTTTAAGTAAATGAGCCACATTTTCAACCAAATTAAAGAGCTCCTTTAAAAAAATTCATCCTGAATTCACAGCTATGAATTTCAGCACCTGGAGGTGTAACAGTGAGCCACTTTTTCACCAGCCTATCTGGCTGTTAAACATGAAAGTGGCGCCTCAGGGTTTGCCAGCCTGATCTGTGCTGTTTCTGTGTATGTGTGTGTGTGTGCATGTCAAACACACACTGTGATGCTCATACACATAACAGATGACCAAATCCTCCAGTCCTTAATCTTTAAAAACAAAGATGATGAAAAATAACACATGAAACTAGCCATATTTTGAAAACCAATAGATTAAAATATAATTTTGAAAACCATCATCCAGTTCTTCCAAAACTAAGCCCTTTATGTAGATAGAAACATAACTGTAGTACTATATATGAATTTAAGAAACAGGTAAAATGACATTTACGGTGGTGCAATAGCCTAGTAGCTAGAGCGCCGAAATATGGTGCAGTAGCACTTCAGGGCGTCCCAAGTTCGAATGCTGGCTCGAGGACATTTCCTAACCCTACCACCACCCTCGCTCTCTCTCTCCCACTTCGCTTCCTGTCTGATTACTGTCCTATCTAATAAAGGCAACAAGGTAAAAAAAAATCTTTAAAAAAATTACTTTTATAAAAGGGTATATAAAGTGTTAGATATGCATTAGCATCCACAATGTTAGATAATGCATTAGATAAGGTTAATAAATAAATAAAAAAACAAGCCTTGAAAATAGAAAAACACATTAAAAGAACTTGTTCAGTAAATTGTTCATGGACATAGTTTTCAATAAAATTAGTTATTTACAAAAAATGGCACATATTATCAGTCAATGAATAATTTGTGTTGGCTCTGGTTTCCCCCACAAGACTTAAAACATGTGGTATAGGTGAATTGGCATTGCTAAATTGTCCGTAGTGTATGTGTGTAAATGAGTGTGTATGGATGTTTCCCAGTGATGGGTTGCAGCTGGAAGGGCATCTGCTGCATAAAACATGCTGGATAAGTTGGCGGTTCATTCCGCTGTGGTGACCCTAGATTAATGAAGGGACTACGCCGAAAAGAAAGTGAATGAATGAATGAATCTCTAGATAAATTTTAGTATTGCCCACTGTTTATTATTACACGTGTAACACAGGCCAGCTATCTAGACAGACACTAGAGGCCATGATCTTTAGCCTCTTTGTTAGAGCAACTGACTCCCATGCAAAGAATCACCGGTTCAATCCCAGCTCAGACCGGGTTGGGTGCAGTAGGGCCAGTGGGTTACACATGGGGGCTTGTCTGGGATGGGAGTGAGGTTTAGGGGGGTGAGTGTAACAGAGGCCAGCTAGCGCAGTGCCATGGTCTTTAGCCTCCTTGTTAGAGCAACTGACGTCAATGTAAAGAATTGCCAGTTCGATCCTAGCTCAGACCGGGTAACCTGTCAGATATGGTGGTTAAATTCTAGGGGGAAAAAGTCGTAAAATATCTTACACAAGGCTGTTTCTTGTGCAGAAACTGTATCATGCACCAAATCTGATGAAGTGTAAATGGTTTAAACATCCAGTAACAAATGTTTTCGTAAGAATTGCATCACGTTTTGCCTAATCAACTTATAACGTAATATATTATTTAAAATACCAAAAATATACATACATAAAATTAATACACTGAAGAAGACTTGAGCTGAAGTGTTTGTGTTTTGTATATTAAAATAAAATAAAATAAAATCCTGAAGGAAGATTATATTGATGAGTGCTGTGCATGGTTTCATGCACTAAATTACAATTGACTACCAAATATGCTAAATATAGCAGCTAGAGAACAACAAACCAAAAACAAGTCTAGACATTAGACACTTAAAACTCCTAATCATTAACTCTAACCACAGAATTTAAAGCAACAGCGTACTCAAAAATGAAAAATAAGTCATTGTTTGGGTTAACTAACCCATTAAGTGGTAATAATAGTAATTCATAGCCCGAGTAATACTCAAGTTCTAAAATAAACAGCACTGCATGACATCTGACTCACTGTATTCCCTCAAAAGCAATGACCTCGGTTTGCCTCCTTGGTTTTTGACAGGTTTTAATGAGGCACATGTTTTTCTCATTTAATAACACACAAACACCTCGGCTGCACCAGCGCTGGTTCTGGCACGTCTGACTTCCCTCTCGCAGTTTGAAAATCCTGTCAACACGACACACACGGCTGACAGACATGACATCACGCGGATGGGAAAGGTGCTAATCGTGAATTTGTAGAGTAACTGGAAACTTGTAGAGTATTAAGAGTGAAGTGACAACATGAAACAAAAGGTACACTTTGATAAACAAAAAAGGTACATTATTTTGACACAATTTGGCAAATAAATTGGGCAAAACTAACCATGAGAATTGTGTCCTAAGTCAGGATACTTAATGATTCAACTAATGAATGTTTTGTTCACAGTAGAAACTGCTTTCCTCTGGTAGATGTAGAGTTCAAAAGTGTATGTTGAATTAATTTAAGAATTCCTTTGTACCTGTATTAATGGTTTTAACAAGAGATTATTTAGATTTTATTTATTTATTCATTTTGTTACAATATACTCCTTTTCTAGGGGTTCGAGATGGTAACAAACAGAAAAAAATAATAATTAAAAGAAATTCTTAATGATAATAACAGTATATTAATATTAATTAATGTGCGTGAAGAAATCTTCTTGTTCTCTATCCCAGCCCCACAACAACCACTCACTCTTAACTTGAGTGTAAGGAAGGAAACAGAGAAATTATTTTAAAAAAATTTAGTTTGGTAGATTTTATCTTTTTAAATACTGAAATAAAGTTTAAACAAAATAGTTAAATAGACAAATCGTCAGTAGGCCAAATAAACAAACAAAACAAAAGCTTCCTAAAGGGTTAAGAATTCTTAAATTCCCTATGAACAAAAAGAAACTCAAATTAAAGACATTGATCTTACCTCACTCCCTGAACTGAAACAAAACAAAAGAAAACTTAAAAGAGGATAAACCCAAATAAATCGACACCCGCGTTTCGCTTACGTTATTCCTATTGTTGTTGTTTTTTTTTGTTTATTGTATGTTTGCAGCAACATGGTGTCCATAACGAACTTCCTTTTGTAGACAATAAATTATATTACCACTACTAAAACAATTTTTGGTTACGCTTTAATTTTAGATGGCGTAGTTCACTATACTGGAATTTTTAACTTCAATACGATACTAAGAAAAACATCAATATTTAATACCATTTTTCGATACTGCGAGGCAAGTTTTTCAAGTACTTATCCCGGAGGCATGCAACGTCATAAAACATTAATATTAGGTTAGATTTAGGTCGTGATGTTGGGTGACCAAAATCCAACGTCAAGCCAACATCATACTGACGTCAAATACTGACATTTATTTGTCAGGTATGGCAACCGAAATCCAACATCTGTTAGACATCATAGTATTACCGTCCGCACAACGTCAAGCCGTAACCTCATTAGACACTGATATTTGGTCGTTTTTAGGTGCGTTGGAAAGTGACCAAAATCCAAAGTCTGTCCGAAGTTGGACATTGACGTCTTTCTGACAATGAGCTTTGACGTCAACCCAATTTACATTACAACCCAAAATGCAATGTTCCATGACGCTGGGGTACAAAGTCAATCTGACATCATGTTGACATCCTGTGCCTGCAGGGTAGCTATTAGCGCATTTATTTAGCATTGCCCTGTAGCAGCAAAGATACTAACCAAGATAGTATCGTTTTCAATAATCCAGAATCGATACTTATCGAAATATCAATATTTTTGACAACACTACATGTACCTAACCCTAAACAAGCCACATTCTAACCCGACCACAGTGTAAGTACTTGTAAATAAGTAATACTACTCAATAGTTAAATGAATAGTTACACGGTAACTTCATCACCTTAGAATAAAGTGTAACCACAAATTTAATGTTTGGGTTTTTCTATATTTTACCCAATTTGTTGAAATAACCCAGAATTGTTGGAGTTTACAATTCCTGCAGAATATGGTGCAATTCAATGCCTGATACATTCAGGGTTATTGTCACGATCCCCAGTGATCCAGCCTGTGCAGATCGCTGAAAAAAAACAAACATTACTAAAGAACTGATAGCTACTAAGGCTATACAAGCATGATGACATATAATTTGAAAATGTACTTAAATACAGTTTAAATTAGGTAAAATGTGTACCGTATGTACACTATAGCAGAGAAAATATGAACATGTTTTAAAGATATGATTTTTGTTAATATTAGTTCATTAAAGCAGTTCACCGTTAGTTCTTCCTAACTCACTGTGTATTAACTAATGTTAACAAGCATGGATTTGAATTTTAACGATGCATAAATATTAAACTATGAATAATAAATGCTGTACAAGTATTGTTTATTCTTAGTTCATATTAGTAAATATATTAATGAAATCTTATTGTAAAGTAGGGCTACACAAAATGTAGTTTCAGCATCGAAATCGCAATGTGTGCATTCACAATAGTCACATCGCAGTATCTGCAATGTGGAGTTCGGATTATTATGGTTGATCAGCAATGAAGAATCTACAGTGTTTACATTTTACATTAAATTTCATTAATCAATAAAAGGGCCAGAACTAAATAGTGATATGCATTAGGTGGCGCTCTCGTAATGGTGGATCAAACATATATCAGTGTTGCAATTCTAAGAAATATTTGTGATGTTAATAAAAAAAATATATATCTTATAACTTTTTGATGCATTTTCCCTCTCCATTTACAAATATCATGATATATTGTGGATGGTTTTCTTATGATATATTGCTGATATCGCAATCTATCATTATCAGGGGCAAAATATCATGATAATATCGTATCGTATTACCGTACCTAAATATCTGTGAATACTTATTTCACTCTATCTTATTTAGTTATTCTTGTAATTTCTTTGATTCACTCCTCTACAAGATTATTCCAATCAACATTGGTGATTTTATTCCAAATAGAGCTATTCAAGTCATCTGCCGAAATTGTATTCATCTCGCAATATAAATCGCAGCAAAATAAAATATCGCAATGTCAGATTTCTTTCAATAACATGCAGCCCTATTGTAAAGTGTGATCTTTCATTAAATGTTTTGGCTACGAAGCATTCTACTGACAAATAGACAGACACACTTGTTTCTCTTCCAGACTGATTCATAACACTTACAGTTGAATGAAGTGTCCTCATTATTGCCCTGATGGTGGAAACAATCATTTACAGTGTGTTTTGCTATTTTTTTTTTACAGCCACTTCCCATTTTGTGATCAAAAACACAGCCCTGTTTTGAATTGTGGTGAATGACTAATGGAGTTTGGCCTTTGTGTTTCCTCATATGTAAACTCTGTGAAACTGTACACTACCTAACAAAAGTCTTGTAGCTAATCCAAGTATTAGGAACAACATATAATAACTTGACTTCTACTTGATCATTTGGTATCAGAAGTGGCTTACTGTTTTTGAAAGGCAAAGGCCTCTAGATTACGCTTTACCAAAATTAAATATGATCAAGCCTTGATTTTTAATTATTTAATTAGAACAATAAGGTCTAACTTTGCTTAGACAAAAGTCTCGTCACTAAACAGAAATAATGTACAGTATAGAATATAAAGTCATGGTGCAGGACTCCCAGAGTTCATCAAGATTCTTTGGATTTATCTTCAATGCCTCCTTCATCTTAGCCCAGACATGCTCATTAAAGTTCATGTCTGGTAACTGGGCTGGCCAATCCTGGAGCACCTTGACCTTCTTTGCTTTCAGGAACTTTGATGTGGAGGTTTAAGTATGAGAAGGAGCGCTATCCTGCTGAAGAATTTGCCCTCTCCTGTGGTTTGTAATGTAATGGGCAGCACAAATGTCTTGATACCTCAGGCTGTTGGTTTAATCCCAAACCACGATTTTTCCTTCACCAAACTTGACTTCTGTGAGAATCTTGGGTCCATGCAGGTTCCAATAGGTCTTCTGCAGTATTTGTGATGACTGTGATGCAGTTCAACAGATGATTCATTGGAAAAATCTACCTTCTGCCACTTGCAAATGATCAACTACAAGTTGAGTTATTTTTTGTTGCTCTTACAACTGAGATCGACGACAAGACTTTTGTCTGGTAGTGTATACCCCCAAGCAAAATCTAAGATCTTTACAACCAAAACCAGTTAACTTCAACCCAAATTCTGTTAATCTTTCACTCCAGACTGAAGCGTAAAAATAGTCACTTTTAAATACAGGAATTTAATGTAACTTGTTTTCTCGTGTCTCCTCTGTGTTTCTATTTTTATCATTTATCATCTCTCCTTTTCTATCTCTTGTTTTTATGATGGTGTAGAACACTTTGATCCGTCTCGTGGCTGTTTTAAATGTGCTATATTAACAGTGCAAGATAAGCACCATGAAATATTCTTGTAACACCTTCCACTAAACAGTCAGCGAAAACAGGCTGACTTTGACAAACGGTGCTGTCATTCATCCTCCCGGCTCAGTCTAAACAGCCGCCTGGTGGCCGTTTGCTTAATGAGAGTGTTTAAATGGGGCTGATGTCAGTGGAGAAGCAGAGCCAAAGCATTGTGTGATTCAACAGGACACCATCTGTATTCATCTATCAAGCACTCATCTGATTACTGTCAACATCTACGCCTGTCGCTTCACTGAAAAAGTAGCATAATACCCCTGAGTAAACCCTATTCTCCCCACCCCCCAGACACCACTATTTAAACGCTTGTATAAATCCACTGGGGAGCGGTGGCGAGGGCTATTGTGATTTGGAGAGGTTTATTTTAGGGTCTGTTTAACATGATAGTTGAGCTTTTAATCAGAAGAGAGTTTTAGAGCACTGGCTCACAATCAAAGCTCTGGAGAAACTCTGTGCACCATGTGGAATTAAGTAAATCTTAAACCACAAAACATAAATATTTATATAAAATCAAATAAGCAATAATTGAAACAATGTCAAATATAAAAACTGTATTTTCTCTATTTCAGCTAGCTGCCTAAAATTGCTTAGAACTAAAAACTACAACTTATAAACAACTATTTTAACTGAAAACAAATATACAGATTACATATATATATATATATGCATACATACATACATACACAGTTGAAGTCAGTGTTATTAGCCCCCCATTGAATTTTTTTTTTTTTTCTTGTTTAAACATTTACCAAATGATGTCTAACAGAGCAAAGAAATTTTCCCAGTATGTCTGATAATATTTTTTCTTCTGGAGAAGGTCTTATTTGGTTTATTTTGGATAGAATAAAACCAGCTTTTAATTTTCTAGAAGTCATTTAAGGTCAATATTATTCAATATTATTAACAAACCATCGTTATACAACAGGGGTGACCAACCCTGTTCCTGGAGATCTACCGTCCTGCAGATTTCAGTTGCAACCCATATCAAACACACCTGCCTGTAATTATCAAGTGTTTTTCAGGTCCTAATTAATTGGTTCAGGTGTGTTTGATCAGGGTTGGAGCCGAACTCTCCAGGAAGGTATCTCCAGGAACAGGGTTGAGTACTCCTGTTATACAATAACTTGCCTAATTACCCTAACCTGCCTAGTAAGCTGTATAGAAGTGTCTTGAAAAATATCTATCAAAATATTATTTACTGTCATCATGGCAAAGACAAAATAAATCAGTTAGAGAAATGAGTTATTAAAACTATTATGTTTAGAAATTTGGTGAAAAAAATCTTTCCTCCATTAAGCAGAAATTGGGGGAAAAATTAAACAGGGGAGCTAATAATTCAGGGGGGTTAATAATTCTGACTTCAACTATATATATATATATATTAGTGTTGGGTCGTTATTGGCGTTAACGTGCTGCGTTGATGCGAGACTCTTATCGGGCGATAAAAAAAAATATCGCCGTTAATCTATTCCCAAAGTTGAGTTGGGAGCCGCAAGCTATAATGACGTTCACCTTGATATTTTAGCACGGATGTACACCTGGCCAAATTACACTGTAGGTGGTGAGAATGAGTCTTCGAACATGTGTGCATTCCTACTGTGAAATTACCACATCAAACGTGACATAATAACATGGATGCAGTTCACTAGAGTGAATTTGATTAATGTTAGCTCCACATCTAACTATCGGGCATGCACATGTAAAGTTTATGCGTTTGAGTAAAACATATACAAATAAAATGGACCGGGTGCTTTTTAAAATGAATGACGGTGAAAGAAAGTCAAACCAGTGAGCCGTCTGACAAAAAAGTGCCCTTCTGGATCTTTCACTTACTTTGAAGACACTACTGACTACGCTGACATGGACATCTGTAATCTAGTTATTTGCCTTAAAAGACAATAATATAATTAAGTTGTTTACGTGAAGTGCTTTCATGTAAGAGTTTCCTGTCATTTTAAGTGACTTTAACTGCAACGGCAGTTTCACCTTCACTCATGAATATTTCATTCATGCCCTGTGACAAACGGGCCATTTCCACTGAGTGGTATGGTACGGTATGGTACGCTTTTATAGCCGTTTACACTGTCAAAAGGCATACCGAACCGAACTGTACAACTTTTTTGGCACCCTTTATTAGACGCAATTAAGGAGTAAGGACTGGTGAGAGTGTTATGGAATTTATTAACGCACGCCAAATGGAAAGAAAAAAACTTCTGCATTTCGCGATGTGTGTGTGTGTATGCGATCCTTTACTGGCAGCTGCGTGCGTGGATCTTGTCAGAAAATATAGCGAAAAAGTCCTACATAACGGTAATAGTTTGATCGCGGTGTTTACTTCAATAAAGCCACTAACATATGCATACTCCACATGTCTTAATTCCATTTTTTGTTTAGTTCAGTGAAGATTAAGGTTTAAGGTAATTAGGATTAAGGTAATCAAAAAATATAAAAAAATAAAAAAGCTGTTTGGAGCTTATGTAGGCCTACAGTTCAAAATTCATGTTTAACTGAATAGACAGTTAGTAAACACAAGTACATCTTATTGTACATAATTTATTTTCATTACCAATTATCATAGTAGAACTGTTTCTCAAGCAGTTTGTGATGCATTTTGGAAACAGGAGATGAGCCCCTGGTCTAATGCGCCACCTGGCTTGAGAAACCCATTCTCAAAGACTTACTTTTAGTCATTATTCGGGTAGCACACATATTCTGAATGCCTATACATATATATATATACACACACACACACACACACACACACACACACACACACACACACACACATACATATATATATATATATATATATATATATATATATATATATACATATATATATATATATATATATATATATATATATATATATATATATATATATATATATATATATATATATATATATATATACACATACATATATAGTTTTTAAAAGTTAGTTTTAGTTACTTAAATTCTTAATGATACAAGTTAAATTTTATAATTATTAGAAAAAAATATATAAAAATGTTATATTTAAAATAAACCTGTGTTTTGTGCGTGCGTACATATATATTTATATAATGTACTAAAATAACACTAGCTAAATCTCTAAGGTTCAGAAGCTGAAGTTAGAAACAAACAGGGGACTTTTAGGAGAAGCACTGGGACTCGGGTTTGGGTCAATTAAGTGACAGATCTATTCTCAAGATAATAACTAAAGCACAGAGCAAATATTTATTTATGGTGACTTAGGGAATATGGTCTGGTCTTTGGGAATATAAACTGTAATGATGGGCTGAAGTTATGTAAACTTTAGGGATCAACCTTGTGAGATCATCAGACCACACTTCTGTAGACATCATGCGGTAATGTGGATTAGTACTTAAAGATCTCAGCTGTTAAGACTAAAAAAAAATTTAAAGTCAAACCACAGGAGGGTTGATGCATAAAGTTTCAGCATAATACCCTTGAGCAGCGTGAATGAACTTCACATTCTGCCTACTGACCCTGTAATAATGCATTGTTGGTAATGCTAGATAAAAGAATGTGCTAATATTTACATCATAAGACATAAGAGCATTACTTTCAAACAATAAAAACATGAAGCGAGTCATTTATATGCCAGAAACACTGTCACAAAAAAACTGCAATCTGTTTAAACAGCCTACTAGCACAAATATTGTGTCTGCTTTAAAAATTCTGAAATGTGAAATGATTTATACCAGGGGTGCCCTAACTTTTCTTATGAAGGGTCAAAACTTGATTAAGGGTGGTGGGACATGTAATTGCTATGGTTATTTCCCAGTTAATTAAGATAAAAAAATTAAAAAAAACAAATAGAAAAATCTCTGTGATTGTATTAATAATTAAATATATACATTTTTTAACATTCTATTATTTTTATTGATTTGCTCGTCGATGTCTTGTGCATTGTCCTCTATCTTCAAATGAAAGTATTTACATTTTTAAAAATCTGATTTAGGCACAACATTTAACATTCCAACATTGAATTTTAGTTTGTTTTTGTAGCTCAACAATGAAAGAAACAAACATTCATGACGATCTCTGTTAAAGGCATTCGCCCCAACCTACTCCGTCTTATCTCAGATGGGATGGCGGGCCAAATCAAAGATTGCCGGGCCCTAGTTTCATCTCTGATTTATACTATTCCTTGCTTCACAAATGACACACTTCAGCTTAAAACATTGTGTAAAGCAAAACTGGATGCAAATTGCACCACACTAATATTCGTTGAAATTCACCACTCTAAAATATTTCATCTGAGGCATTGTATCAGCAAAGGCTTGTATTTTACATAAATTCAACAATAAAAATGATCAAATTAAATGTTTCTTTTATTATTTAAACATGGGATTATTCTGATGCAACATAATCAAATTCCAAATGCCTAATGTCTCCTCTGTTGAATAAATTGACCAATCAGAACAGATATGCAAATGATGCAGCATAAAAGACAGCCGCAAACGGGAAATGGAGGAAGAAATTAAATTAGCCTCTTTTAGAATAAACAACCAATCATTTATCAGATGGCGTCCTTCATATGTGTATATGGAAATGCAGCATTTGCTTATTAGTTTTTTACATGGGAAATAAGATATTCAACTGGAAATGTGTACAGCAGGATTTGATTTAATTTATTAGAAATCAACCGGATTATGAAAAACGGCACCGCGTTTCAGAACGTTATCAAAGAAATAGAAGTGCTTGGTGACATCAGACAACACAAGAATATCTAAGCATTTTTTTTTCCATAAGCATCCAAAATTTCTCTCAAAAATGTTGCTCTTTCTAGTAACATGCTTAAATACTTGCGCTAAATGACAATATAAAAGCTTTTTTTGTCCTAGTATGTAAGATTTGGGACTCTGCTAAAGTCTGTTTCAAAATAAAAGCCTCAGAATTGACCTGGTTCACTAGTTTTTAATGACGCATGACTCAGACTGAGAGGTGAAAATCCGATCTACCTGCTTACACTGCAGACACGAGAGCACAGATCTGATGCACATCGGATAAATTTCCACATATGAACAAACAATCCCATCTGTGCCACATAGGAGAAAAAAATAATCGGAATTGAGTCACTTGAACCATGCATTGTAAATGCAGCTAAATATGCATCTTTGGATGGAATCATAGCTAATGAAGTCTAAATAAGAGTTTACCTTATTGCCTCCATCATTCATGCCCCATCCGCAGCTCTTGATCCCCATGGCGGCTCTGCTGAGTGACGTGTCCACACAGGTCACTGGATGTCCATATACAGAGTGAAGAACCCTCGGTTCCTGTTCTTCCTCCTGTCTGGAGTCCAGCAGGTAAACACTCTCACCTGCCCACGCAGTGACCAAGGGGATGTCCCGCTTGCCTGGCACCACCAACACCCCATCCACCTGAAAAACAACACTTCTTTAATCAATACTTGATTAATAACAGAATAAATCTGTTCAACAAATCGGCGAGGCAGTGGCGCTGTAGGTAGTGCTGTCGCCTCACAGCAAGAAGGTCGCTGGTTCGAGCCTCGGTTGGGTCAGTTGGCGTTTCTGTGTGGAGTTTGCATGTTCTCCCTGCGTTCGCGTGGGTTTCCTCCGGGTGCTCCGGTTTCCCCCACAGTCCAAAGACATGCGGTACAGGTGAATTGGGTAGGCTAAATTGTCTGTAGTGTATGTGTGTGAATGAGTGTGTATGGATGTTTCCCAGAGATGGGTTGCAGCTGGAAGGGCATTTGCTGCATAAAACATATGCTGGATAAGTTGGCGGTTTATTCTGCTGTGGCGACCCCAGATTAATAAAGGGACTAAGAAAAGAATATTAATAAACAAAAAGTCGCCCCACTGAAGCCACATGGGATGTTTTGACAATGATTTTGGTTTCTTTTTCTTTACTTTGAACATTTCGGGACCCTCTCTGTCTTCGGAGGATCTTAGGGAACTGGAAGGATATGAGAGTGTGCAATTAATGACTGAATTTTCATATATGGGAGAAATAATTATTTTAGCATACACCATGCATATTGTCAATCATCAATATAAACTGATATGAAAAAAAACGTATTGCAATTTTTTTTGTCATATGGTTGTTTAGTGATTCTACACCATACTGAGTGAATTCTGGATGCAACAAACAGCCTAAATCTATGGAATGCTTTGCTTGTGCCAGAATCACCCACATGCATGACTCATTTTGTCAGCTGTTACTGCGGTTGGCATCTGCTCTGCTTGTCTCCGATTAAACTCACAGGCTTTGGTAACCGAACAGGGCATTGAGATCTCCAGTAGCCCTGCTCATCAGGGGCGTCCACACGTACGTCGGGCCCAGATGCAGAGGCCAAAGCTGGACCGTCCGGGCTGAGATCCAGTGCATGAACCCTCTGGAGGTGCTGGTACTGGTGAATGGGTTCAAGACCAGTTGCAGTGCTCCACACATCCACACACCCTAAACACACAGGCAACATTTAGCAGTGGAAATTTAAGCGAAAGGCAACATTTACAATAAGGCCCTGATAGTTAATGCATTAAATAACATTCTACTGATTATTGCTGATTATTATTTTATTATTAATACATTTTATTATTAATTATAATTATTAAATTAATATAAAATTTATTATTTTTTATATTATTATGATTTCTTATGTTCTAAAGATGTTTTTGTTCTCCACGTGTATTTACAACCATTATAGTAGTTAGAAATTGATGGACTAACAAGCAAAAAAAAAAAACTTTTTACACTGAATTGTACTCTATGCCAGTGTTTCCCAACCCTGTTCCTAAAGCCACACCAACAGTACACATTTTCAACCTCTCCCTAATCAAACACACCTGAATCAACTTATCATAACATCAGAAGAGACTCCAACACCTGAAGTTAATGGGTCAGAAAAGGGAGACATCCAAAATATGTACTGTTGGTGTGCCTCCAGGAACAGGGTTGGGAAACACTGCTCTATGCCACTGTTTCCCAACCCTGTTCCTGAAGGCACACCAGCAGTACATATTTCGGATGTCTCCCTTATCTGAGCCATTAACTTCAAGTTTTGGCTTCTGATGTTCTTATAAGTTGATTCAAGTTGTTGGTGTGCCTTCAGGAACAGGGTTGGGAAACACTGATCTATGCGATGTTGTATTCTTTAATAAATATAAGTTAAACAAAAAACAATAATACTGTGTGATGGACATTTTGAACGTTGATGATCATATATTGTTTATTGACTATTATTCATTCATTCATTTTCTTTTCGGCTTAGTCCCTTTATTAATCTCGGGTCGACACAGCGGAATGAACCGCCAACTCATTCAGCATTTGTTTTATGCAGCAAATGCCCTTCCAGCTGCAACCCATCACTGGGAAACACATACACACTCATTCACACACACATACACTACGGACAATTTAGCCTACCCAATTCACCTGTACCACATGTCTTTGGACTGTGGGGAAAACCAGAGCACCCGGAGGAAACCCACGCGAACGGAGGGAGAACATGCAAACTCCACACAGAAACGCCAATTGACCCAGCTAAGCCTCGAACCAACGACCTTCTTGCTGTGAGGCGACAGCACTACCTACTGCGCCACTGCGTCGCCTATTGACTATTATATATATTGATATTATAAATTTATTAAGGTTTTGCCAAAGTAAAGATTACAGCCATGTGTAATCTACTGGTTGCTTAAGAGTTAAGGAGTTGTAGAGAAATATCTATCTAAAACATTGTTACATTGTCTTTAAAAATTCCAGACAGCCCATGCTTGGGATCCTTTTGCTCACAGAGGTGTCTGTGTGTAAACTGACAAACTTTGACTGACTTTATTCAATTTCAGTCTTCACATAAAAATGTATTCCTTGTACACTGGAAGAAAATTATTTGCCATTACAACTGGAACTAATGTAGACTAACCATGTTCCGTACACAAAGATGTTACATACAGATTATGTTTTAATCTGGTAAATTTGCTACGTCCACCCTAATGCGCTTGAAAATAGACAGTGGGCAAGCTAAAGCGGCGAGTGTTGCTTTGAAAGGCAGACATTTAGAGCTACGACAATATGCACTTGCTTTTAATTTCTGCATCACACAGTATTACAGTCTTTATGAAATGAAAATTATGTTTTCACAAAATGTTAAATAATTTATCTTTTATTGAATAAATGCTTTAAAATGGGCATATTTAAACGTCAGTTGTGGGTAATGACCGCATGGCGCAAATCTCCACCAGTGAGCCTGAGAGACATGCTGCAAATGTTGTTTGGATTATATTTGTGCATTGATGATGTTTATATTGATAAAAGGTCAGTTAAGTTAGCATTATTTTACATGAATTTAATGTTTTAATATTTTAAATTGTCATGCTGTAATGAAATAAACATGATATAAAAACTAAATGATTGTAAAGTCATTTCAAACGCTCATAAAAAGTAATTAAATATAACATTAACTTCAAGTTAAACACATTAATAGAATATTCTGACATTGCTTTTCATAAGACTTAAAACAATGTCTATTTTTGACGGTGTATTGAAGTTATGCACCCTGTACGTAACACTATTTTAATCTTGTACGGAACACCGTTAATATCTATCATCTTCTGTACACATGCGTAGGCGGTACTTTTCCCATCTTTTCTCAAAAACTACTGGTCCAAAAGACATCAATCAAAATCTGGATTGTACAATAGGTATTCACCCAGAGAATGAACACAAACATGCTTATCTGGATTTCAATGATAGACGAGTGGTCGATTGAGTGTGCAGAATAGCGAAAAGTGTACGGAACATGGCTGGTCTACTTTACCAGAATTTTAGACTTACTAGAATTACCATAGCGGTAATTCATGTTGACATAATTTTGTCACGTCAAATTTACATTCAAAGCTTCTATTGACATATTAAAATGAAGCTTATATTGTTTGTCATATTTTTAAATCATTACAATCTTTTTGATACTACAGCCTATAAATATGTAGGAGTTACTAGATCACCAACGAAGATCCACACTTCACTTTCATAAGCAGGACAGCAAGGTTTTTTTTTATGGCACTGATGCATGCGGGAAATTTGACTGCTATGGTAATTAAAAGTAGAAACGCTCATAGCTCTTTTGTGTTTTGCAAATTTAATGAAAAATTAACGTTAGAAGGAAATATAAACATATTTAGAACAAGTCAGGGTATTGTAGATATGTGCTTTTTTTAACAAAGTTATTAAATTACAATATTATAAAAGGTCAGCCTCTGTATTTCTGATGTTAAAGAAATTGCCAAAAAATGAAAATTCTGCCATCAGTTTCTCATCCTCCTCTTGTACTAAACATATTTCCGTTTCTTTCTTCTAATGAACAGAAAAGTAGATATTTTGAAAAAGAAAAACCCTTGAAACCGTTGATTTCTATAGTATTTTTCCTACTATGAATGGCAAGGGCTACAAGTATCCCAACATTTTTCAAAATATCTTCTTTCAAGAGTTCACTCTTAGATATTGCTTGACGCTATTAGCAGGTTTGGCGTCCTGGGAGAGAACCCTGAGCTCGAAGGTAATTGATTCCATGTCTCCTGCCTGGTCATTTAGCATAAAGGAAGTCCAAGATCAGGTAGGTCTTGAGAGCTCCCCCTGGTAAAAGGAGGAGATGGGGTGGAAGGGGGGATTCTTCCAAAATGAAGATACGGCAGTAAGGTGAAATCAGTCTATTTATTGTAGGCTTGGATCAATCTCATTGGATTATTCATGATTACGCATGAGAGACCCGCTGTGATCAATCATATCACATGCTTCTGTCAAAATTAACTATCCCTTTAAAGATGCCATGTGATGCTTTGTAATGATTTTCCTTTCATTTAGTGTGCAATATATCAGTTGGTGCATGAATAAGAAGATATTTTTAGGATTGTTAGAAACTGGTAGGCATTGAGTTTCATAGTATGCTTTTCCTATATAAGCCAATGGCTACTGCTTTCCAATATTTTTCAAAGTATCTTCTTTGGTGTTCAACAGAAAAAAAAGACACTCATAAAGGTTGTAATCACTTGAGGGTGATTAAATAGTGAGTACACTTTAATTTTGGGTGAACTATCCCTTTAAAGATGCCATGTGAAGCTTTGTAATGTTTTCCTTTCATTTAGTGTGCAATATATTGGTTTGTGAACGTATAAGTAGATATTTTTTTTAAGAATGTTGAACTATCCCTTTAATACTAGCCGGAAATGGTTTTGTCTTTTAGCTGGCCACTTGTAATCATTTGTAACTAAAACAAACTCAAACTGGTTTGGATCAAGTGGAGGGAGAGTAAAAGATGACAGAATTTTTTAGTTTTGGCTGAACTGAAGTTAACATTAAGCTTTTGTAGATGTGTTTTTCATTGACCGCTCTTGTTAATTAACATCTCACCATTCTCATAAGCAGCTGCGGCTATGCTCTTATTGACCCGTACGTGATTAGCGTAAGGCGCGGGGGTTTCATTTCTGATGGAATGTGTGGGTTTCAGGTAGAATTTGTCCCAGTGAAGTGTGTCCCAAAGACGAACATCACCAGATGTATAGCTGTAATGAAGAAACGCAGACAATTATTATATAACCAGAAGTGTATGGATCATTGAGAACACACCTATAATTTAAATGAGCCGTAATAACACTCACCCAGCAATTACAAGACCAGCACAGGAACTGACATCACACAACACCTTGCCCAGCTCATACTGTAGGTGGCGAATAGACCCAACACGATTCTGTAAAATGAATAAATGAATAAATAAATAAAGGCAGGTTAAAATACTTCATATTTACTTATTATTTTTTATTTTTAAATATTTTAAGAACTATTTTATATATCTGATTCATAGCGAACGTCATAAATTCAACAAACATTAAGATATACACATATAACTTAAATCTCTATGCATTAATAAAGGTTTAAGAATAAATAAATAAATAAAAGGCAGGTTATAGCCTTCCTGATAATGTCCGAGGCTCAGACACACTCTCGCAGTTCAAAGATTAAAGATTAAAACTAGATTAAAGACCTATCCTTTTAGTAAAGCATACGCTCAGTGCATCACTTAGCGGTGAGATGCATGAACGTGCTCGACGCATCTCGTATACATACACTATGAACAGCAGCTAAGCTAATTTTTCTTTTTATTCTCTATTTCCACCTGGGGATACTCATACCGAGGCCCACAGAGACCATGCAGCACCACTGATGCAATCCAAGACCAGCGACGAGATGATCCCAAGGTTTCCATAATTCTGGGCCAGGCCGTATCCTGAGCAGCTGCTGTCGTGGTCATGGAGGAGGGGAGAGCATGAGACAGGGACAGACGAGTCTCGCTGACGTCCAGCTTCTCCAGCCTCCGGCGTCTAGACTGCAGCTCTGCACAAGACATTTGGCCATAGGAGAAATGGTCGTGCCCAACTGAGCCTGGTTTCTATCAAGATTTTTTAATTCTTCACTTTTGCCAATTGATGAAGTTTTTTCCCCGCCGCTGTCGCCACTGGCTTGCATGGATCAGGACCTGTAGAGCTGTGCATCGATGGATTTGCTCTTCAGTGTTTAGACTCTCAGTATTGATTATTAAACCACACTGAACTGAGCTAAACTGAACTGAACTTAAATACTAAAAACTGAAATACACTGTTTCAATTTACTATGATCTTCTATGGCCCAATCACAATTCTACCCCTTAGCCCTTCCCCTTACCCCTCGTGAAGAGGTAGTGGTGTCCCAATTCTCTTTAGCTTGAAGGCGTAGGGCTAAGGGCAAGGGGTATACACCTCTTCAAACGAAGATTTATCAGGACCACACTCGAAACCAAGGGGTAAAATAATTTCCCAGAATACACCAGCCACAGCTGCACCCGGAAGTAAGTTTTGGTGTGTTTACATTGATGAATATGGCCACTGTGTAAATGCACAGTACAGTTAAGATCTTATTGTCACATTAGATCAGGGGTGTCCAAACTTTTTGCACAGGGGGCCGAATTTGATGTTGTAAAATGTGGGGGGCCGACCTCAGCTGACGTTCATTACATAAAGCAACAATATATTTAAACACGTTCATTTCATTGTCCACTCCTCTCAAAAAAATAAGCAACTGAGCAGTGTCCGAGGCGTCTGTGCTTTCGTCGCAAGCTAGCGAAAAAAATTCAAACTCCTTTCCTCTGACTCCCAATTGTCTTTTGATGTCTGACGACACTTCTTCAATCCTGCGTGCCACGGTGTTACGTGCCAGGCAGACTTTGGCAAACTCTTGCTGCTTCTCAGGACATATTTTCTTCACCATAGTCATCACGCAGCCTTTGATAAATTCACCCTCAGTGAAAGGTTTGCAATGCTTCGCGATCAGTGTTGCTACCTCGTAACTATCCTTTGCGGCATTCTCATTTGACTCTCGGGCTCTTGAATTATACTGCTGCTGTGAGATTAAACTAGCTTCAAGTTGTGTCAATTTCTTGCTGCGTTCCTCCCCTGTCAAATTATCATACATGTCAGCGTGTTTCGTTTGGTAATGTCGCTTGATGTTGAACTCTTTAAAAACAGCCACTGTCTCTTTGCAAATGAGACAGACACAGTTGTTACGTATTTCTGTGAAGAAATAGTCCAATTTCCACCCATCTTTGAAGCGTCGACCCTCGCAGTCAACTTTCCTTTTCTTATTTATTGTCGCCATTTTAGAAAATTGGGGGTAAAAGGTTACACGGGGTGATGTCGGATAGAGTGCTCCTGCCTCTAGTGGGTAAATCAGGAACAGTATTTAGGAACAGCACTTATTAAGTATATGTGCGGGCCAGAAGTTATTAATTCTATTACAGAGGCTGCGGGCCAGATTAAGTTTGACCACGGGCCGCATTTGGCCCCCGGGCCGGACTTTGGACATGCCTGCATTAGATCATTATAATAACATAATATATGCCTTCAGTGATTTCCTAAGGATAAATACCAAAAAATAACTGGAATAACTACAGCTGTCGCGATCGTCTTATCTCATATGAAGCAAGAGATCGCAATGATTTATGATGACGTGTGCAGGTGCTGTAGTGCTGTCCCAATTCTTAGGGTTAAATTTTGAAGCCCTTCCCCATCACCCTCAGTTTTAAGGGCCAAGGGGAAGGGGTAGGGGTACAAAAATAGAATTGGGATTGGGTCTTATTCTAAGGTAAAACAGATATTCGCATTAATTAACTGCAGTTGGGTTACTTAACAAGCTTTAATTGTATGTTCTACTTTTTTTCATGATTAATTTTATTGTTTACAGTTACTTCTACGTTGTTGAGTGTGACCTGTTGCTGTTAACAGTCGGCTATTGCTGTAAACCTTATTGCCCTTTGGGAACAATACAGACATTCCAATCCAATCCAAAGTACTTTATATTTACTTTTTATAATTTTTTTTATATTTTAAAAACTATTTTTTATATTTTCTGATTTCAAAGTGAACAAAAAAGACATTAAAACATTAAACATTAAACTATGCATATACAACTTAAATATTGATGCATTTATAAGCCTAAGAATAAATAAATAGTCAGTGCAATAGCCTAGTGGTTAGTGCGTCGACATATGTTGCCGTAGCACTTCAGGGCATTCCGAGTTCGAATCCCGGCTCGAGGACATTTCACAACCCTACCCCCTCTCTCTCTCTCCCTCTCTTCCACTTCGCTTCCTGTCTGACTACTGTCCTATCTAATAAAGACAAAAAGAAAGAATAAATTAATAAATTTTATTAAATAAATAAACAAATCATGGCAGATTAAAGTACTTTACATTTACTTATTATATTTTATTTTTAAATATTTTTAAGAACTATTTTTTATATTTTCTGATTCATTATGAACTTCATAAATTTAATAAAGATTAAAATATAAATATATAACTTAAATCTTGATGCATTTATAAAAATGTAAGAATAAATGTTATTAAACAAATAAATCATGGCAGGTTGAAGTACTTTGTATTTACTTATTATATTTTAATTTTAAATATTTTTAAGAACTATTTTTAAGATTTCCTGATTTATAGTGAACTTCATAAATTCAATAAACATTAAAATATGCATTTATAACCTAAATTTAGCTGCATTTAAAAGTTTAAGAATAAATAAATATATTATTAAATAAATGTAATAAATTTGTTGCTGTTGGATCATGGTTCTTACCTTCCAATTTGATTTGACTGCATTCTCTGTGTTGCGACAGTCTCTGACGGTGCTCTTCCAGCAGGGGGAGTCAGAGATATTGGCCCCTTTGTGAAAACCTTCTTCCAGACACAATCTATACCACAGAAGTTCATCTTCAGCAAGCACCTTCCAGGATTTACTCACCTGGAAAAAAAAAAAGCCATGAAGTGAATATATTTCAAGCACTATAAATATATAAATATATATATAAATATATATATATAAATATATAAATATATATATATATAAATATATATATATATATATATATATATATATATATATATATATATATATATACATACATACATACATACATACATACATATATATATATATATATATATATATATATATATATATATATATATACATACATACATACATACATACATACACACACACAAGAAATGTATAATTATACAAGGAAGTGTATGTGTATATAGAAAGTATGCTTACACATGCATGTTATACGTCTGAAATGAATTTTTGACTAATGAATTTTCATTAAAAATAACTTCTTAAATATTCCTATATCTTACATTTACAATATCATTTTACATTATTGTATTGAGCAGATTTTTTTAATCCAAATTCATTCATTCATTCATTTTCCATCATCTTGATTTATCAGAGGTCACCACAGCGGAATGAACCGCCAACTTTTCCAACATGTTTTAAGCAGTGGATGCCAGCTGCAACCTAGTTCTGGGAAACATTCTCACATTCACACACACTCTCATACACCATGGCCAACTTAGTTCCTACAGCGCATGTCTTTGAACTGTGGGGGGGAAACCGGAGCACCCAAAGGAAATCCACGCCAACACGGGGAGAACATGCAAACTCCACATAGAAATGCCAACTGGTTCAGCCACGACTCGAACCAGCAACCTTCATGCTGTGTGGCGGCAGTACTGCTAGCCACTGAGACACTGCCTTTATCAGTTACCTTCCATGGAGCCAGTGTTATAAAAAAACTCATAGCTTTGTTAGGTCTAGAAATCTGTTTTATTTATTTATTTATTTTTCAATGTCATGGAAATCATATAGATTAAAATAGAATATTAAAAAGTATCACTGTTCTGAATGTATGTGATATTTTATGAAATCCAAAAGGACAGAACAGAATAGATTATAACAGAACAGAAAAGCAGTGTGTGATTGTCTTCAGAAACATTTTTTTTGTGCTGGTTTAAAGTCTCTTCACATTCCAATAGTAATGATTAAAGTCAATGATCTAAATGTATTTATATGTATTTTTATATTCTGGGTAAGCCATGAGACTAAAAAATGTTCATCCAATCAAAAGTTGTTCGGCCAACAATTCCCATAATTCTGATAAGTAGCCCAAACTGTCTGTCAACAAACGTAGATTTGTACAACAGCGCATCTCTGTTCACACAGACCACCATTTGTGCGTGCACGTGTTCGTGTGCACACGAGACACAGCCGTAAAACCAAATGCTGAATCAAAACTTTTTAAAATCCTGAATCAATATTGAAGTTACTTTTGCACGCTGGAGAAAGGATGACACCATGGCTGAAGTATTTCTTTTAGACAGATAATGTTCTGTTTTAAAGAGCCCCTATTAAGGTTTTTGTGAAAATGAGCTTCCATGCAGTGTGTAACACAGCACTGAGTGAATGAAAACATCCAGCTGAGGTTTAAATCTGAAAGTGCACCGTGTTTAAAACTATTGATTCTTTAGCGAAATATTCGAATAAATGAATCTATTTGGGTTCAGATCTTTTGATTGATCGCATCGACACAGTACATCACCAAATATGTAGTTCCAGTTCTGGTAAAATGTAAACGCGCTTTCCCTCCACACACTAGCGGTGGAGTGGGGGATACCGGAACTGATCATGACGCGAAGATGACGATCACTGACAGATGGAGATTCGGCTGAGGAGAATAAAAAAGTTTTCACAACAATACCACAGTATAGCCAAACTAGTGCTGTGTTTGTTCCTGTCATTTTTCTGATGATTGATACAATAACCTATGCTGCAACGCAGGATTCGCCGGCCGTTTGCTATTGAAGTAGCAGCAGAGACTGTGGGACTTTGTCGGACTTTGACAGGGACTTTGTCAGTAACTGTTACAGTTCATATGGACCAGTTTCTTCTTCCTCCAGATCATAACATGCAAGTGTGATTAAAATTGTCGCCTTGTTTTCTGTAGTTTCCAAAATATGTGATAATTGTGTGTTATAAGTTGTAATGTCTCTGCGCGGCTTGTAATGACGTATCTATTATAGATCAGTGCTTGTATTGTATCTCTCAGGTTATATCTGTATGGGGCTATTCACACATCGCGTCCAAAACCACGTCAAAAATGTGACGCGTGCTTCTTTCTTTACCGATTTAAATGCGTTTCTGAGCTAGTGGATTTTATTGTTACAAATGGCTTATTTGCACAGAAGTGTTGTTCAGCCACTGAAATATTACGGCGAAAAGCTTGATGTGACTATTTTCAGTTTCATAAGGGACCTTTTACAGCATCAATAATGAAGATTTATATTAAGTTTAACAACAAAACATCAGTAAATAGCGCTTTTCAGCCTAGCCTGCTTTACTGGGGTGAAGTTGGTTTTATATTCACATTGGTTCATTTTTTAATAATGACAATCTGTGACGCGCTCCCTATATTGTTCACCATGCTATTCTGAATATTCAGTCAGAAATAGCATGCAAGTATGGCTTAGTAATAAGTGTAATTCCTACACACCGCCAGCCAACCACTAATCATACAGTAGTTGCTTTAGGACAAAGTGCATGAGAGAGTGAGACCAGCAATCCTTGCATGCATGAAATATTGCACATTATGACAAGTTTTGCTTGCTAAACAACTGAAATGTGCTAGATAAATACAGTTTTTCGTTGGGAATTGTAGTTTTATATGAACAGAATGACATGAACCAGTGGGTTGTCTACTGTCATCTTTAAGGTGCGCGCGTTCGTGTTTCAGGAGGCGTGGCTTTGGACGGCAGGGGAGGGATTGTGTTTCAAAGATATTATGCTAACCGGTTAACATTTTGGCAGATCACCTACTGCACCTTTAATATTATGGCCTTTTGCTAGAACAGGGCATGTCATGGAAATCCTATAGAAGAATAGAAGAGAAGAGAATAGAATAAAATAGAATAGAATAGCAAATAACATTTAATATTACGACTTTTAGACCTGGACATCCCTGTTTTCAACTTCCCTGAAATCCAATGATGTGAAAACCACAAAACTAAACAGAATATTAAATAAGATGTTGTTTTTTTTCTAGACCTGGACATGACAGTTTTTAACTTCCCTCCCTGGTTTCCAATGTCACGGAAATCCTACAGAACAGAATATAATAAAATAGATTAAAACATTTATTATTATGGCCTTTTATTTGAGACCTGGGCATCACAGTTTTAACATTCTATGATATTCCAATGCCATTGAAATCCAATAGAATAGAATAGAATAGAACAGAACAGGACAGAACATTAACATTTAATATTATGGCCTTTTTGTAGACCTGGGCATCATGGTTTTAAAATTCTATGATATTCCAATGCCATTGAAATCCAATAGATTAGAATAGAATAGAATTTAACATTAACAATTAATATGATGGCCTTTATTGTAGACCTGGGCATCATTGTTTTAAAATTCTATGATATTCCAATGTCATTGAAATCCAATAGAATAGAATAGAATAGAATAGAATAGAATAGAATAGAATAAAATAGAACATTGAGATTTAAAATGATGGCCTCTTTTCTAAACCTGAGCATCATTGTTTTAAAATTCTATGATATTCCAATGTCATTGAAATCCAATAGAATAGAATAGAATAGAATAGAATAGAATAGAATAGAATAGAATAGAATAGAATAGAATAGAACATTAACAATTAATTTGATGGCCTTTATCCTAGACTTGGGCATCATTGTTTAAAAATTCTATGACTTTCAAATGTCATTGAAATCCAATAGAATAGAATATTAAACTATTCTTTTCATATAAACCAAGACATCATTTTTAAACTTCCCTGATATTCCCAATGCCATGAACATGCCACAGAAAAAGAACAGAACCAAAACAAGCACTAATTCATAGATTATCATTTACCTGAGCACATCGCCCTAGATCTGTTCTGCCCAGGAAGTTGAAGATCTTGAGCGCCAGCTCATAGGGCAACTCCACGTCAAAGAATGGTATGTCATTCACCTCATTCTAAACACAAAGATATCCACATTCATCACAAAGATAACAAACACAGTGCTGAATATCATTAACGGATACACAGAATAATCGTTACCAGGTCCTGAAGGAACTGCTCGAGCAGTTTCTGGCACGCGTTCACTTTTTTGGGGGGCGCGTCTGTTTTGGGCGCCTCGCTCTCGGGAGCGCGCTTCCTCGTGCGCGTTCTCTCGTGCTCGAGCCTGTCCAGCAATGGACCGCTCCGGCCGTCCAGCAAACCCTCAGCGATAGACACATACTCCGGCTGCTCAATCGGTGTGGGCTGTGACACACTGCTCGGGTTCTCCCAAAAACTCGTGCTTTGGTGAACAGATGAACCGTCTTTATTTTGATCCCCAAAATACCTCTTATTTTCATTAGCGGTTTTCGCGTTATTATTCAACTCCTCTTTCCACCGATCTCGGAAGACCGACAGTTCGTCTTCCTCCGTCCCCATTTAATTACGTTGTGTTTTACTCATATTTTTTAATTGTCACATTCGCTCGCGAGTCTTGCTGAGTATCTACCGCTGTTGGCATCAAAACAAACAGTGATGCGACCGCGAAATGGCCTCGACTGGAACATCGCGTTCACGTGGAAGTGTTCCGTTTAGCGAACGTCCAAAAGAACACAACAGAAATAGATGACTGTTTTTCACAGACTATCGAGCTAACTACAAGAGGATCATAAGCGAAACGCGTATACATATTGCAGGTTAATGTAATGCTAAAATAAAACAATTAATATATCTAGAAATAGAGGGACAACATTACACAAAAACGCTTGCAGACTAATGTAATATGTGTAACATATGCCATATGTTCTGTCCTATTCTATATTACTTTATACTATTCTATTCTCCATGTGTGAATGATGCCCAAAATATATTACATCATTGCTTATTCGGGTCTGAAACAAAGAATTATTTTTGGTGGATCAGACTCGGAAAGAGCTCGGTGATAGGAGCTTCTAGTACAGAATGTACAAACATAGTGCAGACATAAATGGGCAATGAAGAAAATGTCAATATGAATTGTGAACATTATTAATGTGTTTTTACAAAAATGTTTATCACTCACTATAGGAGTCATCTCATGTGCAAATGGTTACTTTGATTATGCTTACAATAATTATTATATATAATTTTTTTACACATTTTAGTGTTATATTTTCTAGTAATTATATTCTGTTTCTATTTATACATTGAAAATATGAATGTGACTACAGTTTATCTGTATGTAAAGCTTTTTTATGTTGACCTTTTTTTATTTGTCTTATCTGTTCACCAAAGTTACATTAATACTTTGCTGCTAAAATCTGGTTTCGTCATTAACCTACCATACGACTGAAATTGGGGTGACACGGTGGCTCAGTGGTTAGCACTGTCGCCTTACGAGAAGGTCACTGTGTCCCAGCCGGACCAGTTGGCATTTCTTTATGGAGTTTGCATGTTCTCCCTGTGTTGGCGTGGGTGCTCCGGCCCAAAGTCCAAAGACATGTGCTATAGTTGAATTGAATAAACTAAAATTGTCCATAGTGTGTGAGTGTGTATGGATGTTTCCCAGTACTGGGTTGCAGCTGGAAGGGCATCCACTGTGTAAAACATACGCTGGATAAGTTGGCAATTCATTACGCTGAGGCGACCCCAGATGAATAAAGGGACTAAGCCGAAGGAACATGAATGAATGAGCAAGTTCCCATTTATAAAAGAATCACTAAAGTCTTCACAAGAATTTAAAGCAGATTTTTTTTTATCATATTGAACAAAAACCATCAATAATTGAGTATCAATATTAATTGATCATAGCAAAGCAGAAAATCATCAAATTTAATTTACACTGAAGACTGGTGTCTTTTTTTTTTACATAAACTACTCTTCATTGTAAACAGAATCTTAAAAATAAATCATTTTCAGACAACAAAGTCTTTTAATTCAAGATTTTCATTTGACATATAACTGTAGTCATTTTATTCTTCAAGATTATTTCTGTTTAACAACGATTTCAACACATTTCTAAACATAATAGTTTTAATAACTAATTTCTAATCACTTTTTACTATTACCATTTTCAAGACACTAGTATTCAGCTTAAAGCTTAAGTAAGGTATTTATGCAAGTTAGGGTAATTAATTCATTGTATGATGATGGTTTGTCTTGTAGACAATTGAAAGCAAATATTGCTCAAGGGGCTAATAATATTGACTTTAAATTGTTTAAAAAAAATAATAAAACTGCTTTAATTCTAGCCAAAATATAACAAACAAGACTTTCTACAGAAGAAAAAATATGATAGGAAATGCTGTGAAAAATTCCTTGCTTTGTTAAACATCATTTGGGAAATATTTAACTCACAGGAGGGCTAATAATTGTGACTTCAGCTGTATATACAAATACAAAACATTCATTTTAAATTGAAATTAAAAAAATATTGTGCACAGACAATAAAAAGTCTTCAATTTTGCTAGATGTTCTCCATATTTTCTTCTTTATTATGCTCTAAATGTAAGGGATTTTAAATATATACATATATATGTGTGTGTGTGTGTTTAAATAGAAAACATTCATTTTAAACAGATTTTTTGCTATACGTAATCTCCATGTGATGAGTTCAGATGCAAAAACCTCTAAATGCCGTCTGAAATTTTCTTCAAAAATTAACATTTTTACCAAGCTAAGTAACTAGACATCAACATAGGAGTCTGAGAAAAATGCTAATTGTCTATGGAAATTTCAGACGGCATTTTTTACATAACAGCCATTCTGTATCTCTGAGATTTGCTTTATGCGGCGAATGAACCATATCCCAGAGTAATTGGCGGTTCATACCACTGTGGCAACCCCTGATAAATTAGGGACTAAATCGAAGGATAGTGAGTGGGGTTTTTTTAATATTGGGACTGTAAACTCTCAAAAAAAAGATGTAAATTGGGCTTCATATTAGGTATAAATAATTCTGTATATGCGTCAACTTTTTTATTATTTTAAATCAAGTTAAATATACATATAAAAGTTTTAGGGATTGTAGTTATCAGACTCATCATTAATATATTAATTTAACAAAATATTAAACAAACAAAAAATCCTCTAATAATTGTAAATTTTAATCGTTTTTTTTAACAAAACCAGTCATTTTGTGTCTCTTGGAATTTGTTTTATGCAGCGAATAAAACATATCCCAGAGTAATTGGCAGTTCATACCACTGTGGCAACCCCCTGATAAATCAGTGACTAAACCGAAGGATAGTGAGTGGTTGGGACTGTAAACCCATAAAAAGATAGAAATTGGGCTTCATGTTACATAATTCTGAAATTTCAGACAGCACTTAGAGGTTTTTGTATCGGAACTCTTCATATGTCCTACTTTATTGTGCTCTAGAATATGCTGTCTAGGAAGGCAGCTCAGCAGGAGGTTGAGACGCAGCCAATATTTCTAATGTTTACACCAATTCAAAACCTCATCACTACATCAGCTGCTCACATTTGACGAGCCCAACCGATACAACACATCAGGGTTTGTGTATGTGTGGATTTGTGACCAGCCTCTTGTTGAAGAAGACAAAAGCACACGAAAGAGAGAGAGAAAAAGAGAGAGAGAAAGCGCTGGACAGTGAAGAGTTAACCATTACCGCTGTCTTCGGGGAGATGGTGATGTAAACCCTAAACCATGTGACACTTTAATAAATCATAGCGCCGACAGAAACAAACACACACTCCTGCTTCATCGACAGTCGAACAAAACACGCTTCTCTGCATCCTAAAAAAACAAAGCTTGAATTCGAGATAAAGCGCAGGTCGAGGATGTGCTGTCTGCCGGTCGAGCAGACTTTAGGCGCGTTCGCGGACTCGGTGTGCGCTCACGGGTGCGCGCCGCTGCCGTTCGCGCACCGACTGCGCTGGATTGGAGACCAGTTGGAAAAACGATGGGCTGCAAACGACAAAAGCACCAGCGATGGAGAACGAAGCGCCGGGGAAAACATCATCAAACGCTTCCAAATAGTGTGCACGGTCATTCAGGTGACGCTGCTGGTGTTTTTAGTCAAAAAGCGACACCTGTAGGCGAGACGAGGCTCTGCTGAGCTACAGCAACAGGTAAGGATGAGCTCGAAGATTGCAAGACCTAAATACTTTGCTTTTGTCACATGATGGTAGGACTTTTGTGTTGACTTATGTGCAGATACTATCTAATTTTTTATAAACGACGTGTGGAATAGACGAATAAATTATAAAAGTATTAAAGTATATATAAAGCTATTCAAATATTACTATTTTATTAATTTGTTGATGCAGAAATATGCTAAGTATATTATTGATGCAGATTAATGATTTGTTAGGATTAAAAGCAGTTATAAAAAAGACAGCAAGTTATAAGTTATAAAAAGTTCATACTACAAAATAAAAGCCTTAAAACTGCAGATAATCAAAACACAAGTTATTTAGCAATATTTTAGTTTGTTATTGTGAAAAGATTCATTGTTCCGTCCTTGAAACACTCAATAAAAAGTCGTGTCACCCACGTGGATGCTGCACACTGGTGGTGGATGAGAAAATTTTCCTCCAAAAAATCATGTAAAGTGCTTGGAGTGTACAGAAAAGCACTATATAAATGTAAGGAATTATTATATTATTATTATTATAAATATAATGTATTGTTGGAGGTACAAATTGGCCTGTATTATAAATATTAAACACATACAATGTAAAATCTTAATATTTTTGTTTTTTACTCTGGCATTTGTTTTATGTGGCGAATGAAAC
Source organism: Danio aesculapii (assembly GCF_903798145.1). NCBI lineage: Eukaryota > Metazoa > Chordata > Actinopteri > Cypriniformes > Danionidae > Danio > Danio aesculapii. The sequence goes on from NC_079439.1 coordinate 12,369,584, forward strand.
ATATCCCACAGTTATTGGCGATTCATTCCGCTGTGGAGACCCCAGATAAATCAGGGACAAAACTGAAGGATAGTGAGTGGGGTTTTTTTTTAGTATTGAGACTGTGAACCCACAAAAAAAAAAAAAAAGATGGAAATTGGGCTTCATATTAAGTATACATAATGCAGTATATACATCAACTTTTTTTTTCTTTGTAAATCAAGCAAGTTAAATATACATATGAAATATTTGAGAATTAAAAAACAAAAACAAAAAAAAACTCCAATAATTCTAAATTTATAGTTTTTATGCATTTTTTTACATAATAGCCATTCTGTGTCTCTGGGATTTGTTTTATGCGGCGAATGAAACATTTCCCAGAGTAATTGGCGATTCATTCCGCTGTCAGCTGATAAATCAGGGAACAAACTGAAGGATTGAACCCATAAAAAAAATGAAAATTTGGCTTAATATTAAGTTTACATACTTATGTATATGCAACTTTATTTTTATGTATTTTTTTTAATCAAGCAAGTTAAATATACATATACAATATATAGGAATTGTAATTATCAGACTCATCTTTAATAAATTAATTAAAAAATATTAAATACAAAACCTCTAATAATTGTAATTGAATTGTTTTATGCATTGCTACATATACACATATATACACACACACATAAATACAAAACATTCATTTTAAATTGAAATGAAAAAATTGTGCACAGACAGCAGAAAGTCTTCAGTTCTGCTAGATGTTCTCCATATTTTCTTCTTTATTATGCTCTAAATGTGACAAATAAAAATCCTAAATCTTGGAAGTATAAAAGTCATTTTATACTTCAAAATTATATAGATTACACGTCAAATAAAAAAATAGTGAATCTAGAATTCATAAAAAAAATGAACATATATATTCAAGTAGGGGCAGCAGTGGGTAGCACAGTTGCCTCACAGCAAGAAGGTTGCTGGTTCGAGCCCTGGCTAGGTCAGTCAGTTGGCGTTTCTGTGTGGAGTTTGTATGTTCTCCCCGTGTTAGCGTGGGTTTCCTCTGGGTGCTCCGGTTATCCCAGAGTAACTGGCAGTTCATTACACTGGCAACCCCTGATAAATCAGGGACTAAACCGAAGGATAGTGAGTGTTTTAGTATTGGGACTGTAAACCCATAAAAAAGATGGATATTGGGCTTCATATTAAGTGTAAATAATTCTGTATATGCTGCAACTTATTATAATTTTTTTGGAATATCAAGCAAGTTTAATATACATATACAATATATAGGAACTGTAATTATCAAACCTATCTTTAATAAATTTATTTAGCAAAATATTAAACAAACAAAAAAACTCTAATAATTGTAAATTAATTGTTTTTATGCATTTGTTTTTTGAATAATAGCCATTCTGTGTCTCTGGGATTCGTTTTTAGTGGCGAATAACACATATCCCAGAGTAATTGGCAGTTCATTCCGCCGTGGCGACCCTTGATAAATCAGGGACTAAACCAAAGGATAGTGAGTGTTTTTTTGTTACTGTTTTTTTTTTTAGTATTGGGACTGTAAACCCATAAAAATATGGAAATTGGGCTTCATATTAAGTATAAATAATTCTGTATATGTAGCAACTTTTTTGTTAAATTAAGGAAGTTAAATATACACATAACATATTTGAGAATTGTAATTATCAGACTCATCCTTAATAAATTATTTTATTATTACAAAATATTAAATAAAAAAACCCTCTAATGATTGTAAATTAAATTTTTATGCATTTTTTTACATAACAGCCATTCTGTGTCTCTAGGGTTTGTTTTATGCGGCGAATGAACCATATTCCAGAGTAATTGGCGGTTTATTCCATTGTGGTGACCCCTGATAAATCAGGGACTAAACCGAAGGATAGTTTTTTAGTATTGGGACTGTAAACCCACAAAAAAAGATGGAAAGTGAGCTTCATATTAAGTATACATAATTCTGTAAACGCGCCAATAATAATAATAATATATTATATTAATAACAACAAGCAAGTAAAATATTTGGGAATTGTAATCATAAGACTCATCTTTATAGTATATAATAAATAATAAATATATTAATTGTAAAGGAATTGTTTTTATGCATTTTTATTTTTACATAACAGCCCTTCTGTGTCCTAATCCAGTGTCTTCTAAATTTCAATTTCCTCTGTATTTTTGATCGCCCACTAGATGAATCTTCAGATTCTCCTGTGGACAATCGGCTCCAGATTACCCGGAGAGGAGAAAGCGCCGCTCACGTCTGCACCTCTATAGAAACCTGCCCTTCAGAGTTTCTCCATGTTTTCTCATCCATGTGTATCGCAGTAGTGTTGTAATGGAAACACGCACACACCAGACGCATCCGTGCTGTACATTAGCCTACAAGCGTGCCGATCACTTTCATCCTCAAAGTCATCTCCGTAACCGAGCCCCTGTTATTTGGTGCTCCTCTGTTTAAGGTCAGTGCAGTCAAATCCGCCGGTGTCCCACGGGGGGAAACCTTTCAAAATAAAACACTGATGTCATCGTCCCATGGCGATGTTTGCAAGGAAATATTTTCTACCACTATGGCAATAGGAGCCTTGCTTCAACTTTTAAAAGTCCTCACAGATGAGTTTTGCTTGTTGCTGGTAAAAGTTGAGAGGGTGCTTTGGATATGCAAAAGCTATAAATGAATAAAAATACGATCAATCTTCAGAGGAGAGCCCTCAAAGAAAGAAACAAACAAAAAAAACACTGCAACCAAAACCTCTCCTCTGCAAAATGCACTGTAACATTTAGTTATAAGCTACTGTAAAAGTGACTATGCCATTCGATATGATATTATCTAAGCTGTGATTTTGTTTGTTGTTGTTTTTTAAATGATATATTTATTACTTCAATCTCTTTGACACTGTACTCTTCTCTATGGAAAGCATATTTATAATACTGTAGAATGATTTGAAGTGTATTTGAACTTGATGTTTACATCGAATGAAGACAAATCCTTTTTTAGACTTTTTATATAAAGGGCTTCTGGCTTGATTGTTTGTGTTCAGTGTTAATATAGAAATGTGACATGAATGAGATTTCATGCAACAAAAAGAAAAAAAAAAAGTGAATCCAAGGGCATGCTACTGATGTTTACATAAGCTACAATCTTTTTTATAGGTTACGTTACTTACACGTGTTTTAAACATGTTCAACCTCGGCTATTTTGATATTGTGAATTTTGTCATTTATGAAAATAAAAGGCTTTAAATAATATATACGCAGAAGTCTTTTGAAATGTCAGCTCTAAAACTGCAGCATGATTACGAAATCATGGTTTCTATTCTGTTATGTTGATTTTACCACAGACAGGGTATGAATAGGAATCATGGAGGTAAAATCAATGGCATTTAAGACTCTTTCCATACATTTTAAGACCTCATCGCCAGTTTTAACTGGTTATGTCAGCGAAACTTTAACTTACATTTATTATATTCATTGTAAGACATTCATTTTCCTTCAGTTAGTCTCTATTTCAAAGGTTGCCACAGTGGAATAAACCGCCAACTATTCCATCATATGTTTTACACCGATGTCTTCACAGCACAACTCAATACTAAGAAACCCCCATAAACACTCATTCACACATACACACACACTACGGCCAATTTAGTTTATTCAATTTAACTATAGCGCACGTCTTTGGACTGTCGGGCAAACCGGAGCACCTGGAGGAAACCCACACGAACATGAGAACATGCAAACTCCACACAGAAAAATTCTAACTGGCCCAGCCGGGACTCAAACCAGCAGCCTTCTTGCTGTGAGGCAACAGTGCTAACCACTGAGCCACTGTGATGCCCATTGTAAGACAGCACAATTAAACTGTAGAGTTATGAGGGCAAAAACAGTCTCTTATTTCTCCGTGGTTTTAAAGCGCCCTCTGAAAATAGTCTATTCTTGTTTGCTGAATATCATTCCACCTGGTGCAGTCATGGTACAGCAGCAGAGTTTTTTGACTATTACGCCAGAATGAGAGTTTGGCTTTGGCCAAGAAAATAGTAATTTCTCATATTCCGTCTGTTTTATCAAACAATGTATTTACAAGAGACTTGAGCTTAAAAGGGGTCCTATTATGACCCTTTTTAAAAGATGTAAATTAAGTCTCTAATATCCCTTGATTGTTTATGTAAAGTTTCAGCTGAAAATACCCCGCAAGTTCAAACTGCTCCCTTTAGGCTTTGATCCTAATAATGCATTTTGGTGACTGTCGCTTTAAATTCAAATGAGATTGTACTCTTTTCAAAAGAGGGCGGAGCTACAAATGCCTGTGTGTCAGTATAGTGGCAGATTCAAAAACAAGACTAACGTCCTTTGCTAATGAGAGAGAGATCGTCACTAATGGGAGGCACTTTCCCTCTGATGACACATACAAATGGAGAATGTCAATCAAAGTGTTTCTGCAGAATGTTTTTATCAAGTGTGATTATAATAAAAATAAAATACATTTTTACTATTAAAGGCAAGCATTTTTAAGACCCCACAGGCCCCCTGACAGTTAAATGGGCTCAACTAATCCATTTTAAACTTGATCTTAAGCTTCACAACTTTTGACTTTTTGC
>NC_079439.1:12379172-12469172 GCF_903798145.1 Danio aesculapii
TTCTTAGGGTTAGGAGCTTAGAATGACCAAGAGGCGACACTCAATAGAATGTTCCATTGCAACAGCAGCTCCCAGCAACAACCCTGGATTCCGCCATTTTGGAGTGAAAGCATTGGATCTTATAGACCAAATACAATGTTTGTAAACATTCAGGATACGCACGCAGGAAGGTGGCAGAAAGAAACCGGGAGCACTAGCATTTACAGCGAGGGAATGACATCCGATGCGGTAAAGAGTTTGTTGCTGTCTTAGAAATAAGATATATTGATTACACATTATATATATTATTTACGTAATGCTTTCAGCGTATTATAAAAGCTCGTCATCCAGTGATAAGCACAGTGATTCGGCAAAATTAACGTTAAAGTGAGTGATTAACGTTAACGTTCATCTGACAGGTCCATTTGCGATAGCACCCTCCCAATGAATATTGGATAAGACGAAATGACCAAGCATCCAGCCCCAAATATACAATCTCATTGAAGCTCCAAGTGATTTTACAAGAAAGAAGTTAAAGACCTACAAGTCTTTGGATGCCAACAATGTTGTTCTGTGTGGTCATGTGCAAGAAATAATGTTCCAGGATGACCAGATTCAACACTATGTAGAGCTAAAAACCGAGGTTCTGCTTAGCCAAAGAAAGAAGACGGAGTTAATGTTATACAAGGCCTGGGTAATTAATCATCAACAAGCCAAACGACTGCATTCTGACCAAGAACTGCACCTGAACTTACAGCAGGGTATGTGAACTTGCACATAGAGGTAAAGTTGGTTTTATATTCGCACATTCGGACTTTCTCATTAATAATATAATTTCATAAAAGTATTATTTACAAACTCTAAATAGCGAAATCATATTAGCAGCCAATCACTATCAAAGTAGAACATTGTTCACAGTCAAATAAACAGTGTTAATATTGTTTTCAAGTGAGTCACACTTGCAGGTTATTTCAGACCGATTTTCAAAGTGCCGTGGTAAACAATATAGGGAGTGTGTCACAAGTTGTCACTGACTGAATGTGTAAATAAAAAACCACGTTTACCTTAATACTTTCACTTTTCATTCTTAGCATTCACTGTTCACAGTGTAATTAACCATATGTAACTGTTTTTGCTGAAATCATTTCTGCAATCAAAAACGAGTAATGTGTATGATTCAGTACAGCGTGAGCTTACCCTATATGACATAAGAACCGCAGAGTCCAGCATTTCTAATTAGGTCATCCATTCATTCAGCTCACTTTTAGCCAAAGACGTCTGCAGTTAGCCTTAAAGCAGTGTGGTGTGTGGTAAAAGTTAAGTTTTCTATTTTTGGCATAGAATTTGGCATCCTACCGCACAACACGACATCTTTACTATTGCAGCCTGTTTTTTTTTTTTTTTTGCAACCGGGGACCCTTGTGACGTCATGTGTGACGTAGGTTGGTAATTGGTCTATTGCTGTCGCGATGGCAAGCAGCTGCTTTGATTTTTATTTATTTATATAAAAAGTGCATTAAAGCCGAGATACAACCTGAAAGACGACAATACAACACTTACTATCACAATCATCAACACTTTTAATAGTTTATTTTACAGACTTCTAATATGCTGTTGTTCTGATGGAATTTTCATTCCAAAATGGCCGCTTCGCCCTCTAGTGGCTTTTTCCCAAATCGCAGTAGAGTGTCGCCTCTTGGTGATTCTATGCTCTTTGCTCAGGGTAATAAAGGATATTAAGTTGCTATGGAAACCCTCAGGTTGACGTCAACAGAAGGGCCGCTATTTAGAACGAAATACGAAAACGAAATAGATGCTCAGACTTTCTTTGACAATTACCATAACAGATTAATTATTCACCTTTAAATTAACAATATGAGCTAGCAAAATAAATATTGTAATTCGGACTTTACTATGTTTTTTATACATTTTTTGTATTTTTGGACTGTATTTATAGAAAAGGACAGCTTTCATAACATTTTAAATGCCTTTACTGCCATTTTTTTATTATTTGAAATAAACATTACATTTTGTATGATCAATGATTCTTTTATAAATGCTTTTTATTAATTATTTATTTCTAAATACAGATCAGAATGAGTAGAATAATCACACTGAAGTCACACTGAATGATGATTAAACATTAATTCACCTGTATTTTGATAGTTACACCATTAACTACACTATTAACAGTTATTTAATTAATAAATTATATATACATTTATTGAAGCAGGACAAAACCCATTTTACTTGTTCTGCACCAAATGAAATGGACAAAAGTCATTTTATACACATTGAAAGCTTAAGCTGTTATGGTGCAGAACAAGTAAAACGGGCCTTGTCCTGCTTCAATAAATGTGTCAAGGCGGAGGACAAGACACTTACCTGTGAGCTACAGAGAATAATGAATGCTTTTCGAATGCCGGATATTCTTCCACACAAATCGAATGACTGAAACAGAGAAGAAAAGATCAAAAACATGATCACCTAAATAATGAGCTTATTAAGGTATTTTTGGAAAAGGTTAGGGAAAAAACTAATAATAATAATAATTTGTTATTATTATTATTATTATTATTATTATTATTATTATGTATATAATACTAATAACAGCGATATAATATAACAATAAAAACAATAATAATATTATTATAAATAATAATACTACTAATAATAATAATAATAATAATAATAATAAGTAATATTAGAATAATAAAATATTATTTTTTGTTATTAATATGGATTAATAATAATCATTATTACTATAGTAATATTTAATTTTTTAATAATAATCACAATTATGTAGCTGTTTTGTTTATGAAATAATAGTTATAATAACAATAGTTATTATTATTATTATTATTATTATTATTATTATTATTATTATAAGATTTGGTAAACAAAATACATTTACATAATAAAATAATAATGATAATAATATATTATTATAATATTACTTATTTTATTATTATTATTATTAATATGAATAAATAATAATCATTATTGCTATAGTAATATTTACATTTTAATAATAATAACAACAATATTTAATAATAATAATTAAAATAATAACAATTATTGTTATTACACTTAATTATTTTGTAAACAAAACAGTTACATAATTTTGATTAATATTAAAATATTACTATCTTAATAATAATATTAATTATTATTAATAAATTAATAATTATTATTTCTATAGTAATAATATTTTAATTTTATTAATAATATCATAATGATAACTATTATTGTTATTACTATTATTATTTTTGTAAACAAAACAATTCCATAATAATAATTATGATGATTATTATTAAAATACTATTACTATAGTATTGATAATCAATCAATTAATAATAATAATAATAATAATAATAATAATAATAATAATAATAATAATAATAATAATAATAAAAGACATGAAGATGAGATCACAATCTACTCTCACCCAAGTGTTGGTAAACATTTATGACTTTCTTTTTAATGTTGGACATAAAAGGAGATATTTTGAAGAATGTTTAAAACCGCTAGCCATTGTCTTCCATAGTAGGAACTAAATAATACTACCTGTTTGCAACATTCTTCAAAATAGCTTTTTTTGTAAAAAGAAAAGAAGAAGAAAAGGGCACTCATAGAGGTTTGGCAAATGTGAAGGGTGAAAAAATGATGTCAGAGTTGTAATTTTGGGGTGTACTATCCCTTCAGAATTACATGGAAGAGACTGAATCAACCAGACTACCTTACAAAGGCTGTAGATGATAATCAGCATTGCTCCGAGGAAGTAGCTGCTGGATGGATCTTCACCCATGATGTACTTGTACCACAGCTGGATTGGAACCAGTGCTCTGAAGAGTTGACTCAGCTCTTCTATCAGCAGATAAAACTTCCCCTGAAAAAAAAATAAATAAAAATTACTCACAGATACAGATCAACCAAACCTCTGAAACCAATCAAGAGGCTCTGGCCCAATTTGAAAGAGGGCTTCTACAGGTCAGATTTCAGACATCAGTTTACAAAGATTCAGATCAAAAGTAAGATTCATACGAGTGTTTTTGTATACTTCAGGTCTTTATGAATAAGATTGATGAGACAAGATTCTATAAAGTGTATTTTAGCAAACCTAGCATACTAGATTGATCAGCATCCAAGATTAAAATAATCAGTTAAAAAAGGGAGAAGGAAGACAAGGTAAAATAATAATAGATTAAATAATAATAATAATATATTATCATTATTATTAATAATAAGAAGAATATATAAAATTATTCTTATTTTTCAGTTTCAAATATTAATTTTAAAATATTTAATTCAATATTTATCATGTTCACATTTGAAATTTATTTGAAACTATACATCCATTTAATATTAATCAAAACAATACAAATATAAAAAATGGATAATAACAAGCAAACACAATAATAATAATATTAATTATTATTATTATTATTATTATTATTATTATTATTATTATTATTATTATTATTAACATAAAATGATTCTTCTATTTTTTAGTTTCCACTATATATTTAATTAAATATATGTTCAAACTGATTGTTCAAATTTCAAATATATTTGACGAAATACATTCATCCAATAGTAATAACAAATATTTAAACAAATAATAAGCAAACAACAACAACAACAAAAATAATAATAATTATTATTATTACTATTAAATTATTCTTATTATTTTTTTGAGTTTCCACTAAATATTTACCATAAAATATTTAATAAAATCTTTATCATGTTTAAATTAATTTTTCAAATTTCAAATATATTTGAAACAATAAATTCATTCAATATTAATAAAAAATACAAATATTTAAGCAAATTATAATAATAACACAATAACAAATTATTATTATTATTAGAATTATAAATATTATTTTTATTATTATTATTATTATTATTATTACTATGAGTATATATTTCAGAGTTTCCATAAACATTTATCATAATTTGTATTATACAAATATTTTTTTATAAGAAAAAGAAATACATCTGTTACTTTACTAAATGTTACTACTTAAAAAATAAATCATATGACATATCATACTACAAAGAAAGCCTTATTCATGAAGCTGGTTGAATATAAATATTTAGTTTATAATAATAATAATAATAATAATAATAATAATAATAATTATTATTATTATTATTATTATTATTATTATTATTATTATTATTATTATTATTATATTTTACAGTTTCCACAATTTTTTTTCCATTTGTTAATTAAATAGTTATTATATTAAAATTTAAAAATAGTTTGAATTAATACATTCATACAATATTAATAAAAACAATAAAAATAGGGTAATAAGCAAACATAAGAAAAAGTACAAGAAAAGGAAATAGATCTATTTGTTTCCTAAATGTTACTAAGTCGCAAATTAAAAAAAAAATCATATGACATAAATAAGGTCTCATTCATGAAGCTGGTTGAATAAAACTATTTAGTTTATTACTACAACAACAACAAAATATTATTATTATCATATTTTCGAGTTTCCACTAATTATGTAACCCATTTTTTAATTATTCGTCATATTCAAATTTAATTTATATTAAACAATGCATTCATTCAATATTATTAAAACAATACTAAATAAATGTGTATTAAGCAAACATAATAGAATAATAAAAAAAGAAATAGAAGAATAAAAATATAAGAAAAAGAAATAGATCTATTATTTAATAAGGCAAAAAAATTTATAAGGCTAATAATAATAATAACAAATTATTATTATTATTATTAAAAAAATCTTATTCAAAAAGCTGGTTGAATAACAGCATATAATAATAATAATAATAATGCTGTTATTATTACTACACACCAAATGTTTATAAAACCAAACAGGCTCATTTCTCTTTGACGCTTCTAAGACCTCCAGCTGTGACGACCAACTGTTTAACAATATCTTCACAAACCGTGCGCTCTACTCAAACACCGGCATGAGATGACAACACACAGAAAAAAAACAACACATCCTTCCTCTCGCTGAACTTGAACAAGATCCCAGTCTCGTCTCATCTGCTCGTTCATTAACTGTGAACATCTTACCCTCAAGCTTTAAAGATGCGGTGACATGGAGAAATATGGCCAGAGTCCAGTGTTCTGCTCTCTCTCCTGGCAAAAATCACTGCGTGGCAAACAAAACTGGCAAGAACACGATACACCTGCTACCCTCACAAAAATCTAACAAGCCCACCCTTCCCAGACCCCAATCATAACATTAAAGTAGTAGCGGGATAACTGTAAAACTCGGCTAATTTCAGTGTCAAAGAGCAACACTTCATGCTTTCATGCTGAGCTACGTCATACAGGCAAACCTCTGCATGTATACGCTGATAGAGAACCACGTGACAAAACTGGAAAGCTTTAAACACTATTAAGAAAGATTGCTGCTTTGAAACATGCTGCTTATTAAGACAAAGACGAAGCAATTAACAAACAAACGAATACTAAAGATGTAAAAGGCTTTACATGTTGCTGTTGTGAATTCTCCTTTTAATTAGCTATTTAAAAGGATAGTTTACTAAAAGAAATGAACATTTGCACCTTATTTAAGCACACTTATGCCATCCAGAACATATGAGATGTTTTTGTTTGAGAAGAGGCATGTTGCACAAAGCTGGTTTGAGTTTTATCCAGGTAAGTTCAGGTTAAGTTTGAGCAAAATCTCTAAATTCTTCTCTAAAATCAAGGTGGGTTGATTAATAATAGACAATTAGGTAACACGAAAGTTATCTTGGCTTATTACTTGCATTTTAATATTAAGATATTGGCTGTTTGTACGTAAATATTCTGCATGATCTCTCATCCTACCCAACACTCTAAACCCAACCCAATACTACCCTAATAACTGTTAATAAGCAGCAAATTAGGAATTTATTGAAGGAGAAAGTGAAAGAAAGAGAGTGAGAAAAAGATGGATAGGAAAAAGAGCAGAAGAAAGAGTTAAAGAAAGAGTGAAAAAGAACAAAAGAAAAAGATCAAGAGGGAAAAAGAAAGAGTGAAAAAGAAAGAACAAAAGAAAGAAAGATCAAGAGTGAAAAAGAAAGAGGGAAAGACAGAGCGAAAGAACGAAAGAGTGAAAGAAAGAAAGATCAAGAGTGAAAAGGTAAGAGAGAAAAAAGAAAGGGTGAAAGAAAGTGAAAGAAAGAAAGATCAAGAGTGAAAAAGAGCAAAAGAAAGAACGGAAGAAAGAATAAGTGAAAGAGCGAAATCGCAAAAGAAAAAGAGTAAAAAAGAAAGGAAAATTGAAAGAAAAAAGAGTTAAAGAAAGAAAGATCAAAAGAATGAAAGAAAGCAAGAAAGAAAGAGAAATCAAAAGAAAGATTGAAAAAGTGAAAAAGCGAAAGAGAGAAATAAAAGAAAAAAGCAAAGAAAGAAAGTTCAAGAGGGAAAAAGAAAGAAAGAGCGAAAGAAAGACAGAGCGAAAGAAAGAAAGACAGAGCAAAAGAAAGAAAGACAGAGCAAAAGAAAGAAAGACAGAGCAAAAGAAAGAAAGACAGAGCAAAAGAAAGAAAGTTCAAGAGGGAAAAAGAAAGAAAAAGCGAAAGTGAAAAGTGCAAAAGAAAGATCGAAAGAAAGAATAAGTAAAGGAAAGAGCAAAAGAATAAGAGAGCAAAAGAAAGAATAAGTGAAAAAAAGAACGCAAGAATAAGTGAAAGAATGAGTGAAAGAACTAAAGAAAGAGTGAAAGAGCAAAAGAAAGTGAAAAAGAAAGAAAGAAAGAAAGAAAGAAAGAAAGAAAGAAAGAAAGAAAGAAAGAAAGAAAGAAAGAAAGAAAGAAAGAAAGAAAGAAAGAAAAAGAAAAAAAAAGTGAGTGGAAGAAAAGAAAAAATAGGGAGAGAGTGAAAGAAAGAGCAAGAGCGAAAGAGAGAAAGATCAAGAGTAAAAAAAAGTGAGTGAAAGAAAAAGTAAGAGAGCAAAAGATAGAAGAAAACGATAGAAAGATAGCGAAAGAAGTGAAAGAGTGAAACAGCAAAAGAAAGAAGTAAAAAAAAGAAGAATGAAGAGAAAGAGCAAAAGAAAAAAAATTCGAACGAGTGAACAAAAGTGAAACAGCAGAAGGAAAGAAAGAACAAGTGAAACAAAGAGAGTGAAAGAAAATCAAGAAAAAAATCAAGAGCAAAAGAAAAAAAAATAAGAGCTAAAAAGGAAGAGCAAAAGAAAGTACAAGTAAAAGAAAGAGCAAAAGAGAGAGTGAAAGAAACTGAGGGTGAAAGAAGAAAAAGAAAAAAGTGAAACAGCGGAAGGAAAGAAAGAGTGGAAAAAGAAATAGTGAAAAAAATAAATGAAAGAAAGCAAAAGAAAGTGTAAAAGAAAGATAAAGAGAGCGAAAGAAAGAATAAGTGAATGAGCAAAAGCACAAAAGAAAGCAAAAGTGCAAAAGAAAGATCGAAAGAAAAAGAGAGAAAGCAAAAGAAAGAATAAGTAAAAGAAAGAGCAAAAGAGAGAGCGAAAGAAACTGAGGGTGAAAGAAAGAGTGAAATTGAAGAGGATAAAGAAAGAAAAGAAAGATGGAAAGAAAGAAAGAAGTGAAAAAGAAGAAAGAAGAAAGAAAGAAAGAAAGAAAGAAAGAAAGAAAGAAAGAAAAGAAAGAAAGAAAGAAAGAAAGAAAGAAAGGAAAAAAGAAAGAAAAAAGAAAGAAACCGAAAGAGTGGAAGAGCAAGAGTGAAAGAAAGAAAGATCAAGACTGAAAAAGAAAGAGCAAAAGAAAGAAAAAGAGAGCAAAAGAAACTGAGGGTAAAAGAAAAAAAGGAGTGAAAAAGAAGAGGATCAAGAAAGAAAGAAAGAAAGAAAGAGAGTGAAAAAGAAGAGGATCAAGGAAGAAAGAAAGAAAGAAAGAAAGAAAGAAAGAAAGAAAGAAAGAAAGAAAGAAAGAGTGAAAAAGAAGAGGATCAAGAAAGAAAGAAAGAAAGAAAGAAAGAAAGAAAGAAAGAGTGAAAAAGAAGAGGATCAAGAAAGAAAGAAAGAAAGAAAGAAAGAAAGAAAGAAAGAAAGAAAGAGTGAAAAAGAAGAGGATCAAGAAAGAAAGAAAGAAAAAGTGAAAAGGAAAGAGCTAAAGAAAGAAAAAGGGAGCGAAAGAAACTGAGGGTGAAAGAAAGAAAGAAAGAAAGAAAGAGTGAAAAAGAAGAGGATCAAGAAAGAAAGAAAGAAAAAGTGAAAAGGAAAGAGCTAAAGAAAGAAAAAGGGAGCGAAAGAAACTGAGGGTGAAAGAAAGAAAGAAAGAAAGAGTGAAAAAGAAGAGGATCAAGAAAGAAAGAAAGAAAAAGTGAAAAGGAAAGAGCTAAAGAAAGAAAAAGAGCGAAAGAAACCGAGGGTGAAAGAGAGAAAGAAAGAGCGAAAGAAAGAAAGAGTAAAAAAGTAAGTCAAATAAAGAAAAAGAGAGCGAAAGAAAGAAAAAGTAAGAGCAAAAACCCAAAAAAACAGAGTGAAAAAGATTGGAAGATCAAAAGAAAGAGTGAAAGAAAAAAGATCAAGAGAGCAAAAGTAAGAATAAGTAAAAGAAAGGGCAAAAGAGAGCAAAAGAAACAGGGCGAAAGGAAAAATGAGCGAAAGAAAGGCGTTAAAGAAAGAGTGTTAGTGTGATATTGGCAATACTATTATTGAGCTGGTTTGCACATCTCAGTTATGTTCTACATCCACTAGTTCCGAAACTACCATGTAAACTCCAGATAAACGTCTGAAGTCACAATCAGCCACATCATGTGCACCGTCTGACAGCAGTCCCAGTCCCGGATGCATAATGACTTGTTGGACTCCACCTGACAGCGATTAATCACCCTGTTGGGGAGCTCGCAGACTGACTGACGGAGATCTGTAACCTCCGTACGCAAGCAATTCATCTCCGCCAGAGTCCCTGCAGCTCTGCACTCACTCACACTTCGCCATTAGACAAACTGGAGCTGGAATCCGTCCAAACCAGTGAATCGTTTGGCCAATTGCATCATGGGGAAGCAGTGCATTTCCTCAGCCTTAACAGCCGTGTCTGCGACTTCATAACAACAATGGGGGAAAAAAAAAACAATTATCGAACGCACAGGGAGGTCCTGCGGGTGGGAAACGGTTTAATTGATCTAAGGACCACTTAAGATGTTCTTTAATAAACTTTTTGTGCGTCGGTTTCTCATTTCGGGAGGTGCGAGTTTGAATTTGGACCCCTTTTCCAAACATTTCTCTCTGTGCATTAAATCACTTCAGAGTGAATACTTCTCATAGTCAAGTTTAATTTTTGAATGTTGACGGTTTAATTAATTATATATTATAGTTTGTATGCAATATATATTATACATGTACAGTGGTCCCTCGGGGTTCACCTTTAGCGGCCTCGCAGTTTCGCAGATTTTTTTTGTGCAATTTGACATGCCTTTTTTACAGAGCATTGTGTACTGCGTCCTGATTGGCTGTAGACCGTTGTCAATCAATCTCCTCTATGTCTCCTGTACAGTACAGAATGCGTTCAGCTTGCCAAATTAACATAAATCTTCGATCGCTAGCAGTGTGAGTTTCAACAAGGATGCAAAAAGGGTTGTAACTGTCCGCAGCAAGACCATCGTAAAGGGGGTTACACACTGGATACGACCATAGACTGTAAAAGATATGGACATAGTATCTGTGATGTCATCCATAGGTTTCTGTAATCAGGAAGGATGTAGTCATTAATTTGTCATTGGCCCATTTTCTGCTTATTATCAAACTATTTCGTAACAATAACGAGTTATATCAATAACTGTCTGGTTTAGCTCAGCTACTAATTACGACCTCCAAAGACTACGTACTACGAATAGTTCGGACTGCTGAGCGAATCACTTTTATACACATATACACTTATTTAACAACACACTTTACATGCCAATTTGCACATAACAGCTGCACATATAACGTTGTATATAGTAATAAACACGTACATACACTTGTCAATCTGTATATTTGCACTTACTACTTACTTCTTTATATATATATATATATATTATCTGTTTTTGTCCTGTCTCTGTTATCCTGTCGCACTGTAGAAGCTCTGTCATGAAAACAAATTCCTCGTATGTGTGAACATACCTGGTAATAAAGCTCTTTCTGATTCTGATACACACACACACACACACTACTGGTCAAAAGATCTTTTTTTTTTTTTTTTTTTTTTTTTAATTGTTCTGTTCATCAAGGCGGCATTTAGTAAATGTT
This sequence comes from Danio aesculapii, assembly GCF_903798145.1. NCBI lineage: Eukaryota > Metazoa > Chordata > Actinopteri > Cypriniformes > Danionidae > Danio > Danio aesculapii. Next base: position 12,390,346 of record NC_079439.1, read on the forward strand.
GAAAAAAAAAAAGATTGTTAGATATTTATTAAAAATTTAAATAACTGCTTTTGTATTTTAAGTAGTTTCAAATGAAATTATTACTCCAGTCATTCTTGCTTTTATTATAATAATAATTATTATTATGAATAATAATAATAATAATAATCATTAATATTACAGTGAAGGATCATGTGACTGGAGTAACAAAGCTGAAAATACATCTTTAAATCACTGGAATAAATGATTAAATTAAATGATAAACTACTTTTGAACAGTTATTTTATAGTGCAATGACATTTCACAATTTTACAATGTGTTCTGTATTTTTAATGAAATAAATGCAGCCTTGGTGAGCAGGAAAAGCTTATTTTGAAACATTTAAAAATCCTACTGACCCCAAACTTTTGACCGGAAGTGTATATCAATATCAATACATTTTCAGCAGCTTTTCAGTGTCACATGACCCTTCAGAAACAATAATAAATATTTAAATTTCATGCTTAAAAACAAATTGTTATCATCATTTTTTTAATCTTGTGCTGTTTTTAAGGGAGCTAATATTTTCTTCTATAAGAAATATTTTATACTTCATATTTTCATTTCAAATACAACCATCAAATTTTTACAAATATAGAATATTACAATGTAAAAGAGACAACAAAAAGCCCCTCAACAGAACTACTGCATCCCCATCCTAATATTCATATGCACTTGAGTGTTATGGACAGTGTGAGTTCATTCTGACATGCAGAGACTTGCTGGTGCGATTATGCAAGATCTTATACTGACATGTATGGATGCATGCGTGTGTGTGTGTGTGTGTGTGTTTGTAGTTGTGTTGATGCTGGGCATGGAAAGTCAGCGGAAAGCCTGACACATTGACCATGACATCATTGCCTGAAAGTGTGCCACCTGGGCCCGATGCAAGAGGTGGAAAGTGTGTGTTTGGTTTCAGGGGGTGGGTATGGAGATGACTGGGGCTTGAAGTTAATAGCTGGAAGTGTTTGGGTAGAAACAGCGGTAAGTTCCTGGAAGAGAGCTTCAGAAAAACAGAAACTGTGTGCAAGTCTGATTATCGTGGCAGATGTGTGCATGGCTGCGCGTTTGAGTGCAATGGAGCAGGTTGCATAAGCTTGATTCTTCAATATAAGGGAGAGTGATGTGTTTACAGAGCATCTCCTGTTATAATAGACTGCAGAACCGCTCCAATGAATGTGTGATTGTCTAAAAGCATGTGTGTTTGTGTGTGTATTTTCCTCAGAGAGGTGACCTCATCCCAGCCCCAGTGGGCCAATGAGATCACATACTGTCTTCCAATCAGCCAACCACGCAGGCAGGGTGACACGACACACTATTTTGTTTTTTTCACCTTATTAGGTTTAACTTGCCGGTTCAACCTTGTTTGAACTGGTGCCATGAAATTGACTGGGTCTACCAGGGTTTTCCTCCAAAATCATCACATTATCAAGATAAAAACATGAGTATTTGTTGATCTTCAATTTAGTTAGGGTTGGGGCGTGGGACACACCAAGCCGATGGTTGGCCGTTGGTCTTCTTCAGTCTGGCTATTTGGTTTGGTGTGTTCCACACGTTGCCTTTTGTCAGGTTAATGACAGAGCTAATTGGCTCGATTCATCATGTAGAAATGGCATCGGGACGTCGACTGGAGATCGCTCTGGTTGGTTATTCAGCAACAACTCAGAGCGCGAGTATGACATAGTGAAGTGATGTAACAATAAAACGATTCAAGTCAAGAAGGAACACAAAGTGGCCAGATGTAATTTTGCTACATTTCACAAATATGTGCAAATGATAAGGACTATTAAATTATCAGAAATATTTGTGTGAGTGAATCCCTCTATGGTGATTGACAATAACTGTGATAATGGTACTAAACACTGATTTGTTAACACGTTGCATGTCCGTCTGAAGTTCCAGTTTCCCATTCTGAACAAGAAAACAAAGTACTGCCCCCTATGGGTCAGAACACACGCTCTTGAATCAGCTGGCTGCTGTCTGTTTGGAGTGTTCATGGGCAGCTTTTTGGTCCAGACGGAACCAGACATGAACCAACACGAGGCAACAACATAGTTGAATTTTTTTCTTTGCTAGTTTGGAGTCGGTTTGGTGTGTCCCGGTCTTAAAATTTTAAGATTGCTAATTTGTTATGAAATTCTCCTGTAATTACTCCTTTTCTACCAATGCAGTTTGAGTGATGGTTCAGAGCCAGAGTCAAAATCGATTCCCAAAGCACTGGCTCTGAACCAGGAAAACGGTTTCTCAAGTAGCACTAAAACATTGCTGGACTAGAAATATGAACAGCTAGGACAAGGGGTTACCGTAATCGATAAGTGGAACAGAAACACCATATTTGAAAAAGCAGAGCTCCTGAAATGCTGAATCTCTGTCTATTCTAATTACATGTTATTCTCCCTTGTATTCCTCATAGTCTACACAAATTATGACAGGCTACATAAACACATTCTTTTATCATCTCATGTTTTTATCAACACATCTTTTAATCTCCATCCATTCAAATTAAGTCATGATCCATGAACATATTGGATTCGATGTTTGAATGTCAATCAAAGTTCTTAACGTTAATAGCAACAGATTGCTGATGCCGCGTTTGTATTTGGCACTTCTGTGGTTGTGTTGCTGGGAAATATGAGACACATGCAGTTGGGTCAGGCCTGGGTCAGACTCTACTCTACTCTACTCAAATGATTGGTTCAGTCTATTTGTTATGGTGTTAGAAAGCAAACATTCAAAAGAGAAAGATTCAAATACATATTAGCCATCCTGTTCAATGAATAGAGTTATGGGCATCGGTTTGCCAAAATTCAAAATCTCTTGACCAGTCTCCTTGCTACATTTATACTGGATGACTGTTCTTCATGATGAGATACAATGAAGTAATATGAAACGTAGTAAGTTACAGACTTACCTTGGACTTGAAGGCGAGGATGATTTTAGGCAGGAACAGTATGAAGCATTTGAGCTCGATGGTGAAATATTTCAGCACAAAATCTGTTATTCCTACAGCCCAGATCAGGTCAAAGAAATCAAAACTGTTGATGTTTGGTTTGGCAAAAATAAGGCTGAGGGGAGAAAATATGTATTTTTATTTTACAATTTGTTTTATTGAGTAAATTGCAGTATTATTTATAAAAATATCATTTAAAAAATCATAATTGTGTAGAATATATTTATAGTATATATTTGTGATATACAACCTTCAAAAGTTTGATGCCAATACATTTTTTTTAAATAATTGGATACATTAAATCAGATTGAGAGACAGTAGATGTGACAAAAAAAACGTCCTACTTCAAATAAATGCTGTTATTTTTAACAGTTTTCTATTAGTCAAAGAATCATGGAAAATATATATTAATATATATTATTACATATAAACATTTGTTTTCACCATTGATAATATTAATATAAACATTTCCTTGACATTAGAATTATTTCTGAAGGATCATGCGAGTAGGAATGCAACGATTAACCGATTTCACTATTAAAGCGCTTTAATTCTTCACGGTTAATTAATCGTAAAGGCTTCTCAACACCGCGTTTCTGTTGCATGGAATGAAACTGCTGCACAAACTATGCGCTAGTTCAGAGTTTGTACACCGAGGCTAATACACATGAACACTCGATTAACTATGGATAAGACACCTAGCAGCAGCGAGCCATTCACATATCGCATTTTTTCCTTGCGCAAGTTAGTTATTTCCAATGGAGGCGAGCCACTTGCATGCGCATGTTGGGATCGATGCACAAGTGGTGTTACATGCTTGCGCCTTCCAGGCTCATCCAGTTGAAAACATCTCTGTAGCAGCTTTCAGTGCAACGTAAACGAAAGATGTGTTAGACGAATCATTACAAATTATTAAAATGATTGTGCATGGACACAAACGATAACAACAGTAAATACTTAGCTAATATATAATAAAATACTATTATTTTTTCTTATTTTTATTTATTTATTAATTCATTGTTCTGTCATTTATTTTCAGTGTAAAATTATTACTTATGTTTAAAATCAAAAACTTTTTCACTTATTTTTAAGTCCAAAGAGAGAAATGAACTATTGTTTGTTTTTAATATTATTTTGTGCTTTATTATTTGGTTACTGAGCAGCAATAAATAACACTTTAAAATATAAGGAGTTTTCGTGTGATTTTCTAAACAAGTAGTGCTTTGAAATTAATGAATGCATAATGATTATGATAACCGTAAAACCGTGATTATTCCTCAGGCTATAAACGTACAACCAAAATCTATAATTGTTGTTTAAGTTCAAAATATCCAGATTAAAATATTACCGTTTTACTGCAATTCTTCTCATATAAATACAGGCTTAATGAGCAAAAATGACACATGTTCTTACCAACACCAAACTTTTGAAAAGTATTGTATACTTAGATATAACAATTAGGGTTGGGCGATGTCGACCAATTTGGCATCGTACAATGTCTAATGTTAAACATCGCGATGGCCGATGGCATCGTCCTCATAGGCGGTGGTGAATTAATTATTCATGTATATTAATTAATTCATGATAAATAAATTATTTGTAGCCCACCGTTTCAACTACCTGACCCGTATGGTCTGTTTTACCCATAACCAAATCATAAATAAATAAAGACAAGTCTGCGAAATGAATGGGCAGAGTGATCTGTGTCGTTATAATGGCGTCAACAAACTTGGTTGGTAAAAAAGGTGCACAACCAACAGTATCTGAGGTTTTGGCTAAAATTACGAAGTACAAGCGTGAAAGCGAAAGAGCAGTGTACACGTTGTGACACGTTACCTGACAGATTCAAAAGACCGAAGAGTCGTTAGATGGAGACAAGAATAATTAAATATCACGTTTAACAACTATAGTGAGATGCGATCCAGCGGTACATCCTTGATAATCTATTCGATGTGTTTGGTCACAAGATCTGCGTTTTCAGCGGTATAGTGTGGAAGGAGGGCTTATAAGAAATGCTAGATGAAACGCCAGTGTGGACGTGGATAATTTTCGTTCTAAAATGCCGTTTTAAAACTAAGACGTATTAGTGTAAACGGGGCCTAAGTGTGTATTTTTCACGAGCTTATTGAGGCTGCGACGGGGGCGGGGTGAAGGTTCACGATGGCGGCTCAGCATCGTGATGTCTATCGGCCATCACCGATGGATGATGGCATCATCTATCAACCCAACCCTAATAACGATAACAAAAAAATGTAAAACATAATATCAAAACCAGTGAATGCTTCAATAAAAGCTCAGTGAACCAAAATGTGGATAAACAAAAAATGATGGGAAACTAAATACTCACAAATGTTGATAGACACAAACATAAAATGAGAGATCACTCTGCAAAATGACAACATGAAGAAAATGAAAAGTTTTAAATGCATAAAGTAAATAAAAAATGGAATCAGGTATGAATGAGCCTGTACCTGTTGTGAAGTTCCTCAGTACTGAAGGTATAGTACACGTACACAATATTGCCAGCGAGAAACACCATAATCCAGAGGGTGGTAAACACAGACCTCTCCTCCTGAAAATACATCAGATCACATAGCCTTTTCAATTATTTTACAGGTTTATTTAAATGAAAATGCACTGTAATAATTCATTATTATTTTAATAAACAATATAATTTTGTAAACCTTTCAAATTTAACTTAACTTAATACTGATTAAAATATGCCGAAACAATCTGAATTTGAATTGTGTTTATTTTAAATTCAATGAATCTTTATTTCTATAGTGCTTTTACAATGTAGATTGTGTCATAGCAGCTTCACATAGAAGTTCTAGTAAATTGCAATTGAAACTGTGCCAGTCCAGTTTTCAAGAGTTTAGGTTCAATTTAGTTCAGTTTAGTGTGGTTTGAATTATTAACAATTGTAATTTAATAGAACTGGGTATTATATGCCATTAGTTGTCATGATGGTGCAGTGGGTAGCACGATCGCCTCATAGCAAGGTCGCTGGTTCGAGTCTCAGCTGGGACAGTTAGCATTTCTGTGTGGAGTTTGCATGTTCTCCCCGTGTTCGCATGGGTTTCCTCTGGGTGCTGTGGTTTACCCCACAGTCCAAAGACATGTGGTATTGGCAGGCCCACGTGGAATCTGCGCGCGCAGAATTCCGCAGATTTTTAGCCCATCATTAATTCTGTTTATTTACTTGAGTAAATGTGTGTAAATCTATATTTATTCACTTTTTTAATTAATTTCAGTAATATTATTGACTAATATGAAAATGTTCATCTGATTTATGAACAATGCAGTTTGTACAGTAATATTTTCTGTCTTTTAGTAGATATATTATATGAGAGACTTGCTTTGTTTACCAAATGAAGTGAATCTAATTGGATTTGCATTTTAAGCAAAAAATTAAAGTTAAAAAGATATAATTTTTTTATTTCACATATTAAGGTTTTAGTTATGATACTCCCAAAATAATTCGGCAGAAATCCACAGATTTTTACAAAAATTCTCCGCAGAAATAGCAAAAAACATCTGCAGATTCCGTCTGGCCCTTGGTATAGGTGAATTGGGTAAGCTAAATTGTCCGTAGTGTATGATTGTGTGTGTGAATGAGTGTGTATGGATGTTTCCCAGTGATTAGTTGCAGCATAAAACATATGCTGGATCAGTTGGCGGTTCATTCCGCTGTGGCGACCCCTGATTAAGAAAGAGACTAAGCCGAAAAGAAAATGAAAGAATTAATTTTATGCCATTAAAAATGGTACTGAATTAAAATTTCTTAATTTGAATTTGAATTTCTTAACTTGAATATTGAACATCTAACAACTGATTTTTATAGACATATTTTCAAACTTCAGTTTTTTTGGGGTCTGAATTTATGGACTGCAGGTATCCAGTTTGTAAAAATACAGTTTCAAGTTTTCAAGATAAAGAAATTCGGAACATCAATTTCAACATTCTTAAATTCAAAACCAGAAATTCAGATTGTGAAATTCAGATTTTAAACTCCATAATAAATCACACTGATAATCTGAATTATACTGATAAATAAGTATTTTTTTCGGCTGTGAAGCTGGGCTATTAATCAAACTGAAAAATCACAAAAGTGACTGAGCAAAGCTTTGATTGTAATCCACATCTTCTCAAGAACACACGGCACGATTTGAATTAATTGTGTTAAAAAAAAACACACACAAACTTGTCCAAACACACCCGAGAAAAATAGCGGTTGTTGAACAAACTGAAAATTTAACTGCGTTTATTTACAGCCTGACTAATACACACGACTATGGAATTATCCCACAGAAGGATTTTTTTTTTTAAACACTCGACTGTAGTTATTAGGCGAGTATGGAGTAAAAACATGTAACTATACGTGGCAATTTCACGTGCAGTACTTACTACAGTCGTAGTTCATTGAGAAGTGGTGCAAACAGCTATTATCTCTGTCATTATCGACAGATTAAACAGAATTCAAATTTAGACTATATTTTTGTTTTGCGTAGCTTAGCTGTGTACTACGACTCTGTATAGTAAACTCTGCTGAACTCATGTTCTAGAGGTTTACTAGAACGGGCTTTACTGACAAAATGCACATAAAAATCACCTCGATTAGATCACCTAGCCTTATTCGGCTGTAAAATATCACTTTGGCTGATCATATTTGGCAGCTGAAAATTAAGTCCATTCCTATTTCAAACTAGTAAAAATGTCAATAGAAGTTTATATGTTGAACTGTAGAGTTCAATTTAAAGAAATGAAAAGTCCTATAATGCTCGTCAATAGCATATATAAACACAAAAGCACCCATGAGTTACAAGCTACAGACATGTGATTATTAATTGATAGTTTCTGTGCTACACAATTTGACTGTTTTACTGTGTTGATCACATGAATGCAGCCTTAAAAAGCATAAGGGACTTTTGTTTAAAACATACAGCTGAAGTCAGAATTATTAGCCCCCCTGTTAATTTTTTTCCCCAATTTCTGTTCAACTGAGAGAAGATTTTCTCAACACATTTCTAAACATAATAGTTTTAATAACTCATTTCTAATAACTGATTTATTTTATCTTTGCTATGATGACAGTAAATAATATTTGACTGGATATTTTCCAAGACACTTAAAGTGACATTTAAAGGCTTAACTAGGTTAATTAGGTTAACTAGGCAGGTTAGGGTAATTAGGCAAGTTATTGTATAATGATGGTTTGTTCTGTAGGCTATTGAAAAAAAAATTGCTTAAAGGGGCTAATAATATTGATCTTAAAATGTTTTTGAAAAAATTAAAAACTATTTTTATTCTAGCCGAAATAAATCAAATAAGACTTTCTCCAGAAGAAAAAACATTATCAGACATACTGTGAAAATTTCCTTGCTCTGTTAAACTTTGAAAAAAATTCAAAAGGGGGCTAGTAATTCTGACTTCAATTGTACATATCACTGTAATGTCTTGTTTGAAGGCAAATACACATCTTTAAGTGCATAATTGTATATGAAGAAATACAGTGTGTACTTTAACAAAAGTATAAAAAAATTGTGTTTTTTTTTAAATTAAAAATGAAAGTTAAAATTAAAAATAAAAATTATTTATATTTATATATATATATATATATATATTTATTTAATCTCACCCGCAGTGCCACCTGATGCTTCAGTGTTGAGTTTGCAAAGGCAAATGTGCTGATCATTCCGATGCAAACAGCAATTCCTGAGAAAAACAAAGAAACGCGTCTCCTAATAACATAACAACAATTTTATGATAATGCTAGAATCATCTTAATATTATGTAAATCTTAATAACTTTGTCACTAATGTAGAAAACAAAGCACAATCTCAGTGACAAGTGACAACAGATTATGAATTATGCATCATAATATATTGAACCTACCGAGCTTATGCTGAAAGCAGACTTTAGCGAGGAGAATGAGGATAAAAGGGAATCCTCTCTGAAGCCATGTGACCACAGCCTTGAGTTCAGAGAGAGCAGGAGCTGGTGTAGAGGCATCTTCGCCTGATAACAGGAAGAAAAAAACATGCAAAACATTTTTAATGCGTAATTATATAAGCTTCACTGCCAAATGCCTCGTTGTGATTACCACTGTTTGAAAGACTATTTAACTACTAACATTAAGTTCATCTAGCGTTGAAGTTTATTTTAAAAAGTTAGTAATTTTTTCTTAAGACATTATGAATGAAATTTTAGACTTATACAGGGCTAAAAACTAGAGATTTTTTTTTTGCATGGCCCAGTTACTTCGGTAAATAGTTTTTGTAATAATGGAAGATCACGTAAAGGGATGTGTTGCTTTAGTTTTCTTTCCTTGATTATGGAAACTCATTTGGAGAATTTGCTGTAAAAAGCTGTCATGAATTGCATCTCTTTGCAATAAAAAAAAACTTATATATATATATACATTTAAAAAAAAATTGAGATAGATTATAGGTGAACTATTCTTGGACTAGGGAAGTTAAGACCTGTTAAAAGAGACCCTTTATTGCATTATAAACGGTCATATTTTGGTTTTAAGGGTCTCCAACAACAAGCTGATATGCATGTAAGGTCAAAAAAACACTTTGATTGTCTTATAATACCCATTTATTTTTACCCAATTATGCCAACGACTCCCATTTGATTCGTTTGGTGATTAATTTGTTCCCAAACCCCTCCTTAGTGTGAAGCTGATCGGCGCTGATTGAACCGATGACAAAGTCTGTTGTGATTGGATCGACTGTGTTCAGCGCCCACCATGGCTATGAATTAGCAAAGAGTATGTGTGAGCTCAATGCAGGAGTGCAACAAAGCAATACAGGTAAACACCAGCATATAACTCTACTCTTAACGCTAACCCCAATTAATATCAACAACACACATTCAGTATTAGTCCACACAGTGGCAAAAGTTGAACTATTTTGAAAATCGACCACGCCACGCGTGTGTAGGAAGAACATAGCAGCTACAAACAGCAGATGATCAGGAGGTTAGAAACGCATTTTAATTGGTAAAGGAAGAAGCACGCTTTCAATAGGGTTTTGGACGCGATATGTGAATAGCCCCATGAAGGTTTAACCTGAGAAATAATGTACGAGCACTGATCTATGAACGATAAGTGAATACAAGCTGCGCGGGGCAATTACAACTTATAACACACAATTAAACACATATTCACATAACTACAGAAAACGAGGCAACAATTTTAATTACACTTACATGTTATGATCCGGACAAAGAAGAAACAGGTCCATATGAACAGTTACTGACAATGTCCCATACAAAATAGTCTCTGCTGCTCCTTGCTTTAATAGCAAATGGCTGGCAAATCCCGTGTTGAAGCGCAAGTTATTGTATCAAAATCCGAAAAATGATCGAAACAAACACCGCACTAGGTTGGCTATACTGTGGTGTTGTTGTGAATATTAATTTGAACCCTTTATTCCCCACAGCCGAATCTCCATCTGTCATCTTCGAGTCATGATCAGTCTCATGATCCCTGCGCTGCGCTAGTGTCTGAAGAAAAACGCATTCATGTTTTACCAGATCTGGAACTACATATTTGGTGATGTACAGTATCACCGTTGACGTGTTTAAGCAAAAGATCGGAACCCAACTCAATTCATTCATTTGACTCAGAGTCGACTATTTTGTTAAAGAATCAACAGTTTTGATTTTTCCCTTTCATTTGGGGATATAGGGCATGCAGAATTTCAAAACCTCACTTGCAAAAAGTGGAAGTGGAAGGGCTAGCGCTGCCCACATTCTGTCAATACTATTGGGCAGCTAACATGAGGGATATGATGTTTTGGCATGAGTGTGATCAAGTTTCTTCCTATCAGTTAAATACATGTCCTAAGTGGCTACATTTTGAGGCTTGTCAGTTGGTAACAGTTCTTTAGCTGCAATTTTGTGGTCAAAATCTCTGTCATTGAAAATGGCTCAATGCAAGAATACATTCATTCATTCAATCATTCATTCATTTTCTGCTGCTTTTCCGGGGCTGAGTCGCGGGGACAGCAGTCTTAGGAGAGAACCCCAGACTTCCCTCTCCCCAGACACTTCCTCCAGCTCCTCCGGGGGGATCCCGAGGCATTCCCAGACCAGCCGAGAGACATAGTCCGTCCACCGTGTCCTGGGTCTTCCCCGAGACCTCCTACCAGTGGGACATGCCTGGAACACCTCCCTAGGTAGGCGTCCAGGAGGCATACGAAACAGATGCCCGAGGCACCTCAGCTGACTTCTCTCGATGTGGAGGAGCAGCGGCTCTACTCCGAGCTCCTCTTGGGTGTCAGAGCTCCTCACCCTATCCATAAGAGTGCGCCCTGCCACCCTTCGAAGGAAACTCATTTTGGCCGCTTGTATCAGAGATCTTGTCCTTTCACTCATGACCCAAAGCTCATAACCATGAGAGTGATTGTGTATGAAAATAAATGTTTACTGTGTCAGTATAACAATCCTAGCCTATATATAATGTTGAATATAATGCACGAAGGAATCTGATGATGACAAATGTCTCATTTTACCAGTGAAAACAAATGGTCTAATAATGCTCTCAATGACAAATGACAAGCACATGTCTTAAACATAATAAATCAACTTTATAATTATGAATAGTTGTATTCTGATGTCATAATTTTACTGTGAATTAACAAACAGGACATATTGAAAGTCTGTTCAAGTCCACCATAATGACTAAACAACATTTTGCATTTTAAGCAACAGTAGACCAACACATAGGCCTAATATTATTATTGTTGTTTTACTATATGTTTGAGAATGAACAATAATAATAGGCCAATCATATTAACCTTTATTTTACATTTACAGAATCGTGAGAAAATCGTGATCTTGATTTTAAGCAAAAAAATATATATCGTGATTCATATTTTTGCCAGAATCGTGCAGCCCTAATACAGTTTTAAACACGGCGCACTTTCAGATTTAAACCTCAGCTGGATATTTTCATTTACTTAGTGCTGTGTTACAGACTGCATGGAAGCTCATTTTTAAAAACCCATGATAGGGGCTCTTTAAAAGGATTTAGGACCTACAATGCAATATTTAAGTGACATTTAAGACTTTTTAAGACCCCGCGGACACCCTTTATATTGTGCAGCCATAATGTGATTAGTGTTTTATTAATTGAAATTCAGACATTCTCACCTCCGTCCTCTCTGCTGCCGTGTCTCTCAGCAGAAGTAGCCGCATGCAGGAGAGCAGAGCGGTGTTGACCAGAGTGGTGATGATGATGGTGGTGGTGATGATGGTGCTGAGAAGGGCGAGGAAGATAAGGTGGGTTCTCCGTCCGGTGCGAGGAGGCTTCGTCCCGGGTGGAGGACGCCATCTGGATGAAGACGTCCGGTGGAGAACCCAGAACCAGCCCTGCAGCCTGGAAGGGAGCTGAAGACACGTTTCCAGCAGAGACGCCCACCAGACCAGAGAAGAGCTGCTGGGGAGAAGTGGGAGAGTCTGGCTTCAGACAGTCAAACACCCCTCCTTCATCAAGACTGCTCTCTGAACCCAGAGTCTGACTCCTGTTCCTGTTAAAAATACACAACAGAAACAGGCTGAGCTTGTTCTACCAGGCCTAAAGCATTGATTTAAATGTAATTCCCATATTTAGTAACCGTTCCTGAGGATGTGTCTTAACTAGCGAGGCTGGTTGACTAGGCTTGGTTCAGTACCAAATGCTACTGACCAGATAATTCGATAAGTATAGAATTCTAAACATGTAAGGAATAAATGAGCTAAAAATTCAACCTTTCTGGTGGCATGCCCTCAGTATTGCTGCTGTGGCGTCTCTGCATGGCACCCGCTTTATCACCAGGAGCTCCAAAACTGGGTCGAAAAAAAATAGATTCATATTTATAATTTTAATCCAAACAAAATAGACTTACATAAAGTAAAAATACAAAGGACAGTGTATGAAAGAACAAAAGAACTGTTTAGATGAGGACATTGTAGACATAACATGGAGAGACAGGACCAAAAATGTTAATAATGACTTCATTTCACTTAGGAAACACAAAAGGACAAACTTTAGCATTTAACACAATTAGCAACTTTCTTCCAGGAGCGTTCATACTCCATAAACCAGAGGTACCCTAACTTCTTTGCATAATGAGCCAAAAACCAAATATCATTGAGAGCCGTGGGCAGAAGGTGAATATATCAAATAGTGATGCTAATAATAACCGATTAATAAATGTTAACTGAAAGTGTGCGTTTTTAACCGATTAATGGTATTAGTTGAATAATTAAAATATTTTATTATATATATTTTTAAGTTTGGGGGACGATCACAGCAAACTTATGTGTTGTGAGGGGCATCTTTTGATAGTTTACTAACGGCTGTGAGTGTTTTGCGGCGCCCTGCACGCCTCGCGTTTTTGCCGTTGTACACTGTGTGCTCGCAGTTGAAATAAAGCAAACTCTGAGCTGAAAAAGCATACATCAATCGCGTCTTTTTCATTCTTCAAACTAATAAAAGCAGAGGTGGGGTTTCTGTTGATTAAATGCATATTTTCTGTGGAGGGATCGATATGAGGTAGCCTGCTAATTTCATTTGACGGGAAAAAAAAGACATGATTAGACAAACAGCATATGCCGGATATTAAAAAGGATTCAGTCAGTGATTCTGTTTTGTAATCTAAACTTGTCATTTAGGTGAAAAATATCTAGGGCAAAACTATTTATTTTAATCTTTTTTTTTAGTTTATTCTGTTTTTCTATGCTGTTGAAAATGCTTCAGATGCTTGAAGATGTGCTGTTGTTCTGATGTTCTGTATGCTGTTGTTCACATGTTAAAATAAATCAGTATTTTAAAATGCAATATTTAATGTGTCAGACGCAAATCAGACACATTAATTATTTATTTCTTAAATAGTAATTTAATATTAATCTGACCAGTTCACCGTTATTATTCGGTTAACGAGCAACGGTTGTCGGTTGGCAATATTAACCGAAATGAGCATACCTAATACCAAACTATATTTCATTAAAGTTGCCATGGGAATTTTCTAATTTAGTTTTAGAAAACATTACTTTAAAATCATATTAACTAATGCAGTATAACATTTAAAATGATAACTTATCGCAATAAAAGCAGAAACAATCACATTTATAACAAAGTGAAATTCAACTCTGAATACATAGTCAAGCAGAATCTGCCATTGCCATGATTTGTCCTCTATCAGTCGGGTGACAGTATGTACATTTAAAAGTACATCTAATTAATTTCCACCATTAAATCGAAACATTTCAATTCACTTTTAACAATAAAACAGAGAAACAACAGGTTACCTTAGAATTGAAATGACAATCTCAACACTAGGCATGGGACGATAACCGTTTTCAAGGTATACCGCGGTTTGGAAAAGTCAAGGTTTTAAAACAGCCAAGATTTTCTGGCCCATGCCTACTCTAAATCATCGCCATCATTCTTCCTCTATTCTTAGATGGGATGGTGGGCCAAATGAAAGGTTACCATGGGCCAAATTTCGCCCGCAGGCCCTAGTCTCTGCCATAAACAAACAAACAAACAATAAATAAATAAATAGTGACATTACATTATATTTTTAGTCTTTTGAGACCAATCATATCCCTAAGTAAGGAACCAACTGAAACTGTAAATAACTAATTAAAATATTATTTATTAAATTAAAAGCAACTACAAACAAGTGTGTAAATGCTAAAATAAATGTCATTACTGGTTGAAAGGAAAAAAAACTATGATGTAAAATAAATGTGCATGTGTATAAATCATGTATGCAAGTATTTAGCCAAAAAGGCAGATAACGTTATATGGATAAGTGAATAGATGGACAAAAGATGTTAACTAGACAGACGGACCGATGGATGGATAGATGGACAGATTTTACTCTGGTAGCAAGTTTAACATCTATTTAATAAAAGGCGTATTTATCTATACTCTTAGACTAAGAATACTTAGTCTAAGAAGAGTCTTAGTATTCAATGACAGCGGTGTTGTAGTAATAACAATAGTACTTTACCATATTGTTTACTATTAGTAAATGATTACTTCCACAATTTTGTAACAAGTCATGAATGAACGAGTCTTCCATTGATGAATACAGTTCGGTTTAAATGACAACCAAATGTTCTAGAAACATGCAGAATACTTATATCTTGAAATAAAGGCAACACATTTAATGTTGGTGTTTTTAGTTTATTTTGTACATATACATTTTTTATTAAGATCTACGTCTATTTTAGTGCTTCTTAACTATGTTTGATTGATAATATATTTTTGTAATGTTTTTTTAGGTTGACAATTTAACATCAGTCCAGGGACAACAGATGAAAAATAGCCTTCTGGCTTATTCTGATGCATTTGCAGCAATGCTAATTAATGTACACTGTTCCTGCCAAATGAACAAATAAATAAATATAGGCAGAAAGGCAGATATGTGGTTAACTGAATAGATGGACAAATAAACTAAAAAGTAATCTGAACAAATAGATCAGACAGGCAGACAGGTAGGTAGGTAGGCAGACAGACAGACAGACTTTGTTCTGGTGCAAGTGTAACATCTATTTAATAAAAGACGTATTTATCTATGCTCTTAGTATTTGATGACAGCGGTGTAGTAGTAATAACAATAGTACTTTACCATATTGTTTACTATGAATACTTTCACAATTTTGTAACAAGTCATGAATGAACGAGTCTACCATTGATAAATACAGTTCGGTTTAAATGGCGACCAAATGTTCTAGAAACGAGTGATCTTACCTTGAAATTAAGGCAACACATTGAATGTTGAGTTGAATGTTTGTTATTAAATTAAAAGTAACTACAACAAGTGTGTAACTTGACTGACTGAAAGGAAAACTATAATGTAATATAAAAATGCACGTGCCTAAACCATGTAAACTGGATGGATGGATGGATAGATAGACTGATGGATAGATAGGAAGAAATATAAAACATCTTCGTATTTAATGACAGCGATATAGTACTAATAACTATAATTTTATTATTTTATTTTACTATTAACGTTAGCAAATTAACATTGCCACAATTGTGTAACAAGTGAATGAATGAGTCTTCCATTGATGAATTCGGTTCGAACGGCGACCAAATGTTTTAGAAACGAGCAGAATGGTTTTAACTTACCTTCATCGTGGCTTTTAACGGAAACGCGTAAACGACTATCTAATCGCTTTTTAATGTCATGTTTTCTTTAACAAACGCCAGAAATATGAAAGCATCAGTCAGTGACTGCAGAGCGGATGTGAACCGCTTTGTTTCCGGAAGTACCTACGAAGACCAGCCAATCACTACGCGGTGTTGCTCCGCATTTCCGCACGGAGAGGGCTGTTGTTGTGCAGCTTGATTTCTGGAAGTCATATTTAAACAAATTGAATTACGAACTCGACAGATAATCTCGTCACACTCCTGTATGTTAGTCGTTTATATCCATTCGGTTTATCTGATTAATAAATAAACGCCGTGCATGTTTCGATTGCTCCGGTAACGTTAGCTGGCTTTGTTTTGAATCGGCAACTGTCAGAATGATTCGCATCAGTGCTAAAGTCTCCATCCAGAATATTTAACGCATAAAATGGGTTAAATGATTCTAAAACTCGCAGTTTGTCTAACTATTGACGGCAATCCATAACGACAGGCGGCCTGTGTCGGATAACGGTGTCATACAACACGATTTAAACGCCCGATCTGACGGTGTGGGTTCGCGATGCAAAAGATGCTGTGTTAATTCAGTCAGCTGGATCTCTCCGTGTGAGATCACCGATTATTTAGATCTCCACCATATCTAACGTTACCTGGACCTGGTGCACATCCAGAAGAACGCCTCCATGGTGTTGCGCCGGCTCCTGCGCAAGCGTTGGGTCCTGGGGGTCGTGTTCGGATTGTCGCTCATCTACTTTCTCAGCAGCACCCTCAAACAGGTGACTAGTGTATGAAGAAGAGCTCATTTCTGATGCTGCTGTACTCATGTCTCTCCACCAGGGAGGAAAAAATATCACGCTCAACAAGGCTGCATTTATTTGGTTCAAAATACAACGCAAATACAATTGTGCTATATTAATATAATTAAAAATGTATGAAAAACGTGATCAAAATATTAAATATATGAAGAGTTCAGATGCAAAAGCCTCTAAGTGCCATCTGAAATTTTATTTTAAAATGAGCATTTGTGGCTTCTGTGTATAGGTTCATTATAGGCTAATTTCACATTTATCAGAATCAGAATCAGTTTTATTACCAAGTGTGCTTCACACACACAAGGAATTTGTTTTGGCTACAGAAGCTTCCAGTGTACATAAAGTGACAAGTGACCAACACAAAATAAATATGAAAAAAATAAAATTAAAATGATAAACATTAAACAGATGCGGTTAGTCAAGAAACTATATATATATATATATATATATATATATATATATATATATATATATATATATATATATATATATATATATATATTCATTCATTCATTCATTTTCTTTTCAGCTTAGTCCCTTTATTAGTCAGGGATCACCACAGCGGAATGAACCACTAACTTATACAGCATATGTTTTTTACGCAGCGGATGCCCCTCCAGCTGTAACCCATCACTGGGAAACATCCATACACACTCATTCACACACATACACTACGGACAATTTTGCCTACTCAATTCCCCTACACTTTTGGGGGAAACCGGAGCACCCGGAGGAAACCCACGTGAACATGGGGAGAACATTTAAACTCCACACAGAAACACCAACTGAGCCAGCGACCTTCTTGCTGTGAATGTACTACTCATTGTGCCACCGTGCAGCCCATATATATATATATATATATATATATATATATATATATATATATATATATATAAATAAATGTAATTTATTCCTGTGATGACAGTTCCAAATACAGGCTTAACTTCTTATAGATTGACACTTTCAAATGACTAATAAAGAACAATATTAATTCTAGCATCAAAAAGTGTCCTAATCAGACTGATGCCAGCATATAAAAGTAAACACTAACTAATTCCAATATGGCAACTCTAATATGAGTCAACTAATGAAGTCCAATATGTGTGTACAGGAGGAGCGAACGATTCGTGATCGGACTCTCCTAGAGGCAAGGGACTCAGACCACCACATCCAGTGGAAGGTCAAGTTTATCCTGGGCAACAGCAGCCGGCAGATCTCACAGTGCAGAAACTCTATTCAGGGAAAGAGTCTTCTCACTGATGAGCTGGGTGAGTAAATAAGACAACTACTCACCAAAATAAAGCTATTGAAAGTGCATTCAAATTAGCACGGAACAAAAGTTGTGAGGGTCTGTTCACTTTTCAAGAAAATAAAGACTTAAGGCAAAACTTGATATTGTCTATGATAACTAGTTAAATGGTTAGATCAGTAGTTCCATTTTTAACATTTATTTGAAGATTTGCAATGACAATGTTGATTGAGAAACAGCCACACACGCATGGAGATTCCATCACTTGCTGCTTCTCGAGTGAAAGGGCCATAAAAATGTGTCCTTGTTGGTTCTGTGAGTTAGAAAAATAACAATTTATTAGCATTTTAAAATGTATTTTTACAGATCAATTTTGCTGGAGTCCTGCTGATAATTGTAAGCTATCTGTTTTTGATCAGGCTTTAAGCAACCTTCGGATGATTTTTTGAACCTTTGCACACATTTTGGGGGCCCCCAGAGATATTATTAGGGGCCCACAACATTGACCCCACCCCGGCTCTTTACTTTAGTCCGCGATCTGATGTGATCATTGTCAGTTTTCTGTTGTTTCACCTGTGAGAAATAGAAGCCGTTTCTAATACATCAATTCGAGGTGTTGATTAGGACAAAAACTCTTGTGGAAAACATCCCTTCTATCGCGTGCCATTGCTTTTATATAGAACACTCGCTCCTGGTGGTCCTCAATCTGGCAACCTGAGCTTGCATTTGTTTTGATCCAGGAATGCAATACCTAGTTCAACCACTGGGTGTCAAACTTTAATACTGCACTTTATAGACCTTTTTCTTGGCTGTTGCATGGAGGGCGCCATAGCGTCCAGCGTCTTCCGGTAGAATGCTAAGAACTTCTGTTTACACTGTTTATAACCAGTAATTTGCGCTCAGAAAATGGGTTTCAATAGCGTTTTAAGTGGATTACGGAGTGTTTTTGTGACACACAACTTTGAAAGGTGTGTATTAAAGCTGTTATAATATGTCAGATGTGGGTTAAGCGCGCGAGAAAAACTTTCTCCTACACTCTCAGAAATAAAGGTACAGGAGCTGTCACTGTACAGTACCATTTTAAAAAATACATATTTGTACCCAAGTAGTCCACAGTGGTACCTAAAAAGTCTATATTAGTACCCAAATGTACCTAAAAAGTACCTTTGTGGTACCATTATGGACCCTTCAGAGACAAATATGTACCTTTTGAAAAGGTGCTGCCCCAGTGACTGCTCCTGTACCTTTTTTTCTAAGAGTGTAGTTCACGTGTCTGCCATCAGAAAACAGTGTGTGTGTGTTTCCCTGGCCTGTCAGCTGTAAGTTGAGCGGCTCTTCACACACACGCCACACGCACACACACAATATTTCACTGCATTATAGAGCAAACCAGATTACTAGCATGAAACTTAACATGAATGTAAGTCATGCAGTTTACAAAAATGACCAAGAAAAGTCTGTTACTGATACTCTGCTGGCTGATTTGCTGTTCATTCTAATCGCGAGCCATTTAGGTTTCATTTAGTGTGTTGAATATTTTTCTGTCATTTCAAAATGTCCATTTATTTTCACTTTGTCACAGTTATTAAATTATTGTGCTAGCGGGACAGTACAGGTGACTTTAGCCATGACGAGGCTTTATTTAAACAGCAGAAGATGCCGTCTGACAATGAGGGGAAAATCCCTCACAGCACTTGTTTTCCATCCTATTAGATCACATTTTTTAAAATGATCAGTCCAGGTGGTGCTGATCGACAACAGTATCAGTTTAAAGAAGATAAATGCAGGTAAAATAGATTAAAACTATCGTTTCAAAGCTGTCCAAATGTGACTGTTTACACGCATCAGCTGACGACCGGAAGTTCTTAGCATTCTCCTTGCGCATAGACGCAAAGCATAATGGGTAGATTTGCGTTCCAAGAAAAAGGTCTACAAGTATTATCTTACCTATCAAATCTTGTCCTGATGCATCAGATTCTGCAAGTGCAGGTCTCTAGGTCAGTCAGACGAATCAACACTGGCAGAGAACTGGAGGACTGGACCTGCAGTAACATTTTTAAAATTTATTGTAACTTAATTATACATGAAATGATGACTGCCATTTTTACATATATTAAAACCACTGGGTTAGATTTATATGGCTTGCTATTGATGGAAATATTTGGGGGGGGGAAGCATAACAATTTAACAGGATGGCTAATAATTTTAATCCATTCTTAAACAGAAAAGCATCATTTATTACTTGTCTACTATGCTAATTAACTTTTTATATATTGAAATGTAATTTATTCCTGTGATTCAAAGCTGAAATTTTAATGCATTTACTACAGTCCTCAGTGTCACACAGTTCTTTAAAAAGAATTCTGATGATCTGATGCACAATTATTATGATCAGTTATTAAAACATGGTTCTGATTATTATAAATGCTGAATGTTTTTGGTGCCTCATATTTTTAAATCGCTGTTTCCACAAAAATATTAAGCAACACAACTGTGATAACATCAATAATGTAATATAAAGTGTCATATTAATATATTTGATTATTAATATTATATTAATAAATTTTTAAATATAATATTACATGGCGACAATATGTTATCATTTTTTTTAGTAATATTATTTCAGCGAATTGGTGGATATTATGTGAAATGACAGGTTGAATAGTGAGAGGAAATTATTTTGATGAAAGATTAGGATGGCACAAGTATTTTTTAAATAATGATATGATGTAATTTATATTAGATACTGCAATACATTACACGCAGGAACTGATTTCATGGTTAGTAACATGATTCATTAAATCGGCTCATTCATTTAGAAACCAACCAAGCAAGTGAATGAATCATTGAACCATTTCCAGTGTGGAAACTCTGAGATTTACAATGCACAAACAGACACTATTGGGTTGCAAATGTCTTAATTTCTTGTTTGTTGAACTGTTGTATAAATTCAACATCGCATTTGCAGTCTCGCACACATGCTGATATAACTCTACTTTGTGATGTTATTAAGTGTTACATATCCTATAATTATATATATATAAAAAATGAAGAAATATAGTTTGCTTTTAAAACTTTTATAATAGCATCATTCTAAATGCATTCTAACATGTTTTCATCTATGGTTGCAAAGGGGCAGAAAAAATTAATCTCGGGAATTTTGGAAATATTCCAAGCTGGAAACTTTAATTAAAATAAATTACTTTATTTTATATAAGTTTATATCAACTGTATGTACAAACTTAACTATAATAAGCATTATGTTCATAATCTGACATTCACACAAACAAAACCATATTAAAAATTACATTTTTGATTCATTTAATTGTAAGTGGAACTTGAATTCCTTCACTGAGCATAAGTGTTAAATGTAAGAAAACATATTACCTTATTTTTGCGGTAAAATGAACAAATTTTCTAAATAATATCAAACATAGTTGATGTAGTATTTGGGTTCAAATGCAGAAATGTGGCTAAAATTTTCTTGTGATTTTTCAGCAACTGGAAAATGGGGGGAATTCCCCCTTAAGTGACTTTAAGGGGATATTATTTTCTTAGTGTGTGTGTTTTTTTCCAACTAAATGTTTGCTTAGTGTATTAGTTTTTACAATAGTACATTTTGGTGCACAATAGCTTACAGCATAAGTACGTTTTATGTTTCAAAAATAAATGTATTGTAATTTAAATGGGCAGGTGGACACTTTTAAAAATATATACTGTGTGGAGGATTTAAGAAAATATGCATGCAGTGATGCATGGATGTCATTTGAGGAATATGCAGGGTCAAGAATTGCATTAAATCTGGTCGTTTTAACCACAATTATGCAGTGAGATATTTTATTTTAATTACAATTATGTACTCTGTCACTGGCAATCCTTCAATTTACCAAATTCACAGTTTTATTCCCATTAATTCCCATATATTCCCGTTAATTCCCATGGAAAGTTTCCAGCCTTGAAAATTACCTTAATTTTGCAACCCTACGGTTGACAGCTGTATCTATCCTCCGATTTTATGCCCATTTTAGATATGCGCATGAAAACCACCAAACTACACATACATTTAAAAAAATGTGCATGAAAAACAAATGCGCATAACTGAATAGGATTAACTTTTTATTCGATAGAAAAAATGTGCATAAACTACGATGGGAACACTTTTATCGAACAAATTCCAATATGCGCATTAAAAAAAAGTCATGTGATTTTGTTATAAGAGATCATGTGATGATAATGTGTGTGCATGTACAAACCAGCTGGCTGAGCAGACTGTAGAACATCTGAAATGTTGTTTTGGTCATTCTAAAATGCCTCAACCATTTCAGCATTAGTTTAATTATATTATTAATTGCCTTCAGAATTGTCAAAAGTGTCTGTGCTCCATGTCAAAGTTTCACGCAGCTTCCCCTGCCGCAGAGAATTCCGATTTTAATTTTGATATTTAGTGCCAGTTTATCAGGAAGTGACGATTTTGTTCTCTTTGACTCATTGGATGGAAACGGTGCTTTATTCACACGTCTTTTACATTTAATTCGCATCTTTGGATGGAAACATAGCTAGTGCTTTTGGGCTTTGAAGACATATTTTTGTTTGTTTTCTTTCTGATAATAATAGCTCACACATTAATAAAATCAACAACTACAATTGCTAGAATCGAACCAAAACATGCTTTAATGTGCAACTCCTTTTTTTTGGACTGTGTGTGTATACACAAATGATTTATTGAACACAGACTTTTCTTTTTCCTCAGGTTACGTGTGCGAGCGGAAGGATTTACTGGTGAATGGATGTTGTAATGTTAATGCTCCCAGCTCGAGCCAGTATGTCTGTAAAAGCTGTCTGGCTAATGGCTGCTGTAGCGTCTACGAGTACTGCGTTTCCTGCTGCCTCCAACCAGACAA
Source organism: Danio aesculapii (assembly GCF_903798145.1). NCBI lineage: Eukaryota > Metazoa > Chordata > Actinopteri > Cypriniformes > Danionidae > Danio > Danio aesculapii. The sequence goes on from NC_079439.1 coordinate 12,413,432, forward strand.
GGTACATCAGACAAGATATCTTTTTTATTATTTATTTCTTTTTACTTCATAAACAGTCCAGAAAATTGGATGGCAATAAAGTTTTTACTAGATTCAGGATCCAAAAGTATTATCATTCATTTAATATATTGTGATAATGAACATGCTCAATATTGACATCTTGGGCACTTCAAAGTACAGTGAATAAATATTTATTATTTAAACGAATATTCACATTGTATTTGCAGTGGTGTTCATAACGGCGGCAAAAGACAATGAAAAAGAAGAAAAAAAAGACTTAATTGGTTAGCTTAATAGTTTGCACATTGACATTGTTGCATGTTTATCTGGCCTAAAACGTGCTGAAATATTGATAGAAAATGTTTTGAGTATTTATAGGGCTATTATACATTAAAAAAATGCAATAAGGCTCTAATAATTAACATTAGTTTATTTAAAGGGCACCTATGGTGAAAAATCTACTTTTCAAGCTGTTTGGACAGACATATGTGCATGTATGGTGTATAGACCGTCATATTGGGGTGATATAAACACACCCAGTCCTTTTTTTTCAATTTAGCAACATAAAAACGGTTGACCAATCGACCGCAACTTGACGTAGGAGTGCGGTCCCCCCGCCCACCGAATTGATTGACAGCTGCGCGTATTAACATGTCCCGGTAGTCACGTGTATAATCATATCAACAAGACCAGACGTGCGCAAAGCAGCCGGGAATAAAAGGTGTGTTCAGTTTGCTAGGATCATCAATCATCATCAAATGTGATCAAGAGTGAGTTTTACAAGTTTAAAATGTTTTAAAACAGAGCATGTGTGTAATGAACTACAGCGATTTACATTAGCTTTACTTCATCAGCACAGCCGCGTGTCAGAACAATTATAAAAGATGCTTCAATCCCGGTTTGTGGACGTTAAATTAGGTTTATTTTGTACATTAACATAACAGATATTCATACAGCAGTGGAGATTAACCTGTATCCTGTCACATATGCGTGCAAAAAAAATTGCAAAGCTAAATGGGCGCTCTGTCTGTGTGTGTGTGTCTGCTGCGGTGTGTGTGCGCACGTGAACTTTGTGTGACTCATCAATGCAACTGCACAACAAATACTCTCACAAACGCTACGTAAGATCTTCTTCCTTTAAGTTTGTCTGTTGTCTGACGCAGCCAAGGGAGGAGATTAAGGCACGTAGAAACGGTGGGTGGGGAGGACTAGCCTTAAAGAAGCAGTACACCAAAACCGCCATTCCTATAAATAGGAATTTAATAAAAGGTATAATAAAAAATCTGATGGGTGTTTTGAGCTGAAACTTTACAGACACATTCTGGAGATGCAAAACACTTATATTAAATCTGAAAAAAGGGCTAACCTAGGTGCCCTTTAAATAAACTTGCGATAAAAACTACTAAATATTTTATTAATCTTAGAAGATGCTAATGTTCTTAATGCCTAACAACATGTTGAAAACATAGTCATAATTTGATAATCAGTCTTAATCAGTTTTCTTTAATAATAAACAGAGTTACTAAGATAAATCAGTTTTTTTCCAATGTTGAATCTATTAACTAACATTTACTAATACATTTTATAATGTTATAAAGTGTTACCCATTTTACTTTATTATGCTTTTGCAATTAAATTTTTTGATACATTTGTTTACACTGATCATGTATGAACATGTATGAAGACTAAACAAATGCATAAGTATTTTTTGGTTATTATATCTGTTAAAGTAGCCTATTTTGCAGCTCAGGTCAAAATCGTGATAAAAGCTTCAACAATAAATCGCAACATTAAAAAAAATGTGAGCCTGTCCAAAAGTAATTTAATGTTGGGTAAAGTGTACATTCCTTTTTTGTCTTTCAAATGCAAGTAATGCAATTCCTTTGAGTTACCTCATTTGGGGTCTGTGAAAGTTCCTATGAAAGTGGAACTATTTACTATTTTTCCATCTTATACATGTGTCAAAGAGCGTCATTCATTAGGTCACTTGCAGTGTCATACAGTAGCATCTTCTGTAAACAGCACTTTAAAAATGTGCAGACTCACTGTGGTTTGTTTCTTCTGTTTTTGAGCGTAACTGCAGAAACGTGTTGCAACTTCTGGAGTTGCAAAAATGAAAAAAGATTGGTTCCATTGCCAAACTTTTCATGATCTTTTTATAGAAAGAACTTGACTCTTTGACTCTTCTACATACAGTATACAGTCAAGCCAAAGTTATTCATACCCCAGGCAAATTCTGACTTTGTAAAATGTAAATGTAAATAACACATGTAAATCAAATGACAAATGTTGACAAATGTAAATAAAATCTGAGAAGTATATATATTTATTTTTTTTTCAGACAAAGATGGCTATTGTACATTGTTCTAATATCTTTTGGGATATATATAGATATATATATTGGGATATATATCTTCACAGGCCACTTTATTAGGTACACCTTACTATTACCAGGTAGGACCCCTTTTGCCTTCAGAACTGCCTTAATCCTTAGTGGCATAGATTCAGGAAGGTACTGGAAATATTCCTCAGAGATTTTGATCCATATTGACATGATAGCATCACCCAGTTACTGCAGATTTGTCAGCTGCACATCCATGATGCGAATCTCCCATTCCACCACATCCCAAAGGTGCTCTATTGGATTGAGAACTGGTGACTGTGGAGGTCATTTGAGTATAGTGACATGGCGGGACGGACATGGTCAGCAACAATACTCAGGTAGACTGTGGCATTGACAACATGCTCAATTGGTAGTAATGCGCCCAAAGTATGGCAAGAAAATATCCCCCACACCATTGCACCACCACCACCAGCCTTAACCACTGATATACAAGGCCGGATGGATCCATGCTTTCATGTAATTTACGCCAAATTCTGACCCTAACATCCAAATATCGCAGCAGAAATCGAGACCCATCAGGCCAGGCAATGCTTTTTCAACCTTCTATTGTCCAATTTTGGTGAGCCTGTGTGAATTGTAGTTTCAGTTTCCTGTTCTTAGCTGACAGGAGTGGCACTCTGTTAGGTCTTCTGCTGCTGTAGCCCATCCGCCTCAAGGTTGGACGTGTTGTGTGTTCAGAGATGCTCTTCTGCATACCTCGGTTGTAACGAGTAGTTATTTGAGTTACTGTTGTCTTTATATCAGCTCGAACTTGTCTGGCCATTTTCCTCTGACCCCTGGCATCAACTAGGCATGTGCACTCACAGAACTGCCGCTCACTGGATATTTTATCTTTTTCCCCTCACTAGATATTTTCTATTTTCTGTAAACCCTAGAGATGGTTGTGCATGAAAATCCCAGAAGATCAGCAGTTTCTGAAATACTCAAAGCCCGTCTGGCACCAACAACCATGCCAACACTAGGGACATTTCCATTCACCTATTTTTATGTGCATTTTGGTTACTGGAAATGGCATGATGCGCATACATTTTGAAAATGCACATTTAAAAATTATGCACATTACTGAGTAGGATAAACTTTTTATTCGATAAGAAAAGATAAACTGCGATGGAAACATTTTTAGCGAACAAATTCCAGTATGTGCATTAAAAAAGGTAATTTGATTCTGTTTCAAGAGATCATGTGATGATAAAAATGTGTGAATGGACAAACCAGCAGGCTGAGCACATTGTAAAACATCTGAAATGTTGTTTTGGTCATTCTAAAACGCCTGAACCATTTCAGTATTAGTGATATTATATTATTAATGACCTCCAGAATCAAAAGCTTCTGTGCTCCGCATCTCACACTTTCAAACTCCACCGCGCGTTCACTGCGTGACAGGATTGCGTTCTGAGATGCAAGTAATTTATTAAATGAAGAAAAAATTCATGCAGCTTCTCCTACCACAGCAAATTCCGTTTTTACTGTTGATGTTTGGTGCCAGATAATCAGGAATGGATGATTTTGTTTGCTTTTGACTCGTTGGATGGAAACGCTGCTTTATTCGCTCACCTTTTATGTGATAATCCAGTTCAGCGCATAAAGTTAATTAGCATTTTTGGATGGAAACATAGCAGCTGAGTTGCTGCCATGTGATTGGCTGATTAGTAATTTGCGTTAACGAGCAGTTGGACAGGTGTACCTAATAAAGTGGCTGGTGACTATGTATATATCATGGTTTTCGCTACATTCATTCGTCCGTGGCGGGGCGCCACACCAAAATTCATCCCGCCACGGCTACATTACAGCTTCTCATTCAAAATATTCGTTTTTTTTTTTTTTTTTTTTTAAATAGCGGGTTACAATCGCACCAAAAACGTAGTGAAAGGGAAGTGAATTATAACAGTGCAAACTTCTGTAACAGTAGTGCTGTACATTCTTTGTTTAACCTTTTAAGGTGATGTGCTGACTGACTGACTGACATGAAGCAAACACGGCGTAGCTTTCAGTTATGATGAACACAGTTTGCATAATTATATTTTATTTATAGATAAAGGTCTATGGTTCTGCATACAATGACCTTATTTTGCTGGAGTTTATAGCTGTTTCACTTTACTTCAGGACGCATTAATGCCGCTCTGTAGGTCTGTTAGAGACATTTATAAATATTCCTAGCAAATCTAATAAACATTGGAGACATACTCGTTACATAAAAGCACTAAATCACACTTCAGTCGCGTTTATTTGAGAGCGCAAAAGAAAATCTGCACTTGAGCAGCGAATATTTGAGGGCACGCAAGAAAATCTGCACTTAAGCAGCGTATATTTGATGGCGCGCAAGAAGTTTTGTGACATTTGTCAATGAAATAACGCCACATGTAGTTGGTAGATCTGTGAAAAATGCCCAACAGAGTCTGCCACCACAGCTGGAAAAAATCCTAGAGGAAACACTGTGTGTGTGTGTGTGTGTGTATATATATATATATATATATATATATATATATATATATATATATATATATATATATATATATATATATATATATATATATATGAAGGATGCGACCTTTGCAGTACATAAATTCACAGAGAAAGCATACATTAACATTATTAAAACATCTGTTTATATTTTCCAAAACAACTAACCATAGAGTTCTGTGAGCAAAAAAAAAAAAAAAATCTGTAAACTTTTTTTTATTTTAAATAAGGAAAATAAACGTGCGTTATGGATGTGACCAGAAACGTCTGCAAGTTTACAGTATACAACTTACTTTGTAGAAATTCTGTGAATTAAACTGCACAACCCAAAAGAAACAATACTAATCAAAAGAACAAGAGTGGTCTCATTATACAACAAAAATTATTGATTTGGTTTTATTTGACATTTTTGTATTTATGAGGGAAAAGATTTGTTATGGATGTGACAAATGTGAAAATGCCTTTAGTGTGACTTTGTTATTATAATATAATTATAATAGTTTGAAAACACTAATAGAGACATTTTTGAGTATTTTTAAAGGCATGTAAAATACTTGCTTAGACAAAAAAAATCTAGAAACAGTTGCTTAATAACTTAATTTTTTTTAAAACTTTGGTTGCAGCTGAAATTATGTAACTCTGTAAAAAACAAACATTCTGTTATGGTAAATACAGCTAAAAATGAATGCAGTTTTTTTATTTTGCAAAAAAAAAGAAAAGACAATAGTGAGTTTTTGATCACCAGATATGTGTCACTTAACCGGAATGCAAAATCAGGCCACTGTTGTTGGAAACTCCCCTCTGATCTCTCCTGCTCTCTTCCCATCAGCAACCTCTTTTGGAGCGTTTTCTAAACCGAGCTGCAGAAGGCTTTCAAAACCTCTTCACTGCAGTGGAAGATCACTTTGAGTTGTGTCTTGCCAAGTGTCGTACTTCCTCACAGGTGAGTGTCGCACACTTTAAGCAGAGTTTAAAGATGATTTATCTGCATGAGTGCAAAAGTGCACACAGCAAAATGAGCATACAAGAGCCAATTTTAGCTGCTGGTTTGCGATCATGACAAGTCATTTACTGTAATGTCATGCACGTTGCGCTTTGAGGCATCTCTGGCTGAGTACGGTAATGTTTACTAAGCAAGGCAATCTTGAGGCATCCCTCTTTTCCCAAAAACATGCAATTACATGTTAAGCTTCCAGCAAGCATAACATTAACAATAATATTTTATGCTTGGTCACTTTAAAGTTCAATGACCAAATATATAATATATATAAATTGGCATAAAAGGGAATGACTTTATTTAACATTTTTGAAACATTAAAGACAACAATGCATATATTTCATGCACATGTTGCTCCCGAATGAATCTATTTGTGTTGAAAAAGGGTCAGTTAATGGTTCAATTATCCAGTCATGAAAACTTGCTTAATTTCTAAGTGATTCAGCCGTTGTGAACAAATCATTGAAATGAATCACTCATTAAGACAAAAGTATAAGCATAATATTTACGTTTACTAAAGTTTATGAGAATAACCCAGGATAAAACCCAGTTTAAAAAGCTCTCCTGAAAGTTGGGGTATTGACCCTTTTCGCAAGACATTAGCTGCATTTCCACTATCGGGCCAGTGCGAGCCAGGGCTTTAATCGGGCCAGGCCGGGCCAATAGCCCGGGAGGTTGACAAATGAGGCCGAAATCATGTCGCGTTTCCACTGTCGGGCTAGTTGCTCGCAGCGCGTCACTCTAACACCGCCCCTAGAACGTCCCCCGAATCAAACGTCACACAACCCGTCACAATACCCGCCCACTTCAGCGGGAACAAAAAACTCAAATTATAACCACAAACACAACCTGGCATCACTACAAGAGCTGGAAGATGGAGAACACCGAAGCGATTGCTTTTTTACTGTTTGTGGTCTGTTGGTGTAAGGCCAGAAAGCGATCCCTGGATAAGGACATTCGAGTTCGACGGCATTTAACGCCGTCTATTTGCCTCTGAACATTTTCCTCGGCCCAAATGTTCAGAAGAGCCCTTGTGTCCTCAACTGACCAGTACTGTCTGCTATCCATTTTTTCTTCTTCTTAGTGAGTTGATCAAGCGCGATAGCAAAACAAATGTAAGGGAAGAAAGCATCTTGTCTCCTCTTTACCTGACAGGAAAACTCCGCCTTTGTACGTAACCCCGCCCCGAAGCCCCAGTTGGCCCTCCTTGGCCCAAGGTATTCGGCGGGCCGAAAAAGGCCGGACGCTGGCCCCAAGGAAGCCCCGCTTTGGCCCGATTACGCCCGGGAGTGATAGTGGAAACACGACTGGCCTTGGCTCGCCCTGGCTCGCTCGATTTAGGCGCGATAGTGGAAACGCGGCTATTGATGACACATTTAATGGTTATCAGCATCTTAATCCTTGAACGTCTTTAATATCTAGATTTTTTTAAATACATATACATTTATAAAGCTATACTTTGTATTATATCATCTTTTTCTTCGAATTACTAAAAAACTAATAATTACCACTTGTGCAAGTTGTTTCTAATGTAGCATTTATGGACGGGACTGAAATTGCTATATTTTGTTTTGTTGCGATATACATTGCGATATGAATATAATTTCACCAGATGATTTGAATAGCTCTATTTGGGAGGATTTCATTCATTTAGATCGACTGGGATGATCAAGTTTTCTTTCAATGCAGTGCATCAGCATAAAATATAATAAATTACAAGCATATAATACATATGACAGAGCAATAATAAAAGTTAAATAGACGGTGCTTTATGGTTTCTGGGGAGTCTAACTGTATTCATATACGGAAATTGAGCAATCAAACATAATAAAATAACATGGTCGTCTTTGTATAAATCCTTTTTTATAATATTTAATAATTTCTTCATCTTTTAGTCTTTAGTAAATAATCTAACCTTGTGATGTGACTATTGTGGATACACACATTGCGATACAATGCTCAAACTATATATCGTTCAGCCCTAGACAGGACAGTACATTTGACGTTATTCTCTATTTTGGCTGCCGTTATCGGTCTCTCACAATTTTTATTTATTTTTTTTGAGCAAACGAGAATAAGTTTACCCGTTTATCTTCTAAGTTTACCCAACTATGATGATGATTTCTGCTGAGAAATCTGGAAATGTGAAAAGGGGTCTATTTCAGCTTGTTTGTAGCATTCCATACTAGGACTGCACAATACTGGGAAAATATGCAATGTTGTTGTTGAGTGTTGGGATAATGATATTTCTTATGCTATAATTATAAAAAATGCTATATTTTTTATCAGCAATTAAAAAAAAAAAAAAGTAACGATCATACTATAATAAACAGGTCTAATACATTACATTTTTTAGAGCTAATTAAATCTAAGAACAAAAAAAGAGGCTTTAATGGCGATTTCACTCTACATGATTTTCATAATCTTTGTATCACCATGGTTTTCGCACTGTATGGCTATCTAGGGTAGCGTTCAGTTGCTGCAGTGTTCATACTGCATGATGAATCTGTGACAGGAGGATACACAATGCATGACTATAAAACAGTCGCCTACACCTCTGTCTGGCTCACAGACGCACACGAGAAGTGACAGGATGACTCAAGAACACATGCGAGACTGGAAATGGTGCAATAAATATTTGAAATAACCTGTCATTCAAATAGTCCATGCATTAAACGCTTATTTACAGCAAAATCGCGGTAAAAAAAGGAGATTATAGAGGACGAAATGTTTGAGGAGCTGCAGTGGAGCAAGGATTGTGCGTTAAATAAATAATAAATTTTGCAAAGTACTGCTGCGGCTGATCAAGCAAATGTTTGTTTGTTTCTGTTTAATCTTATTGTAAAGCTTATTTATTCTGATATTGTGGCCTATGACTCCTGCCTGAACTCTCCCTGACCTGTATCCTGCTCTCTCATTGGCTGTAGGTCATTGCTGAGGTGTTTTTCAGTCAACTCATTTACACAGCACGAGTTGGAATCGGCGTCAGGTTTAGATATTTAGCTCTCCAAATATTTTATGGGCATCGGCTACACTTCAGCAATTCTCTCTGATCTCCTTTTCCAAAATTTGCCTCTGATTTCAGGCTTTTGTCGGGGATTTCACAAAAACCTGCGAGTGGAAATCAGGGCTAAAATAGTGCAGCATGAACTCTACATAAAACATTACGAATTACTGAAAATCAGAAATTCTGATTCCTATCGGCTGTTTTTTTTTTTTTTTTCTATTGTCTCCCGGTATTAGTATTTATGTTCACCTTACAACAGATTAAATTAAAGTGATTGATAATGTGCCTTCTCTGCGTTATGGAAATTCCATATACACTAGGGCTGCACAATTTTGGAAAAATCTGACATTGCGATATGAATACAGTTTCATCAGATGGTTTGAATTTCTTTATTTGACTTTTTCTACGGAGCAGTATTTAGATATTTTTAAGTAGGCATGCTCCGATCAATCGGCCAGAGATCAATATCAGCCAATAATCTCATGAACTGATCATAAGTGTTCGTTTACAAGTGGAGGAAGATGCACATGCTCTAGGTTATAGATCCGCATTGCTACAACACTTGAGCAATGTTTCCAAATTGCATTGTTAGTAGTTTTTCTTACCAGTTTTATCTATCTATTTGATCTATTATTTTTTGTAAAGCTGGTTCTGACCATCACATATATGCAACATTCTTAATTTATTCTCTTAGATACGGTGAGATCTCGTACATAGAGACAAAACATGCAATGGCAAAGTTATAAAGCTTGAAGCATCAGAATCGGTATCAGTGGATCACCATGGCAAGGAATCGGTATCGGCTGCAAAAATCCTGGGGCATCCCTAGTATTTAGGTACAGAAGTTAAGTAATCACAATGCAAATTACTTAGGATTACCTTTTTTCTAGTCTAAATATCAAAAAAATATATAGAGATATAGATTTCATATATAGATTTCACTTTCAGAAATAATAAATCAAAATTAAGTGAGATTTTCCTTAAAACAAGCTAAATAATCAGCCAGTGGGTTAAGCAAAATAATCTTGTTAGGTTTGGAATGCAGATATTTGGACATGAAACAATACAAAAAAAAATTCTAAGAAACACATGTTTTGTAAGTGTAAATTAACACTCAAATTCAACAAAATAATAAATAATTAAATGCAATTAATCTTTGTCACACCTCCAAAAGTCATAATTTCCTGTGCCCAAATGTTTTAAACTCTCTTGAAATGCTCCGTCACAGGCCTTAAAAACACATGCAAATAATAAACCTTCACTTTATTATGGTTAATCTTAGCAGTGACTCTAAAAATCCTGTGTTTTGTGGCTACAACTATAATCCATTCCAGACTTAACAATGTAAACCATGCAATGTGATTATTGCACACAATTCCTTCACGTTGTCCCAACACAAATATATTAAGTTAACTTAATTGTTTTTACAAATTTAAGTGGATTGAACATAAAACAATTAAGTTGTCTGCAAAAAAAAATTTAAGAATTGTGTTGCTTCAACTCATTTATACAAGTAGTTTGAATATTATTTGAGTGTGCTATTATTGGGATAACAATAATTAAAAAATATCGTGCAGCCCTATTCCACACCAGAATCCATGACCAAATAACTGATCATTGTGCTAATAAATCTCAGCTGTTCACCATGTCATATTTTACCTGGCAGAACTAAATCTCACTTGCTATTCTCTTGTTTCAGAGCGTCCAACATGAAAACACCTACAGGAACCCACAGGCGAAGTACTGCTATGGTGAAAGCCCACCAGAACTGCTGCCAATATGACGCCAGCAAAGCGGCTTCGAATAATGAAGGAGATTTCTTGCGGTTCTTCTCAGGGGTCCCAATAGGCAAAAATGAACAATATTCTGAGTGGTGCACAATCATAACGACTTGAAAGAGACTTTACACTGCATATATGTGTGTGTAGTATCTATTTTTTTTTTACCTCATCAGTGACGAACATCTCGTCAAACAGTCCGCCCATTTCTTTTTGTCTTTGCTCGTCATACAAAGATGACCACACATAACCTGGCTAATTTTATCATCGGGTGGGATTCCAGATAGAGTCATTGCGTTGTTGCTTCATGCTTACAACACTCATGGAAACAAACAGAAAGCACCTCAGATGATGACAGCACCCCTCACACCCAGCGTGAGATCTGATTCATGTGATAATCTGCATGTGAGCGGTGTAATAATTTAATAAAGTAAATGTGATTTTATGTAGCTTCAGAATTGAGGATGTTTCTCTTTTTTCAGACTTTGCTAACAGACGTGGTTAGCTCAAGGAAATTTTAGCATAATAAGTTACACAGTAAATGGTATTGTGCCATAATTAACAAAAATATAGGGATAGGTGAATAAAGGGATAGTTTCTTTTACTGTTGAATAAGCTGAAAACCTGAAACCAATGACTTCCATAGTAGGAAAAACAACTACTATGGACGTTACTGGATTCCAGCTCTCTTCAAGATATCTTCTCTTGTGTTTAACAAAAAAAAGAAACTCAAACAGGTTAAAAAAAAGTAGAGAGTGAGTAAATGATGCCAGAATTTTCATTTTCGAGTGAACTGCTCATTTAAGAATCTTTGATTTAAGCAATGCAGTAAATGAGGATGGGATATCAGAATCCAATCATAAAATATAATGTTCAGTATACTGTAAAATGTCACAGAGTTTGGCAAATTTGAATGAATAAATTTAAATCAAAGGATTTGTTGTACGAAAAAGAAAATTCAAATGTGGATAAACTGTTGACAAATAACTATTTTCCTTTATTTATTTTAACTTTATTTTAAAAATAGCAGGCTCACCACACAATTACATTTTTGTGATTTATATTGTGATTGTGATTTATATTGTGCCACACGTGTAGCCATTGTCAATGAAAACTTACACCAGATTTAGATTTTAAGCTATCTAAAATATCATTATATATTTATTCTTTCATTTATTTTGGCTTAAATGGATAGTTCACCCAAAAATAAAAACATTCACATTTTATTTACTTACCATTGAGTGGTTTCAAACCTTTATGAGTTTCTTCTGTTCAACATAAAAGAAGATATTTTCAAGAAAGCTGAAAACCTTTGACCATCGACAGGAGAAAAATATATACATTATGGAAGTTACAGATTTTCAGCATTCTTCAAAATATCTTCTTTAGTGTTCAACTGAAGTAAGAAACTCACAAATGTTTGGAACAAGTAAAGGGTGAGTAAATAATGACAGAATTTTCACTTTTGGGTGAACTATCCATTTAAGGTCATTTGTGCTCTATTGAATTTACCAGATTTTGACCAGGCCTAAATTGAGTGTTTTTTTAGGGATGCACCGAAATGAAAATTCTTGGCTGAAAAAAAGGAAAACAAGGCCAAAACACCAAAATAAATTATGCCAATTTTAATACCATTGGAGTGGCTATGATTGTGTACTAACCTTACTAAAAATCAAGGCATTGCAACTGCATAAAATAAAGTTTCAAAGAATAAACCAATTACAAATTATAAAAATATTTATTTAGCACATTGCAACAATTAGTAGCAATGTTATTTCACCCAATAAATGCATCGATAATATCCACAAATTTTTATATAGTCAATATAAATAGAGGTTAATAAAAATGATTAAAATAAGCAACAAATGTTTGTTTGGCTGTGTTTTTGCATGATCAAAATCTAGGTGGCTGAATATTCGGTGCATCCCTTGTGTTTTTACAGGAGAACCTCATAAAATCAAAGTACATGTTCCTTGCTTAAATATTTAAAATATCCATTGCTGACCCATTACTTTCAAGTCTCTATAAAATGGTCTAAAATTGTGTCATGGTCTAAAAAATTACTATAACTGTTGAGCAGTAGCGGGATTTCCATATTGTCATCAGATATGATCAGGAAATATATCATAATTTGGTGTGCATCAGGTCAGAATCCTGTCATATTTGGCTTTATGCCTAACTTGCTTTAGATTATGTGGTTAGATGTCTACTGAATTTCCGGCAGAACAACAAGCACAACATAAGTTTCTTCTACTTTTGTTTTCCAAAAGGCCAATGTCAATAAATCATTGGAGTTTATATTTACCTCCAAATAAGAGTTTTCAAAAACTGCCAGTGGCCAAAATAAAAAAAGTCACATGGGGATACATGCCAGCTATTAAACAATTAATCATCCTGATTATTCCACAAGAAGAAGAAAAAAACATCTGCACTGAAATTAGAAAATTAACAAGCTCAAGTTTTTCATGGCCAGATCTGACAGTTTGATTAATGAAGCTCACTGGAGACTGTAGTATTACACTGTAGACTTAGCAATAAGACCGAGCCGACCACCTGCTTTCTGCTTGAACAATTAACATTCTAATGTAGCTAATATGTGTAGCAACAATATCACTGGTGTACTAAATGGGCAATATCTATTCAGTAACAGTACTATAGATATTATTTTTAGACATGTCACTATAATTAATATATTGACTTAAAGGACAACGCATGGACATGACCTCAATCAGTTTTGGTGATGCAATATATATCGCCCACACATGAAAACCAATTCGAGCAACATTTATGCTGATTACGCAACTTTTCTATCTCTGTTGGAGGTGTCAGTATGGTTAAAAAACACTGTAGAGTTTACTATTCATTATTATAGTATATTTTCATGTGGGTGTCTGAGAACTGAAAATAGATCTGGTAGCAGATATCACAGCTTGTGGTACTTTTTACCTTGATCTTTTTGTTAACATTTATTATTATTTATTCAGGATATGCGTTTTCACACTCTGATTAAAATGCCTAATGATTAAATAGTTTAAATGACCATAATATTAAATATTCTTAAGAATAAAATATGATGTGTTCTTTACAAGCGTGTACTTGCATTATGATGCTATTTTATTGTCATTCTGGCATCTTAAAATGACAATAATATCATTTAATCACAATATATTTGGGTGCAATATATCATACAACAAAATACAGATATCGTGACAGCCCTAATTAATTTCATGATAAGTAGTGATAATAATTTTACTCCAAAAATATTGAAAAGGGCAAAATGTCATAAACAAAAGTTGCCATTTTACAAAAACATGACACAAAAATATACAAAGTAAAATTAATAAACATAATATTTTCATGTTAGTGAATAATATATACAGAGTTAAGTGAAATTTAAGCACTTTCCATGTCCCTTTTTAAACTTTTCCAGTACTTTACAGATGTGGTTAATGTTTACACATGATACAGCTTGTTCATCAAATTAATAAGATGTTATTTTCTTATATATTTTTTTGTTACTGCATTCTACATAACATACGGGGACATTTTTTCTAACCCCCGTTCACAGAGGGTGTTCAGGCTTTTAAAGGGTATTCATATATATTATTTTTTATTCTGTTCTTTGTAACAATATTTTTTTAATGATATATTAATAACAATATTTTTTTACAAAATGTGAACTTCCAGAAAATGTTATTTGCCAACATAAAATAAATTTTATTTGAAGGGACATTTTTCCAACCCTCATGAGTCATGCCTTATTTCCTTGTGTTTTAATTCATGGACTTTTATTTTGAAGAGTTTTTCGGTGTTGTTTTATCGCTATCCCTTTTTCCTTTCCTACTTATTTGTTGTCATGGTTTTGATTAGCTCCTCCCCTTGTTATCTTGTATTTATCTGCCTTTTCTGATGCCTCATTATGCTTTATGGCAATTATAGGAATAAATTCCATGAAGCTGTAAATATACCAAGTGATTTATTTTAAAACTGGGTACAATGAGGTGCCATTATTCTCCTAACAGGTAATCCATCCAATTTTAAAAGGAAACATCTTAGAATTAGGGGCTACACGGTGGCACGTTCGCTTCACAGCAAGAAGGTCGCTGGTTTGAGCCTCGGCTGGGTCAGTTGGCGTTTCTGTGTGGAGTTTGCATGTTCTCCCCGTTTCCTCCGGGTGCTCCGGTTTCCTCCACAAGTCCAAAAACATGTGGTATAAGTGAATTGCGTTGGCTAAATTGTCCGTAGTGTATGAGTGTGGCTGGAAGGGCATCCGCAGCGTAAAACATGTGCTGGATAAATTGTTGATTCCGCTGTGGCGACCCCAGATTAATAAAGGGTCTAAGCTGAAAAGAAAATGAATGAATGAATCTTAGAATGAACTTTTAGCAGACCACAAACTAGGGCTGCACAGTATATCGTTTCAGCATCGATATCGCAATGTGATAATTCGCTATAGTCACATTGCAAGTATATGCAATGTTGAGTCTGGATTATAATTGATCATTTTGCAAGTGTTTTTGAGGCCTGTCACTGTGTAAAGGTTTTAAAAGCATTCAGGCCTAAAAAATGTACCGTTTATAACTCAAAAAAAATTAATAATTATTAATTTTATTCAATTGTTTATAAAACAAAGCCTCTGCAGTATTATTTTACATTTGATTATGCAGTTACTGTATATCTGAATACATTTTAACTCTTCGAAAAACAATAAAATGCTGTTTATTTATTTAGCATATTTTTCTTTATTAAATTGATCTATGCCTGTAGATTGTTTATTATACAAATATTGTGCTTAATATTATAAATATTATGCCTATTATACAACACCTATTGTGATCAAGAGCTATACAAGTAAACTTATATTTTATGCTCTCCCCTACAGAATCTTCCCAATCAATCTAAAATTATAGATTCTTTACAAACATTTATTCAACTCATATAGTGAAATTGTATTCATAATGCAATATATAAATCGCAGATTAAAAAAATTATTACAATGTGTTTCTAGTAACGAGCAGCCCTACCACAAATTCGAAACGAGTGTTTTCAAAGCAGTATTACAAACATACAGTATGTTAGGGAATATATATACTAGGAGAAAATAATCTGGAGGGAAATGCTCAAGAGCTTTAACCACAGATTTCCTTGTGATATTAATATCATTTTAAAATACAGCAAAGCATACACCTCATTTTGTTTTCTGTTTTCACTATGCATATTTGTTTTATACAAAACAAATGTACTTAGGTTTTTCTAAACGGTTAATTATTCTGTAACCCAGTTTTCTTCAATTATCGAAACACAATTTAACACTACTCTTAAAATGATTTTTAGAAATTATTTTATTGAATTTTGATGCAAAATAATATGGTTTGATTGATATAACAATAAGATAAATATTTTCATATTAATGACAGAATTTTTAGTTGATATACCAACTATTAAAAAGTGCAAACACAAACAGTAAATTATATTTTACCACTGTATTAATTTATTAAGTAAAACATTACATAGAAAGTCATTTTAATATAAATACTATCAATATGAATTTTTTATTAAATAAAAAGTGTAATAAACCTTACTGCTAATTTCCAAAGTAAAACAGTATGAAGTTAAATTATTATAAATATTTATATAATAATATTTTATTTTGCAATTAAAAGGACAACATTATTACTCAAAGTGCAAAAGATGTTTATAAATAACATTTGCATATTGGATTATGGATGAAGTATCAATAATTAATATATAATAATGAAAATGTATAATGTTAACTAGTGACAATATAAAACAAATACAAAATACTCAAAGGTGGAAATGTATTATAAATAACAATTTATTGTTGTATTGATGCAAAACAACAGTAATATAAATATCAAATACTGAGCATTCTTATAAAATACAAAATATTAAATAG
Organism: Danio aesculapii; assembly: GCF_903798145.1. Taxonomy (NCBI): domain Eukaryota; kingdom Metazoa; phylum Chordata; class Actinopteri; order Cypriniformes; family Danionidae; genus Danio; species Danio aesculapii. The sequence continues at coordinate 12,429,995 of NC_079439.1, forward strand.
TGCAAAAATATATTATAAATTTGGCTAAACAAATTAGCACAAGAATACACTTTAAATTCTTATAAATAACATGTTTTTTCATTAAATAAATAAGTGCAGCTGACAATTAGCATGGACTAGCCTTGAGTAAAACGCTCCATATCTTTGGGGCCGAGCGTGATTTGGTTTGATTTCCTGTTGTTCGTTGTAGAGCACTGGTTGATTGTTTTGAGGTTATTCAGCTCACCAAGAAAGGCTACAGAGGACTCAATAACAGCGCGGCCCCACTGTTTTATTTCATATATGTCAGACTTAAACTCATCCGTCCTCACGTTTGTGCAATTCCTCAAACAGTGTGCAACACAACCGATGGTACGCCTGATCTCAAGAGTCATAATATCTAATTTTTTAACGATGTCGTCGTTCTTGCCAATTAGATCCTCCTGGTGTTTTTTGATCTGCTTAAGTGCCGTTTTCAGGTAGTTCAATCCACATTGAGCTTTGTGACTTTGCTCTTCAAAAGACACGTTCTTCAAGTCAAGTTCAGGAATTGTTTGCCATGATACATTTCCATTTACTTTGAGCTGAAAAGAGAAAGAGATAGTCAATACAATAAAAAACTACTGAGCCTTAGTTTACAAACTGTATGAAGAATAAATTATCATCTCAAGTGAAATGCTTCTCAGTTTCAGTGCTCATCATTATCATAATTCTAGGATAGAATGTAAGTGCATGAAGTCTAAATAAACATTTTACAACAAAGTTTCTATCTAGTTCAAGGGTTCAAGACACCCTAGAGTACTCTTTCTGAGATTCTAACAGATCTGTGTGTGTTGAGCATCATTTAAGATAACTTTAGCACCTGTCAGCTTTAATTGTGGGGAAAAATGAATCATTTGGAGCTTTTGTCAGCTAATTTCATCTTCCAGGTTTAAAATAATTTTTGGGGTGGGATCAAAATCGGTGATATATCGCGCATCAGCTAGTGGAGTGATGACACGTCGGTTTCTCATTATTATTCATAGCGGAGTTCTCTTATCCTATGAGAAGACCCTGCTTCTTAATTATTCATGACAGCATGTGCATTCTGATGACACACTAATATGGACAGACTACAGACTCGCCAAGCTGCGAGACAGTGCACGACACGTATTATTTAGCTGTTCATGAAGGCTTGTATGTGTTTGTTTTCATGATCCACAGAGTTTATTGCATGGCTTTCTCTGCGATGCTGTCCGGGCCACCTATACAGCCAACCTGTTTGTGCAGGTGAATTGGAGAATGGCGACTTTGTCTTTTATCACTTGAGTTTGTTACCATTCAGACACATATATGTAATTACTGTTTATTTCTTTGCATTTTAACTTTGTAAACTATAAAATCATGGATCTCCTCACAATTTGTATCAGATTTTTTTTTATCTTGAGTTGGTGAGCCAATTGACAAAAGCCCCTGCTCTGCCAGCCACGGCTACTCCTCCCTCTGCTCGTAGAGCTCCACGCCCATCATGAAGCATTTTTTTGAAAAACTCCTGAGGTAGACTTGAACTGACCCTTTAAAGAGGACCTATTAAGGTGTAAAATGAGTCTCTGATGTCCCTATGTGATTGTAAAGTTCAGCTCAAAATACTCTACAAATAATGTTTGATAACTCTGAAACTGGCCCTTTTAGGCTTTGATAATAATCGTGGCGTTTTGGTGGCTGTCGCTTTAAATTCAAATGAAATTGTGCTCATTTCCAAAGCTGGTGGAGCTACAAATGCTACAAATGTGTCAGCATAGTGGCAAATTAAAAAACAAGACTAATGTCCTATACTAATTAGAGACAGATCATCACTAATGTGTGGGGCTTTCCACCTCTGATGACACGTATAAAGGGAAAATGTCAATCAAAGTGTTTCTGCAGACAAAAAAATAATTAATGAATTTTTACTATTAGTTGCCACAGACACAGTAGCCGGACAACTGTTTAAACCCCTTATAAAAGTGATTTTTGAATAATAGCTCTTCGTTAATATAATAATATGATAAATGGCATGAGGAGCAGTTTAAAGTAGCCATTTGATCAGAAATAAGCTAAATGCTTTTTTCAACATCTGTCATTCTTTTAGATTAGATTAGATTCAACTTTATTACAAGGCAACGAAATGCAGTATTTATAATGCAGGATTTATGTTAAGTAGTAATCAATTTCAGTTTTAGTTTCACTCAAACTGGCCCAACATGTGGCTAATAGTTTCTGACACGTAACTAAACAAATGCAATGCTAAGCCCAGTCCAGGTCTTATTACTTAAAACATTTTTTATCACTAATCATCTAGAAATGCCCTTTTGCCTTAAAAAGTTATACATACAGAATGATTACATACAGTATAATGACATATTTATTCATTAATTTTCCTTCATCTTAGTCCTTTTATTCACCGGGGGTCACCGCCAACTTATCCAGCATATGTTTTACACAGTGGATGCCCTTCCAGCTGCAACCCAGTACTGGGAAACACCCATACACTCTCACATTCACACTCCTACACTACGGCCAATTTTGTTTACCCAATTCACCTATAGAAATCTGTTAAAATCTCAAAAAGAAAAGTCCTCCAAGTTGTCTTGAAGCTTTAATCAATGTGTCAGTGGGACAGTACAAGTGTGTGTCAAACATTTGGGAAAAAGGTCTATAAAAGTCAACAGTTACAGGATTTCAGCATTCTTCAAAATATCTTCTTTTGTGTTTATAAAGGTTTGGAAACGATGAGAAAATATTTCATTTTGAGTGAACTATCCCTAAAGGCAATGATTTACTGTCATGCATCTCTTGTGCACTGCAAATTCATCAACATTTTCCTCAAGTTGTTCTTATTAAGTACTAAAAGCCTAATACTTACGTATTCCTTCAGTAGTGTTTTCATTTCTTGCTTGGTCTTAAAAATGAGGGGTTTAATATGACATTTTGGTCCTTCATATGGTCTGCATGACACTGTCACCATTAAAATACTCCACATCAGAAGTCCTAAAAAAGAAAAATACATTGGTTAATGTCAGGCAAAAACACTTCATGTAGTTTAGAAAATTAAACTACACTGTAAAAAATATCTGTTAAATAATAGATTTCACATTTTGGGATTCACTGTTTTTTTTGTTTTGGTTTATTTAAAGTAGGGCTGGACGATAAAATCAGTATCGATATTTATTGACCAACACCATTGTCAATATCAATTTTAAAAAGTTTGGTATGAAGGCTATCGTTTTAATAAAATGTGGCTGCTGAGCGCATGCCTTGGAAGCAATGCTAATAAGCTTAGGGTGTAAGTTTGTGATTTACAAAGAAGGCAAACTCGCATAAAGGTAGACTAATTACCTCTGACAAACACAGCACACCCAAACATGGGAGTGCTTTTTATTTTTCTCCATACACTTGTATCGGAGCTGCAGCAATGGTTTGTCTGTTTTTCACCCTCTAAGAAAAGGATTGATGATGGCCTAGTTCCTGAAAGACGGCAGGGGAGCGCAAGCACAAAGCGCATTGAAAATGGTGAAGGAAACCACGCACTCGCGCTTTTCACTTGTGAGATTTGGGTTGCGTCATTGTCACTTCAGGTCAGAATAACAAATGTGAAAATGAGTGCCATATAGCAGCAGTGAGGAGATTGTAAATAAAAAAGCATGCAAGGATGTCACCAGAGAGGCTTTTTGGGTTTTTTTTCTTGTGCATCCCAGCCACTAGCTCCACATCTGAAAGATTTTTTTACTATAGGGAGTAATGTAGTCATCCATCTTCACTATTTGTAATGCAGTATTTGTACTATTTGTAATGTGTTGCAGTGTGTATTTGAATAATGATGGTTGGTTCCTTTACTTGAAAGCTCAGATTTGATTATCATAAATTGTGTTGTTTACAGAGTTTGAGGTTTACTGTATCATTATTATTGGCACCTTAAAGTTTGCTTAGATTGTTCAGCATTTACTTTCCCATTGCACACACTTTCTAACATGCTATCTATCAAGTTTAAGAGTCTCTTTAACACTTATGTTTATTTTATTATAAAGAGATGAGATATTTTAAATATTTTTGTTTTTGACTATTAAAACTATTTGTCTTAGTAATGTTGGTAAATTAAAATAAAGCGGTTAAATAAAAAAAATCCTAATATTCCTAAATTGATTGTTTTAAAAATATTTAATAATTATCGATACTGAATGATAGAAAAACATGATATCATCACTTTTCATTTGCAATATCGCCCACCCCTATATTTATGGTTATTAATTGGATTATGGGACTTTGTCTCTGCTCTGTCAAATTTTGATATTGAAAATTTAATTCTGCAGTTTAACAAACAAACTTTTATTGACATTTTAGTAATTTGAAGCAACATATTGTATAAGAAATAATGTACAGAGAATTAAGTCCGTACAAAAACAGAAAAAAGTATTGGCAGTTTATTAGCAGGTTTTTGTACTTTAATTTAAAACACCAATACAGACAATATATCACTTTAAATACTTAAAAATATCAATAAATGTACTTTAAAATATTTCAATATCAAAACTTAAGAATAAATCAAGATCCCATTATACAATTCAAAAACATAAATAAATAAATAAACAAATAAATAAATAAAAACATGAAAAACTTATACAGTGTAGTTCTTACTAATAATAAAAAGAAATTGAGCTTACCTGTTCTTGGTCCCATGGTGAAAATTCACAGTATTTCTGAGCTCCCTGTGCTCAAGTAAACTCGTCAAAGTATGATGTGTTTTCATAGTCAAATCTGTCAACTTTCCATCTTTTATACCCTGTGACTGCTTAGTCACAAAAAGGAAATATCTTATCTAACATTTTAAAAAATACTTCGAAATAATCTCAAGACGTTCAAGAAGCTTATCTTCTTTGTGGATGATTTTGCGCCGATAACTGTCTGACAAGTCATGCTGGGATGTTCATGAATCTCTCACTTTCAGTTTTATTAGCTGTATGTAAATCTCAAGCGTCTGGCCGGCACGTCCTTATAATAACCGTCGGTGACTATCTATATCATGCAATGTTCTTATCATGTGATGTGTGATTAAACCCTTTAAAAATGACTAGTTATTATTTTGCTTGAGAGATGATGAAAATTCATGGATGTTACTGTTATGTTACACACTTGTGTGTTAGTTCTGCAATTCTGGGATTTGTTGGGTAATTTGTCAAAAATAAAACGGGTTGCGTCATTTCTGTGGACATTATTAAAATAAATAAATATCCAGAAATTATTTCACTACTCACTGTTTTCTGTTCTGGCTACAGTTCATTTATGTACTCAGCATAATTGAGTACACCCCATTTCGAAAATGAATATTTGTACAAATTTCTCAGTGAATATGTGTAATATATTTAAACAAAACAGATTTATTAAACAGATATATGCATTAAAATAACATTTTAGACACTTAAAACCTTTAGAAATACACAGATAATACATTTAAATTCATGCAAATTATTTTTTAAATAAACTTTAAAATTCCAACAAAATTTAATATATTTTCGTTTCTTTTGATTTTTCCTCTTGATACGTTTTTATATTTAATATTTTAATAAGTTATTAAAAGTTATTTTGTTAGATTAGCTCCAAAATTGCCTTCAGTACTAACTAATCTAATGTATATGCACAAATATATTAATGTAAAGCTTCCTATAGCAAATATTCATTTAAAAGAGACATTTGTTAGGGGTGTACTCATATGCTGAGCACTGTAGATGCAATGCTATAAAAAAGGGCACCAGTAAATATCTCGAAAAGTGCACATTTAGAACATCTTAGTGATGTTCTTGTTCAAAGTTATATAATGAATTGGAGATTCCCATCCACGCTCTAGAGATGAGACCTACTGTACTGAACACAGGGGAAATGTTTTGCTTTATTGTGGCCTGGTGGTTACAGATCTGCACTCTTTAGTTTCTGGGTTCTAACAGTTGACCTAGAACAATTAACCCCGTAAGCACATTGTTACTTCAGTCTTGCTTTGTGACATAACACACTGACGTACTTCAAATGCTTTTTCGTTCATGTATTATATTCATGTAAAGATGAACAGACCACTTGGAAATTATGAGTTTCTCTGGATGTTAAATTTATATACTCTCTTCTGTTCATCATGTATACTAATGATCATCTGAGTATGTACGGGAACTGTCATATCATAAAATATGCTGATGATTCGGTGATTGTGAGTCTCCTCCATGGTCAGGATTTGGGGCATGGTCCTGTTGTGGAAGAATTTACCTCCTGGGGCCTGTTCCATAAACCAAGCTTAGAGAGAAAGCCAGGCTTATTTTGGTAAGTCAGGTTTATTAATGGCGGATTCTCAGTTAGGAAACTAGCCTGGTCCGGGGCAGGCTAACTCTCAGGCTAAGTCTTAAGTTCAAGCTTAATCAAAGTAATGTTAACATTCCCCTGCCGTAATTTGATGCCATTTTAATTCACTTAACCACTTAATAATGATTAAAACTTTATATTCACCTAATAGTAAATATAAACACAAACATCTTTAAGAATAGAAAGATAACACATTTAGATTCAAATAAGTTATTGCAAACGAAACAGTTTGATCAAGACTGAACTCAGATTAGTTGGATCAAACGATCTTCAACTTGTTGTTATGGAACCAATTTCACCATGGACGTTTAGTTCGGCTCATTGGAGTCAGGTTTTTGACTTTAATCCCCGCTTTTCTAAACGTCTTTTATGAAACGGCCAACTGGTGTGATAGTTTTTCTCTCCAGTTGACTCTAAATAAAACAAAAGACATGGTGATGGATTACAGGAAGGCTCCTCTTACCCCCAGCATAACAACTATTAAAGGCTTGGGCATTGAAATTGTTGACACACATAAATATCTAGCGGCCGTTATTAACAATATGTTGACATTTCAACCTAAGACTGTTTTTTTCTGAGGAAACTTCGTTTCAGGTTTGTACCTCTACGATGACACTGTTTTATAAACAATTTATAGAATCTGTTGCATCTTTCTGCATTGTAGCTTGGTACGGTAATCTGAGTGTCAAATAAGAACAGGTTGAGTAGACTGGTGAAGGTGGCAGACAAGATCATCAGTTTTAACCAAACTGGTCCAATGGTAATTTACCATAATTATGTTTTATTGACCTTATTCTTCAATGCGGAAGTGCGCACGTTTTTGCGATTGTTTTAGAACTTCCGATTCAGCTGCCTATGGGAGAAATGACTGGGAATAATAAACGGCAGAAAACGGTCAAACTACTTACTCTACAAACAAGTGTTTGCATGACAATACAGACAAAGTAGAATATTATAATAAGAAAATATCAGTTTGCAACACCAAGCAGCAAAACGAGCTGTTTTTAACGTCAAAAAAAAAGAATGTAAGTGAATGAGACTGGAAGTCTTGAGCCAAAATTATTCAAATGGCTGCTCCCATTCCTACGCGGAGAATAAGGTGAATAGAGAGCTCAGGGTATCCTATGCACCCCGGATCACTCATTGTACTCTGTGTTTCGGCTGCTGCCATCAGGACGCCGTTTTAAAGTTCCTATTTAAATAAACAAAATAGAGTCCAGGGGGAGGGAGATGCACCTACAAAATGATGCAGGTCCGTAGCCAGGGGGTTTCGGGTGGTTCGGAAGACCCACCCCTCACTGACAAACGTCCAGAATTTGTCCCATACATGAGGTCTTTTGTCCTATTTTGACAGCTATGCCATCATAAATTGTGAAAATAACTAATCGAAAAAGGCTTTAAGATTGAGCGGAATCTTCTGTTGGCTGTCCCTTCGATGTGACTTCAGCTAATCAGTATTATTCAATGCAAACAATTATTTTTGATGAGTCAACATCCAGTTGTGCTAGAAAATATTCTGACATCAGTGAAGTCTTCTTTCGCTACTGTAAGGTTTTTAAATAGAGATAACATTTTACAAGTAATTTTTATTATAAATCTTGGGCCTTAGGCCTACTCTTGAAACAAAAAAATTACTAATAAAAAGGTGTGAAGCACCAAAAGCGGACCATATAAAAAATGGAATTGAATGCTATTCTGGTGATTGTAGTTATCCATGAATTTTCAAATGTACTTTTTAAAAAAGAGAGGCTACAAAAATCGTGAAGTTCTGCATTATTATTATTAATGTTTAATTATTTTTTATTCATACACTGAGGAAAAGTTGAATGAGTTGGCCAGTTTGTTTTTTGCCTAATAAATGAAAATAGGCTACAGTTTAACAGATACCCATTTTTTGTAATGATATATAAAGTGATAAATTTGTATTTTAAATATAAGTATTTTTTCCACATTTTTAAATTCTTAATCTTTAGGAAATTCGGTACATCAAAAAGTGTAGTTATGATGACTGTCTGACAAGCTAATCCAGCTAAAAAATAGTGCTTAAAATGTCTCTAAATTGCAGTGTTTACATCATAATTAAATAGAAAATGAGCTGCATAACTGCAAAAAAAGTCCAGTTTTTGAGAAAAAAGAACCACCCCTTTTACCAGGCTGGCTACGGGTCTGTGATGTATTGTATGTACGTTGTGTGGTAATAATTTGTCAATGTGTACATGGAACTTCGCCTGTATTACGGCACCTTGCTGCAATTTTAGTTTCCCTAAACGGGATAATAAAGTTGAGAGGAAGTCTGAGTAATGCGTTTAAGTAAAACAAAAATAATTTTCTCTGCAAACTACTGATGACAAAATGAAAGTGTTCATTTCTGAACAATACAATAACATTGCTTTAACTTTAGGAGATATAAGAAAGTAACATTTAGAGGAATACCCTGATTTATAAATCACAACAAATGAAAACAATTGCTAATTTGACACTCCAAATAAAGCTGTGTATGAAGAATTGCTAATACAATCAAAATGCAGTTTTAAAATGTAATACAATGTTTGCTGTTTTAATATGTTTTATTAAAATATATTTGTAAGCTGCATTCATCCAAGTCTTCACTGTCATGAGATCCTTCAGCAATCATTCTGACATGCTGATTTGTTGCGTTTTTTTCTAAATTATTACTGGTACGTACTTATTAATATTATCGGTATTGAAATATGACGTTTCATACAAAAATCACGCGTTTCAAACATAAACCGTGTTTGGTAGTTGCGTTACATTATACTGTTTTGACCAGCGCGTCGAGTTTCAGCATTCATTCAAACGGGTTATCAAGCCTTCAATGGTTTACAAAATATTTTACAGCTTTTGTGTTGTGTTATATATGAGCCTGCACGGCGGCAGGTCATAACAAAAATTAAGGAAAAATACAAACTTTTACCTACCTCAGTCCTCACACGACGACGATATTTAGAGAGGCCGCACCAGGCGTCTGCGTAGTACGTATTGGACTCAAAGTAGAAAGAAATGATTGGCCAATCACATTCGAATAAGAAAAAAAGTAAATACATCCAACTCAAATAACACTTACTTTAAAAAACACACCTCATTTACGATTTAGATTTAAATATGCACTTATATACCAATATAAGTCCAAAATGCACATGTAAGATTACAAATTTACGTAACTTATAAGGGGGTTTTAAAAACTGTAGATATGTAGAATGCCTTTGAGGACATGGGGCAGAAAATATAACTAAAAATACCTCTTAACTTTTATTGAATGTACATCCAGACTGAACTTGAACTTGAATGTCACTTAAGTAAATTTAAGTAAATGTGTGTTTTTGTTTACTTAAATTTAAGTAAATGTGTGTGTACATACATTCATTGCGCAGCATAAGTGAGTACACCCTGTTTTGCAAATGATTCATTTTATTAATTTATCATTAATATAGGTCATATAGTTTGGTTTGAACAAAACAGATTTAGTAAACGAATACATTTATTAAAATAATATTTTAGTCACCAAACATCTTTAGAAATAGAAAGATAATAGGTTTAAATTCATGCGAAATATTGGGGAAAAAAATACAACCTACAAAATTTCGACAACACAAAATTCCACGTGGGCCTGCTTTACATTTAGTCCAGTGACCTGTCTTTCTCATATCCTCTTACTGAATGACTACAGCCAATGTGTACATACATTTATCATGGATCCACACACACATATACCCATCTTTCCAGAATTCTCTTACTTAATCACTACAGCCAATCTATTTCATGAAAAAATGTAACAAATTTAACAATTTGAACAGACAATTTCATCGGAATTTTTACAAACTGCATAAAAAATTAAGTCACACTTTATTTTTGATGGTCCGTTTGTTGAATTTAAGTTACATTGCATCTTCATGGCAACTAATTCTCATTAGATTATGACTGTTAGGTTAGGGTTAGTGTAAGTTTACATGTACTTGCAAAGTTTCTTCTAGTCAATGTCTGTTGAAGGAGCAGAATCAATAGATATTAAGCAGACAGTCTACTAATACTCAAATAGACCATCGAAATAAAGTGTTACCAAAAAAACATGAAACCTTCAGTGGGTTGTTTAGTGCAGTGGTTCTCAAACTGGGGGTCGCGACCACTGCAGGGGTCGCAGAGTAATTTCAAGGGGTCACGAGAGTGATTTAAAAATTGTGTTATTTTCAGTGATTATAATAAATAATTTCTCAGTATTACAAGTGAAAGCTAATATTTTCTGATTTCTTAAAAGATATTACTCATAAATTCATAAAGTATTTAGGACACGTTCAGGCAGAATGCATCTTTGAACTTGAAACGCAGCGCTCAGGAACAGTTAAAAACCTGTCATGTCAACTTGCCGCAGTAAACAAAGCCAAGGGCCGGTGAGTGGTTCGTCCGTGTATCTTTTGGTCACTCGATTGTTATAAAAATGTATTTTCTTGTGATAACGGGATTTCATTGAGACATATTTTCCTCACGCATGCATATATATTTTTTGCTTGTTAGTCTTGATTATTGTTGGTTTCAAATGCAATAAATCTGTTTATAAAACTTGTAGTAACAGTGCGATAATTGGTGGGAGCCACTAAATTTTAGCTGGTGCGCCTAAATTTTTTAAAGTTAGGTGCACCAGTACTACCAAGCAAAAATGTTGATTTCAAGCCCTTTAATGTGTAGTAAATATAGTTAAAATATTGTGAACAGCTAAAAAAATTTTATTCTTATTTTTTGTATATACTTTGGTAGTGGGGGGGTCGCGAGTTCTTGACGATCTTGCATTGGGGGTCGCTGGTTTAAAAGTTTGAGAACCGCTGGTTTAGTGGATCATATGAAGAACATTTTATTAATCTAAAGAACCTTTAATGTCAATAAAGTGTTTACTCCAAAACAGTAGACCTTTGACAAAATAAAGCTTTTGACAGGAATGGAAATAAGACTGTAAGAGATATTAGCATGCTTTTATGGATTATACTGTTGTTTATTGACATACAACCCAATTCAGTTGATGAAATGTCTTTCTAAAATAAGCTTTGCCGCCTACTGAAAGTAACCTTAGATAAAAGCATAATTCCAGACTTGTTGATTTAATGAACTGCTGATTTTTGCTGTCTGCAGTGAAGCGATAAAGAAATTTAAGTTGATTAAATATAACATGTTTCAATCAGATTCCGCAATCTAAAGGCCTACATGTCACAATTTAGCAGGAAAAGTCTCTATAAGGAAATGCATACGCACTCTTTAGAAGTGTTTTGTGACCACTTCCCTTTTCTGTTTCATATGAACATGGAAAGTAATTGAGGTGACGTTGCTCAAAGATCTTCATAGTGATATTGATTAGTTATCTGATTGTGATTAATCTAATTGGCCTTAATGTTTGAGACAAACTGTTTTCCCGTTATTGCCAAATCAATGTCCTTTTTTCTCTGTTGTGCCGCCAAGTGGTATTTTGACTCTTTAGATCAACATCAGAACATCAGATAACACAACATTAAAGCAAGTGGCTTTTGAAAATGATTGAACTCACTACAAGCCTGGTCGTTAATGCGTATTAATTGGCACAAACGTCTAATTAATCACACGGCAGCAACTCAATGCATTTAGACATGTTGACGTGTTCAAGGAGATCAGCAGAAGTTTTGCAAACCAAGAATCAGAATGGAAAACAAAGGTGATTTTAATGACTTTAAACATGACATGGTTGTGGGGTGGCTCAGTGGTTAGCACTGTCGCCTCACAGCAAGAAGGTTGCTGGTTCAAGTTCCAGCTGGGTCAGTTGGCATCTCTGTGTGGAGTTTCCATGTTCTCCCTGTGTTGGCGTGGGTTTCCTCTGGGTGCTCCGGTTTCCCCCACAGTCCAAAGACATGCGCTATAGGTGAATTGAATAAACTAAATTGGCCGTAGTGTGCGAGTGTGTGTGTGTGTGTGTGTGTGTGAATGAGTGTATACAGGGTAAGTGTTTACCAGTACTCTGTTGTGGCTGGAAAAGCATCTGCTGCATAAAACCTATGCTGTAATAGTTGGCGGTTTATTGCGCTGTGGCAACCTCTGAAATAAAGACTAATCCGAAGAAAAATGAACGAATGAATGACACGGTTGTTATTCCTAGACTACTGGGACTTTCAGGTTGGAAAACGTTTGCCTGGTATGCAGAGTCTTGGTTTCAGCTGCATTTTTAGGATTGAAGAACATTTGGTGTAAACAACATCAATGGTATCAATGGTTCAGACAGGTGGTGGTATAATGGCGAGGGAGATTTTCTTGTCAGACTTTTGGGTCTTTTAGTACTGTGAAAGTCTGCAGACTGCAAGAGGTGTAACATGAAAGGGAGAGTAGCTTGTAGTAGGGATGTAGCTTGAAGTTGTCGAGATTCCATTGAACCACATGGGATGTCAAAATGAGATGTTGTCGACAAAATGGCGCTGGATTTAATCAGCTGTGTAGTACAATGATTGACTGGATCAGGTGCAATACATTGAGGATGTTGTAACATGCATGCGTGAGCTGATGTTTCTAGAAATTAGAATTATTTGTAGTATTTATAAAATTACCCACTGTGTGTTAACATCTACACCTACTCCAAACCCTAAACCTACCCATTCACAGTTATTTACCAAGTGTGCCCAATTTTTTAATATGGTTTCATGCATGTAGCCTTGTTAGTAGTGTCCTATATAAACATGTTTTGCATTTATTTTCTCCAGGTTTTTTAATTTTTTTTTCAAGAAATTTGTATGTGAATATGCAGCAACTATAATTGCCGGTGGGCAAATATGTTGTAAAATCCCTTTGATGTAAAATTTGGAGAAAATAGGAGAACATTTGGCATTTTAACCCAAAACAACTGTTTTTAACAGATCAATTCATATTCATAAAAACAATTATTATGATTAAAATTAAAAAACCATTTGATATGAACCTCCCGAAAATTATGTCATATAATTTCATGAATATGAAAGCACAAAGCGCTTTGTCTTAAAGTGATGAAACACACACTAGTTTGTGTCAAAAGGGAAAATTAAAAAGTATTTTCAGTAAATCTCACAACAGACATTTGTAGACATCTGACAGAAATCATCAAACAGCTTAGTAATAAGTAAAGCTGCTGATTCTGTTTGTGGAGTTGTTTAATGATCCTGATGAGCTGAGATTTTGAGAGATTTATTGAGTTTTCAGTTCCTAAGACCATGTCCACACGTACACAGGTATTTTTGCAAACAAGTTTTTTTTCCTCAATTTTCTAAAAAAAACTTTGGTAAAATGTGGTTTTCAGTAACCTGATACTGTACCGCATTTTTGTGTAGAAAAAAGTGGCCATTTAGACAAAACCCATGTTTGTGTGGACAGCAGGGACTAAGGCTGTGACTGAATTTGGTTGTAGTTTTGTGTTTTTCTTCAGTGATTCTGCTTTTTAACAGCAGGAGTTCATTATTCTCTGTTTGCTCAGCACTCTAATTCTGCTTCAGTGTTATTTTAACTCTTTGTAGGAGTGGGACCAGTGGGACATGTTATTTTTACTCTGAGGATTTTGCTGTAAATCAAATTGGGTATCAAAAAAGGCTACTTTAAAGTAAAGTTAAATAGTTAAATTATGTTTAGATTGAGTATTATGAAAGCAAAAATCATTAAATAAGACCAATAACCTTAATTTATTAACTTATTAACACATTATTCCCTAATTCTCCATGATTACAAGGTATTTGCCCACTGGCAACTATAGTTGCCGCTTGAACTTTTGAAAAAGTATAAAAAAAACTATAGATCTTTTGAAAGATTTGTTTCATTTGGATGAATCTAGAGACCTTCATGATTATGTTGATATACATTTGTGAGCAAAAAATAATTTTTAGTAACATAAAAACTGCCTTTATTTGGGAGGGTTTGCATCCATTTTGCATCCTGCAATTAGGGGTAGGAAGTTAAAGGCCTCATGTGACAGGAAGTAAATGAATTCCTTTTTTTCTTACTTGAAATCTTTTATTTGGTTGTTTTCTTGCATGTCAGTGAGAATTTAAACATGGATAACATGTAGAAAATTACTTTTAAAAGTAACTTTGGCATCTGAAGTTGGGCTTAAATGGGTTAATGTCTACATCTACTCCACCCCTAAACATACCCCTCACAGCTATTAATGTCTACACTAGGGACAACTTCGCTCCTGGAGGGACCAACCCTAATCAAACACACTTGCCTATTGACCTTATTCTTTACGTACGAGTGGGCGCAGCCATTGGAATCTTTTTGGCTCGAGACTTCCGGTGTCATTCTTTTTGATTGATTTTTATACGTTAAAATGGCGTATTCTGCTTGATGTTGCAAACTGACATGTTCTCATTACATTATTCTACTTTTTATGTATAGTCATAAACACACTTGTTAGTAGAACAAGCAACTTGACCGTTTTCTACCTTTAATTATTACTAGCCATTTCTCCAAACTGAAACGGAAGCGCACTTCTGCATTGAAGATAGATTTCTACAGATGAGGTCTGAGCATTTGTAAATGTTATATACGAGGAAAAAAATGACGTCCGTCCTTGATGGAAAACATCAGCGGAACACACAAATCTCCCATGAAGTGCAAGAGGAGATGATTGGAAAAGGATGTTCAATTCAATTCGATTCATGTTTATTTATATAGCACTTTTACAATGTAGATTGTGTCAAAGCTGCTTAACATAGAAGTTCTAGTAAAGTCACTAAATTAAATCACACTGAACAGAACTCCACAAAAGACCAACGCTTTACTAAAAAGATCTTTAATCTAGTTTTGAACTGAGAGAGTGTGTCTGAGCCTCGGACATTATCAGGAAGGCTATCCCAGAGTTTGGGAAACATAAATGAGAAGGCTCGACCTCCTTTAGTAGACTGACTTGATGGATTTGATCTTCAGTGTTTGGACTTTCAGCAGTGAAAATCAAACCACACAGTGAACTGAACTTCAACTCTGAAAACTAAATTGACAAAGTTTAAATTTACTAGAACTTCTATGTTAAGCTGCTTTGACACAATCTACATTGTAAAAGCGCTATAGAAATAAAGATGAATTGAATATTACACCCCTCTCAAACATCAGTCTGCAGACAGGTACTATTGAAGATAATAAAGAAAAAATTGATATTATTACGATTTGCCAACACAATGACACACACATTCTCATAACACATGCAAATACAGAAAAGCACTCCAAATAATTCATTAAAACTAACGAAAAAAATGAAAACTAGGATTGAAAAATCGTTTTTGTTAACTGAAATAAAAATTAAAACGAGTTTTTAAAAAAAAATAAAACTGACTGAAACTGTATTATGTACATTTATCTTTGTAAATGTATTTAATACAGAATATAAGCCTTTTAGAAGTAAATTTACTTCGCGCTGCCAGGTGTTTGACCCGTACAGAGTCTGTATCCTGATGCCATTGGCCAGATAGAGCCAGTCCTTCTCTAGTCAGTCCTCTCTGTTGCTCCCGCAAGAAAAACAACGGCTGGACACAACAGCAGCAAAGTGACAACATTAAATACGACTCGAACAGAGACTTAAAAGTATTAATTTAACACATTTGTGTCGAGTAATGGGTTTTATTTCTGTATTAGTGGTCGCGATAACGAACGAATCATTCTTTTTAACCGGATCTTCTAGAGTTAAGTAAACCGGTTGAACTAATTCACCAAATCTAACTGAATCATTTGAAACAATTCGCATCCTCAGTAACGTTAAGCACTTATCCACAAACAACTTACTTCTTACATGCCTGATACCCCCTCTGACTCGAAATAAACCAATATATATTGAGATTCAGTTATTAAATCAGTACACTGTGATCAAATTTGATAAGCTGTGAACCGATAAAACTGCGCATGCGCGATTCAGCGGGTGAAGCGTACACAAACAGTACTTGACAGCCTGCTGTGACTGAACTAAACTTGAACAACTGCAGCTTGGGTAAACAAATGGTTTAAATCAGAAGATCTGGCGAAACGTAAGTTTATTTCATAACAGAAACTCTATTTCTTTAAATAAGTGAATCATGCTTCAGTAGGGTTGTAAATTTTAACTGTAAGAAACTTTTTCAGATCATGGTAATCTTTTAACTGACTGAAATTATGATTGCTGACTACATTTTGTTGATATATTGAATCCAAAGATGGGAAGATTTCCATCACTAGTGTGTATTTAACCTCAGAAGCAGCATTGCACACATATTGTACTTAAGGCTGCTATCTTGTGGGCTGTTTTTGAATTTGCAAATGGATAGATGGTAGTGATAGACAGTGGTGCAAAGTAACAAATTACAAATACTCAAATTACTGAGTAGTTTTTCTCAGGCATTGTAAATTACTAAGTAGTTTTATAAATGTGTGCTTTTACTTTCTCTTGAGTACATTTTTAGTCCAGTATCGGTACTTTTACTCCACTACTTTCCTTCAACCTGCAGTCACTTCTTTATTTTTTCTTGTCTATGTGAATTAGAAGAATCAGTCCTGTGATTCCTGTCCAATCAAATCACACATATAAGGTAAATCACATCATACTGAACAACCTCAAGATATTGGACGATTTATAAATGTTTGGAACAGTTTGGAAGCATTAAAAGTGTTCAAGAAGATGTGAAAAATCTTTATACGCATTGACCCAAAGACTGTTTAGATGCATGTCACTGATGAGACGACGACGGATGTTTACTGTATGAAGACCGAAATGACCTTAAACACCCACAGCAGGTACAGGAGGTCAACATGACGTCAGATTGACGTTGTACCCCAATATCGTGGAAACTTTGCATTTTGTTTATAAATTGTTTGTAAAATTGGGTTGATGTCAGAACCCAACATGAGCCCGACGTCAATGTCCAACATCCCGCCTAAAATCAACCAAATATCAACATGTAATGATGTTACAGCATGACGTTGTGTGAACGTTAACACTATGATATTCGTCTATCAGATGACAGACGTTACCACAAACACTATACGTTTATCAGATGTTGGATTTCGGTTGCCATACCTGGCAAATTAAAGTCAGTCTTTGACGTCAGTATGACGTTGGTTTAAGATGTTGGCTCCACACTGATTTCGGTCACTTCCTAACACATCCTAAAATCAATCAAATATCAACATCATTTGATGTCATTATTGGATGTCAAAATAACATTGTCCATTCAATTACATTGACTTTTGGTCACCAGACATCACAACCGAATTCGAAACTAATATAAATGTCTCATGACGTTGTGTGCCTGCTGGGCAATAACTAAACACACTACAGAATGTTACGTTTACACACATCCACAAATAACATGTAAATGCATCAGCTTTTTACAGTGTAATACTCACTACTCTGGAGTACTTTTGAAAGGTCGACTTTTTACTCTTACTTTCAGTATTATTTACTACAGACACTTTTACTCGCTCTACATTTTTAGGCAAGTAATGGTTCTTTTACTTAAGCATGATTTTTAAGTATTCTTTCCGCCACTGGTGTTAGATGATCGTGTTCTTGTATCAAAAAATGCAGCCTATCTTTGGTTGAGTTTTTATAATACATTCTGCTGATTTTGAATCTTGCACCTAACAAATATCCTAATTTACAAAACACAACAAACCAAAAATTTAAACTAATACTGAAACTAATAAAAACTAAACTAAAACTAAGCAATTTCTAAATATAAAAAGTAATAAAAACTAGTAAATCTGCCTCTAAAACTAATTAAAACTAACCAAATTTGAAAACAATAAGTCAAAATGAAATAAAAACCAAAACTAACAAAAAATCCTAAACTATTAGAACCTTGATTCAGACGCATTTTAAGAGTTAGTGTGTTGTATAAATAAATGTTGTGATTCAATTTTAGTGGGTTTTGACTGTGTGGAATGTGAGTTTAAATCACTGTGGTTGTTGTTTCCTCCTATAGCTGTCTAAGTGCAGGAAAATTTTGAGTAATACTGAGATAACGCCTTCCTTTCTGCAGGAGGAATCTTTTGAGGTGAATAGGGTAGGAACAGGGAATTCACAGGAAAATATCTGAATGTCTGATCGGTGGACAAAGATGAGAGGCTGTGGCATCAGTGCTGCAACACACATACAAATTACAACAAAATCATGACGAAAGTGCAGTTGCCCACAATGCTTTGATTCATTTTTTTCTTTCTTTCATTTGAGATGTCATATCCTGCCCACAACCACATCATCGCATCTAAACTCTGCTGGGTTCTTCTCTTTCATGCACAGATGCATGGCTTTATGTTTCAGATATAGTTTGATGACAGTATTAGTAATGACCAGAGTAAAATTCTGCTTTATGCATCATAAGTGCATAAGAACACGATCTTTAATGGGATACATTTAATGGGATTTTTGGGCACACTTCATTCACGCTATTAACAAACCATGAACTAAGACTTTTTAGCTCAATAATTTACTAATTATCTGCTTATTAATAGTTAATAAGGTAGTAGTTGGGTTTAGGAATATCTAATTTATATGATCCTAAAGATCTGAGTGATCTGTTGGGTTTGCATTCAGTGAGCATATCTATAACGTATTGAGGTCCTAGGCCATTTAGTGATTTGTAGACAAGTAATAGTACTTTAAAATCTATTCTGAATGTAACTAGTAGCCAGTGTTAAGACCTGAGGACAGGTGTGATGTGCTCTGATTTCCTGGTTCTGGTCAGAATCCTGGCAGCAGCGTTCTGGATGAGCTGCAACTGTCTGACTGTCTTTTTGGGAAGGTCAGTGAGGAGTCCATTACAGTAATCCATCCTGCCGGTGATAAAAGCATGAACCAGTTTCTCTAAGGCCCCATTTGCACTGTCAGGTCTTGATGCCCAATTCTGATTTGTTGCATATATCAGATTTTTTGCCTGTCCGTTTACACGTTCTTTTAATTGTGACCCATATCTGATTCATGTGTTAAGACTTGCCATACAATTAACGGCGTCGCATATGCGTTAAGGCAGATTCTAGCATCTGCGCCACAATAGCCACGATGGAAGAAATTGTCTTGCTTTTAGCTCTGCCAAATTTGCCCAACTTTAAAATGATTTTGAGGCGAAGGAGGAGGGAAATGGCCATCACTCGTATCTTGCGCTATGGTTTATATATGGTGTCCTCCACTGACTAATCTACCCACAGGGCAAAGCGGCAGGAAACTTCTGCCGTTGATCACTGGTCACTTTCCTCTGTTGTTGTTTACCACGTTGGCATCTCCACACAAGCTCTTCCTTCTAAGTCTTTAAACTGCAGAGAAGTACCACATTGTCGAAAGTTTAATGACATACAAAAAGGAATGCCTCAATGAATCCGATCAGCCTGTTTACATGATAGTCGAATTGTCACATATCCGATATATCTGATTTATTTCCACATATGAAGGAGGCCTGAAACTAATTTCTGAATATTCAAATGCATGCGTTTTTTTGTGTTTACATGATCATAGAACAGATCCGATCTGTGTCACATATAAGCAAAAAAAAAATCTGTATTGGGTCACATTTAACTGGCAGTGTAAACGTGGCCTAAATCCTCCAGATTATTTACTTAAATTAAATTTGTACATCTGAGATTTGGTTTAAAACTGTTTAAAGCTCAGTTCTCTTTCTGCCTATAGAAAAGTCTGATCCACTGTTTTCATTCTGATTATACATATCATAAACATATGAATCCATTTTTTTTTCTTCAGTTGCAATATTCTTTGTTAATTAAAAGTGACATGACCCCCTTGTTGAATGATTTTTGGACAAAGAATTAGATTTAGTTATCGCTTCATTAGTTTTGATGTCTATATTTATTATTAGCTCACCATAAAATTCCTAATGTAGCCTAATATAACCTACCATCAGACGTAGCTGATGATTTCACTCACAGTACAATTTAATAATATCAACGCAATCTAAAATAGGAGAAGGAAAGAATTAAATTTAGCACATTTTGCTGTTATCAGGGTGTAAACTCATGTCAGTGGAATACGTTGTCTTCAGTTCCCTCCCACCTCTCGTTTACAGATACAGCAAGAAAATATTTATGACTTATGCAGTAGTGTACAGAATACTTTTTGTTTCCATTAATGATGTAACGATGACAAATGAGAATGTCCCTTTCAGTAAAACCACAGGTGAAGACTACACTTAATGCCGTGAGAAATACATAGAGAGACCGTTTATCTTTTTGTCTAGTGTCTATTTTTGAATTTTTTTTATGATTTTATAATACAAATCAACTGACTTGAGTTTATTAGCATTTTGTTATTAGACACTTTTCATATTTGTTACATCAGTTTTTATTAGTTTTATATTATGTGACGTGCAATTTGTTTTTACATAGCTAAAACAAAACTAACTTTTGCGCTTATTAACCATTTAGGCTTACAAATATTAAGCAGTATCACAATAATCCAAAAACAAGGGGATACAATAATCTTTGGTGGATCAAATAGAATTTAGAGTAAAATTTCGATCAAATTTTAACATCCTAACAAAAAAGCAGTAAGCATAAAACCATTGTTCTCAAATAAGCATACACTACCTGACAAAAGTCTTGTCACCCATCCAAGTTTTAGGAACAACAGATAATACCTTGACTTCTAGTTGATCATTTGGTATCAGAAGTGGCTTATATGAAAGGGAAAGGCCTCTAGATTACACTTATTTTACCAAAACTAAATATGATCAAGCCTTGATTTTTAATTATTTCATTAGGACAGTAAGGTCTGACTTTGCTTAGACAAAAGTCTTGTCACTTAACAGAAATAATGTACAGTATAGAATATAAAGTCATGGTGCAGTGGAAAAAGAGTTAATATTGTGTATGACTCCCATGAGCTTGGAGGACTGCATCCATACATCTCTGCAATGACTCAAATAACTTATTAATAAAGTCATCTGGAATGGCAAAGAAAGCGTTCTTGCGGGACTCCCAGAGTTCATCAAGATTTTTTGGATTCATCTTCAATACCTCCTCCATTTTAGCCCAGACATGCTCAATATGTTTATGTCAGGTGACTCGGCTGGCCAATCCTGGAGTACATGAGAAGGCTTACAAATAAACTCGCTAAACATAGACCCTCGCTTTACTAAAAAGAAGGGTGATTAATCTAGTTTTCAACTGAGAGGATGTGTCTGAGCCTCGGACATTATCAGGAAGGCTATTGCAGAGTTTATGAGCCATAAATGAGAAGGCTCGACCTCCTTTAGTAGACTTTGCTATTCTGGGTACTACCAGAAGCCTTGAGTTCAGAAATCTTAAAGAGCGAGTTGGATTGTAGCGAGACAGAAGGTTGGTTAGATAAACATGAGCTAGATTATTTGAAGCTTTATAAGTTAGCAGCAATATTTTATAATCTGTACGAAACTTAACAGGCAGCCAGTGTAAGGAGGATTAAATTACACTGAGCTTATTTGTATAGTGAATGTATTCGCACATAAAAAACACAACTTTAATACATGCCAAGTGTTTTCAAAGTTATTTATTGAACAAGCAGCACTGTTACAAACATGTATACAATTCCTTTGACACGGTATAAAATGTACCAAAAATGACTTCAGATAAACCATCGGTCTGCAAAAAGCAAGAAAAAAATACTAAGAATTATTACTGATATGTACAAATATCGCTTTTGCACACCAGTAATCTTGGTCTTTGCAGATCTGCTGATATTGTAGAAATGAGATAAAGCAAACGTATGAAAATAGCTCCTTAATGGCACTGGAATTCCATTAACAATTAGTTTTAGTAATGCATGATGCCTTTAAACCATGATCTCAAAAACCACTTTCACTGTTAGTTTTATGCTGCATTTGTGCACACCAGTAACCTTGGACTTTGCAGATGTGCTGATATTGTAGAAATGAGATAAAACAAACGTAGGAAAATACCTCCTTAATGGCACTGGAAATTGTTTTTTGTAATACATGGTGTCCTTAAACCATGATCTCAAAAATCACTTTCATTATTAGTTTTATGCTGCATTTGTGCCTTGAAAAATAGAGCGACTATATCAAGAAAAAAACAAAAACGTAAGTGTTAGCAAAGTGACCCTAATTATTAGTATATTATCAACCCAGGCTTATTCTGAAAACATACCACTATATCCATTTCTAAAGAGTACAAAATACCTCCCAGGAGTTTTTTTTTTTATATAGTTTGTTTTTGCGAATCCACTCGAGGCCGCTGTGTTTGCCTTTTGAGAACTCAAATTTTCACCGCAAGTGCCATTCGCGCCTGCTGTTCTCGCGAAAATCCACCAGAGGCCACTGTGTACGCTTTTTGAGATCTCAATTTCTCTAGCAATTGGCATGCGAGCCTGCTGTTTTCGCGTAAATCCATCAGAGGCCACAATGTACGCTTTTTGAAATCTCAAATTTCTTTCGCGATTGGCAATCACGCCTGCTATTCTTGCGTAAATCCACCAGAGGCCACTGTGCACGCTTTTTGAAATCTCAAATTTCTCTCGCGAGTGCCATTCGTGCCTGCTGTTCTCGCATAAATTCTCCAGAGGCCGCTATTTACGCTTTTTGAGATCTCAAATTTTAATTGCGAGTGTCATTCTCACCCACTGTTCTCGCATAAATTCTCGCTGTGTACGTTTTTTGAGATC
The DNA here is from genome assembly GCF_903798145.1 of Danio aesculapii. Taxonomy (NCBI): domain Eukaryota; kingdom Metazoa; phylum Chordata; class Actinopteri; order Cypriniformes; family Danionidae; genus Danio; species Danio aesculapii. Next base: position 12,452,949 of record NC_079439.1, read on the forward strand.
TCAACTTTCTCTCGAGATTGGCATTTACGCTTGCTGTTCTCGCCTAAATCCAGCAGAGGCCTCTGTGTATGCGTTTTGAAATCTTAAATTTGTTTCGCGATTGACATTCACGCCAGCTGTTCTCGCGTAAATCCAACAGAGGCCACTGTGTACGCTTTCTGAGATCTCAAATTTCTCTCGCGAGTGCCATTCGTGCCTGCTGTTCTCGCGTAAATTCTCCAGAGGCCGCTATTTACGTTTTTTGAGATCTCAAATTTTAATTGCGAGTGTCATTCTCACCCGCTGTTCTCGCATAAATTCTCCAGAGCCCGCTATTTATATTCTCTAGAAATGTATATAGGGGTACATTTTCAGAATGAGCCCATGTTGTATAATATTCTGTATGATGCTAGTGTTTATGTTTTAGCAGCTCTACCAAAAAACAATGAGCTTATTTGTAACAGCAATATATATAGTGATTGTGCTAACAAAATACAACCAACAACAATTTTTTTGATTTCATTTTAAATGAGATTTTTGGGGTTTCTCACCAATCAAGAGGTCAAATGAATGATTGTTTCAGAGCACCTTTCTCAATTTGTGCATTCATTTGTGCTTCGTAGTGAATAATAAAAGGAGACTTTAAGGCCACACTGGATCTGGGCATGTTTTTGCATCAAGCAAAAAGGCAGAAGTGACAAAACAAGTGTCAGAATCAACGCTTTCATTTGTCAGACAGTTGGGCAAGAGAAATTTCCTTTATCAACCTGTTGATCGGTTGACGAATGCTAGATGCTGGAACTTAAACTTACTCATCTTTGCAACTCTTATCAGTCTGTGAGCAAAAAAAACAAACAAATCAAAGGACATCGATAAACTTCACAGGAGGATTCTTTCATCCATAAGCAGGATATATGACTCCAGAGCTGCAAAGCTGTCAAAACAGGATTCTTAAGTAGGGGTGAATCTCACAAAAAAAAAAAAAAAAGATCCATTACATTTCCTTAAAAATAATAATAATTATTATTATAATAATTATTAAAAATAATAATAATATACACACACACACACACACACACACACACACACACACACACACACACACACACACACACACACACACTTATATATAACTATATAAAAATAATAAACTAAATGCTTAAATATTGCTTAATTACAATGTTTTAAAGAAATAATAATAAAATAAATGCCTAATTGTTGTTTAATTACAATGTTTTAAGGAAAATTAATAAAATAAATGCCTAAATGTTGCTTAATTACAATGTTTTAAGGAAATAATAATAAAATAAATGCCTAAATGTTGCTTAATTACAATGTTTTAAGGAAATAATAATAAAATAAATGCCTAAATATTGCTTAATTACAATGTTTTAAAGAAATAATAATAAAATAAATGCCTAAATATTGCTTAATTATAATGTTTTAAAGAAATAATAATAAAATAAATGCCTAAATGTTGCTTAATTACAATGTTTTAAGGAAATAATAATAAAATAAATGCCTAAATGTTGCTTAATTACAATGTTTTAAGGAAATAATAATAAAATAAATGCCTAAATATTGCTTAATTACAATGTTTTAAAGAAATAATAATAAAATAAATGCCTAAATATTGCTTAATTATAATGTTTTAAAGAAATAATAATAAAATAAATGCCTAAATATTGCTTAATTACAATGTTTTAAAGAAATAATAATAAAATAAATGCCTAAATGTTGCTTAATTACAATGTTTTTAAGCAATAATAATAAAATAAATGCTCTAATGCTGCTTAATTACAATGTTTTAAAGAAATAATAATAAAATAAATGCCTAAATATTGCTTAATTACAATGTTTTAAAGAAATATTAATAAAATAAATGCCTAAATATTGCTTAATTACAATGTTTTAAAGAAATAATAATAAAATAAATGCCTAAATATTGCTTAATTACAATGTTTTAAGGAAATAATAATAAAATAAATGCCTAAATATTGCTTAATTACAATGTTTTAAAGAAATAATAATAAAATAAATGCCTAAATATTGTTTAATTACAATGTTTTAAGGAAAATTAATAAAATAAATGCCTAAATGTTGCTTAATTACAATGTTTTAAGGAAATAATAATAAAATAAATGCTTAAATATTGCTTAATTGCAATGTTTTAAAGAAATAATCATAAAAGAAATGCCTAAATATTGCTTAATTACAATGTTTTAAAGAAATAATCATAAAATAAATGCCTAAATATTGCTTAATTATAATGTTTTAAAGAAATAATAATAAAATAAATGCCTAAATATTGCTTAATTACAATGTTTTAAAGAAATATTAATAAAATAAATGCCTAAATATTGCTTAATTACAATGTTTTAAAGAAATAATAATAAAATAAATGCCTAAATATTGCTTAATTACAATGTTTTAAAGAAATATTAATAAAATAAATGCCTAAATGTTGCTTAATTACAATGTTTTAAAGAAATAATAATAAAATAAATGCCTAAATATTGCTTAATTACAATGTTTTAAAGAAATAATAATAAAATAAATGCCTAAATATTGCTTAATTACAATGTTTTAAAGAAAATCATAAAATAAATGCCTAAATATTGCTTAATTACAATGTTTTAAAGAATAATAAAATAAATGCCTAAATATTGCTTAATTACAATGTTTTAAAGAAATAATAATAAAATTAATGCCTAAATATTGCTTAATTACAATGTTTTAAAGAAATATTAATAAAATAAATGCCTAAATATTGCTTAATTATAATGTTTTAAAGAAATATTAATAAAATAAATGCCTAAATATTGCTTAATTACAATGTTTTAAAGAAATATTAATAAAATAAATGCTCTAATGCTGCTTAATTACAATGTTTTAAAGAAATAATAATAAAATAAATGCCTAAATATTGCTTAATTACAATGTTTTAAAGAAATAATAATAAAATAAATGCCTAAATATTGCTTAATTATAATGTTTTAAAGAAATATTAATAAAATAAATGCCTAAATATTGCTTAATTACAATGTTTTAAAGAAATAATAATAAAATAAATGCCTAAATGTTGCTTAATTACAATGTTTTAAAGAAATAATAATAAAATAAATGCCTAATTAATGCTTAATTACAATGTTTTAGAGAAATAATTCAAATGAAATGCTGAAACATTGCTTAAATTACAATGTTTTGCATTTTTAATAAAATTATAAATATTATATACTTAAAATTTATATTTATGTGTGTGTGAATGTGTGTGTGTTTATTTGGCATCATAACATGGCTATATGCCATCTATAATTACAGTTTTATGTCAAATTGACTCTTTGTTTAATTATTTATTTATGTTTGGGTCAGAATCATCTCATTTGATTCTCACAACTTTAATACAGTAATTTTGAACTGTAAAACGAATACTGAAGTGCAATTACTATGATGTTTGTTCTGAGGTCATGTGAAAAAATATTTCAGTGCGATCAAAATTATTTAAGACTTTCAGAATTGATTTTATTTTCTTTATGCAAAACATGACCTTAAACTCATTCATTTATTAAATACAAAATATATTTCTAGATACATTTTTGTGAGATTCACCCCAGTAAGCTATAAGTGTAAACAGTTGCCGTTCGGCTTTTAAGCCAACAAAAGCAGTCATAACAGCATGAGTTTTTCAAAAGTGATCCGACTAATTCTCCATCAGTAACTGTGTTTTTCTAAGTGCAATGTTTAAATGACACCAAAGGTTGCTACAACAAATAAAAAATCCTTTTGTTTGACCTCAAACTGGCTTAATCGAGAAAATAAACCCTGATTTTAGACAACACTGGAAGACATTTTTGTGCAATACTTAGAGTAATGATGTCTGCAGGTAAGCCAAACGGAAACTTTCATCAATTACAGGACATCAATTTGCGTATAACTACCCCTGCAATAGTGGAATAAAAAACAATAAACTTCTCATTTCAAATCAGAAAAGTGCTTTAAGTAGTCAGGCATAAATTGCCACATCAACATCCTTACAAAAATCAATCATGTAAATACTCAAATTCTCAGAAATGGGATTTAACCAGCACTGCCGTTTCTGCGAAAGCCCCCAAAAAATCTAAACAAACCAAAATAAAAAGCCACTGTTTTCAGAGTTCAGGGCTTTTGAAGCCTAAGCTCTTGAATGCTGTGACTGAAGCACCTCTGGTTATAGAATAATACTGTGTGTTAGTGGCTCATGTAAGATCTACCATCCACTGTGAAGGTCTTTTTCTGTCCTCAACTGGACGCCTCCTTTCGCTGAGTCTGAAGCATCTCAGTCACGCTTGTAATGTCTTCCTCTGGCACCTGAGAACAAAAAGATTCAGGTCTGTCAGTTTCCACATCATCAGGTCTGTCAGGTCATATTATAGCTTGATATTTAATTAATAAGTTAAAATTGTGGGCGAATGCTATTTCATGCATTCAGAGTTGGAGTATTGGACTCTGGTGCTCAAGCATGTAGGAGCGTATAATTAGATCGTTCGTTCTGATGTGTTTGTTCCTTGAACAGATCGATAGTATAATGAAATGTCCATACCTTCAAAAATAAAGTTGGATATTCCAATCCATTTATGGTCCATTTCATCAAAAGTAAAAGAGTAAACATCAAAATAAACATAAACTATTCTCAAATCCATCACAAACAAAAGACTCGTTTGACCTTCTTTCTAGCCCCCCAGTAGAGGTCTGCGCGGGACAAATTTATAATTTTTCGCTCCTGTGAGGTTTTAAAATGCATAAGTCTTGCTACAGTTACACCTTTCATCAACACTACCCTGGAGTTTTCAAGCCCTGAAAGCTGAGTGTTTTGGAAATGCTAAAGAGGCTGTTTTTAATTTTAATATGCTGCTGCTCTGTGTCAGTGTGGATGGGGAAAGCGGAGGTGTGTTTGCAAACATTAGCCTATCTTATTGGGGCTTTTTCTTAATATTAAAGTGCACAGAGTTCAGTCTTACGCCCTTTCCTTAAGTTCAGACTGTGCAAGTTTGATTTGGAAAACAAACTCCCGAGAACACGTCGGGTAAAAAAAAAAAGTGTACTATATAACCTCATTCGCATCCGCCTGGCTACGTTCTTTCACTATCTTAACAATGACATGAAAACATGATATAAGGAACTGTCTATTTTCATTTTGATATCAACTTAACATACACTAAAAATGTTGAGGCATCGTGTAGCTAAAGTAGATCCTTGATGAACTGTCCGACCTGCTCTCAACTGGGGAACTGTGTTTAAAGCACCCGCTGACTGCCTGGAGCTCAGACGTACACATAAGCTGCGGCACATGCCAGTGTGTGTGTGTGTGTGTGTGTGTGGTCATGTGATGTGCGTTTTCAGCAGTGTAGTGTGGACGGATATCTTTTCAGAAATGCTAGGTGAAACGCCAGTGTAGATGTGTATAGTTTTCAGTCTAAAACGCTGTTCTGAAACTAAAATGTATACTGTAAGTGTGAACAGGGGCTTTTCTGCACCCGACCGAAAGAGATAACAGATAAAACGAAAAGGCCCCTTTGTGTTGAGACAAGAGTGCTGCCTTAAACCTGAGGTTCCAGTTTTGTGACTGCCAAAGGGTAAAACTTTGTGGTATTATCACATCGTGTAGGGTAATTTTTTTTTTCCATTTGCATCTATGACACATGAAAAAGACTCCCATACATCAGACTTGCCTGATGTGGGCTTCCTAACAGTAAACGAACCATTTTCTTATGCAAGCTGAAGGACAACACATCCTCACTTTAACTGTTGTGCAGATGATGTGCACACAGACTGTGTGATAAAAAGCACGTGCAGAAAACACTGGTCATGCGTTCAGCATGTGTAACAGTCATGAGCACTGGCTGTACTGGTGGTCAATAAGAATGAGGAAAACACAGATATGCTGTTCCGAAATAACCTTGGGACTCGAGAACGCTATATTGTTAGCCCGGCCGCTCCTGTTCATATTACACCAGAATTACCGACCACTACCGCGTTTTATTTGGAAATTTATTCCCGTGCTGCAAGAAATCTGGTCGGGTTCCATGGAGTGCAGACCTCTACTACCCAGGTCATCGCTAAGAGAGCATAAATACATTATACGCCCTCTAGTGGTGTAAATGAAAATTACAACTCCCAAAAAATGGCTCCTGCAAGTAAAGTTTCAAAAATGGACTTGGTCATAATGGGGCTACTTTTGCAAAAATCGTACTTTTTGGGTGGTAAAATATGTTGTGCTTTATTTTTCCAAGCCTGACTCTTGGTAACTCAAACAAATGTGGTGGAAATGCTTTTATGGGCTCTCCTTCTGAAAAGGTGTGCGCATGACCAGCGTGAGAGCGAGATTCTGCAAAGGTGCTTGCTGAGGACAAGTTTTTAACATCATATACTGTATACGAGGTAAAGGGGAAAAGAATAAAAAAGAAAAGAAAAAATTCAGGAAAAAAAAGAAAAGAGGAAAAGAAAAATAAATAAACAGGGTTGTTTCTGTTAGGCTACAATTGCTATAAATCACTTCATACAAAGATCTTTTATTTTTTGCCAGGCTTTAACCTTTGACAAGCACCTCACTCGTTTTTCTCTGGTTCAGCGGCAGCCATTGTAGGAGGGCAGATTTGAAACTAGAAACAGATTAAAGATGTAATAAACATTCCAGTGTGATCATAATTTCCAGCAATGGCGGTTCTAATTTAAATGGCGCCCTGGGCGAAATCACCCCCTTTACCCCCTCCCCATCCCCCAAGAAATGAAGACACTATGTGTTCGACTTTATATACATTTTAAATATTTACATTTATATTTTAATTATATACATTTAAAATAACTATTTGAAATACATTTAAATATATTCATTTAATTTCAATAACTACAGCAATTATTATTAATATTATTATACAATTATTATTCTAAATAAATAACAAATCAATCCTAAATGGAACTGAAACAATGTAAAGACACAACTGGAGTAATATTCTAAGACTTTTGCATTAATATATTAATTACAGTTCTATAGAGTACAAAAAATATGTTTTGTAGAGTTATCTGTTGTCTCAGACCTAACTCATGGGGAATTAATGTTATTACCTCCCTGACTCCCTCCTTTCTGCTTCATAGCAATGCTTAGTCAAAGTAACATCATCATCATATTATATAAACTTTAGTTTTGTCGACTTGCATGTCGACACATTTCGTTGTGCATAAACAACCGGGATCAGGAACAGCGCATGTGAGGGGCACGGGAGTGCTTTTCTGCGCACGTTTGAATTTGTTTTCACCAGCGTTGTTTTGGTTGCCCATAAGGAATACACTTGCGTATGCAAAAGATGCCAAATGTGAATAGCCCCTAACGTCTTTATTCTGGGATAACCACTCTAAATTAATACACTTGCATAAAATAAATCTTATCTCAAAGCTTTTACTGGGGCACATTTTTTTGCACCGTCTCCCCATGCCGCCCCCAGCAAGATGCCGCCCTGGGCGATTGCCCATATTGCCCATGCCTAAATCCGCCACTGATCTCCAGGGACCAGCCTAGACTGATCAGACATCTATGATTGTAGTTATAACTCTTTTGACGTATACAAAGTTGTTCCCCTGATTTATTTACAGCCATAACACAGGATGCAGTCGATTGCGTCAGTGGAAGCTGCCATGCTTGCACAATGTTGACTCTGTAGACCCGACCAGCCACAACAAACCTCGTTTTCTTTTTCAGAGAATCAGAAAGCTGTATATTTTTAAGTATTAAAAAACTATTTTGTTTAGAGATAAGATGGATGCAGTTCTACTCCATAGGTTGTCAAGCATTAATATGAGATTGGGCGAAGTGAGCATGATACATCCCCTTTAAATCTATACAATTAGACCATGTCCATGGTGTGCAAACAACAATACTCAGGCTCAATCCCAATTCTATTTCTGTACCCCTTCCCCTTGGCCCTTGAAATGGAGTGTGAAGGGGAAGGGTTTCCAATTTGACCCCTAAAAAATGGGACAGCACTACAACACCACACTCATCATAAAATGTCGTAGCGAGCTCTTGCTTCATATGAGATCAACGATGGCGACTGCTATAGTTATTCCAGTTGCGTTATTTTTTGGTATTCATCTTCAGGAAATCACTGAAGGGAACAATATGATGTTATCATAATGATATAATGTGGCAATAAGATCATACCTGTACTGTGCATTTACACCGTGGCCACATTCATCTACGTAAACACAAAAAACATTAACGTTATAGCAGACACTGTAAAAAGCTCATTACCAGCCACTAGACTTTTCTGACAAGAGTTTTGATTGTCATCGAGTGTCAGAATGTAAAAAGTATGTTGTGGGACTACTATACAAGAGTTATTATTATGGATTAAAGATACATTTAGTAAGTTTTTATTTATTGTTTTTTAAAGCATGAGCGTAAAACACGAACGCGGTTATGAATGTATTAAAACATATGCTTGCTTGTTGCAAAAATTCTTTATGCAAAAAATAATTACATTTAGGCATCTCCTGACTAGCGGGGGCAGCTATGTTGCCGTTGTAGCTGGTGTATTCTGGGAAATCTGGTCCTAGAAAATCTCAGTTTCAAGCTAAAGAGAATAGGGACACCCCTACCCCTTCACGTGAATGCACAAAACGAGGGGTAAGGGGTTAAGGGCTAGAATTGGGATTGGGCCTAAATATAACTAGAGATGCAGCTATTGAAAAGCCAGGTTTGTTTTTAATGCAGATTTAAAAAATATATAAATAAATAAATCGCAGGCATCCCTATGTGACACAGAAGCACGAGCATGAATATGTCCCTTTCAAATATGCAGTGCATGTGAAGGATGTCACATGCTGTCAGCTGAACATACCCAATGCTATGAAGCTTTTTTTTGTAGGATGGGAGTAGACCAACATGCCTCATTATCAGTGAGAGCTGATTCATGAGAGTATGATAAGATGCATGTTAGCATGCATGGAACATTTTATATTTCAGAAGATGTTTTTTGTGAAAGGAACTTCCAAAGCAGCTAATGATAAAACATAAGCCAGTGATGTCATGCAAGCAGCTTTTTTTTAACTTGATGCCCCTATTATACATTTAAAAGGGACCTATTATGCTCCTTTTTACAAGATCTAAAATAAATTTCTGATGTCCCTATGAATGTCAATCAAAGTGTTTCTGCAGACTGTTTTTATTAACTGTCATTATAAAAAAATAAAATGAATCCATTTTTAGCATTAGAAGCTGGTTATATTCACACACTGTTGCCACACAACTGCGTTTAAACCAAGCGGCAACCTCCCGCTCTCCCTCGGGAGGCCAATACGGAAGTAATTGAAACTGCAATTCATCAAAATTCCGCTAGTCCTGGCTCCATAATAGAGCAAAGTGCAATTTAGCCCACTGTTAGAATGGCCAAATTTACAGCAGAAAAAAAAGGTGTTTACAGCCTGGTACAAAGAACGATTTTGGTTCATATAGCTATTATTACCCTCCATGACAACTGTGAGGGGGGTGAATTTTTTTATAACTCATCCATTTCCTTTATAATAGGTTATTTTAAGTTTGCATAATTAAGGGCGTGGCCACTTGAGTGACAGCTAGGTCTCGCTGGTCGCCGTCACTTCACCTCAGCTGAATCCGGCAGATTAGCCACTGATCTCGGCATATTCATCGTATTTTTGTGTTGTTTTATGTGGCTTTACACAGTCAGCTGCCTTTTGGACTTATTTCTTACAATTATCAGATGATATGGGATGCTGTGTGCATTTAATTGTGCTAACAAACCGTTCACGTGGCCTCCTTTTCCCATGTGAGTAAAGTTATATACTTGTATACTATCTCTATAAATGTATTTGTTTAATTTAAGATCATTTATCATTAATATTTTTCTTTAGACCCGTAAAGCACTCCAGAATGTGACAGATTGATTAGCTGTAGGCTCTAGAACAGTCATCTGAAGTGTTATCATACAGTGTTGTGCTGGATTTTATCAAGAGTCTTGCATTTACTAACACACACACTATATCTGAAGTGTTTGGAAGTAATTCGCGTTTACCTCCTGTAGAAAAACGTCATAAGAGCAATGTTTAGTGGCTCAATGTATTACTACAGTGTTTTTGAAAGTCTAATCACTTTATTGATATAGTGTACAGCCAAGCACATGTGGTCAGAACACAAACGAGTCGCAGTTAATAAAGTATCAAGCGTTTCTCCCAAAGTAAAGTCTGTCTGCCAGGTCTAAGCAAAGTGCCAGCAGGTGTCTGTAGCTCCGCCCACTCTCCGCCTCTTTGCCCTTGTTTGGTATCCCGCCGTGGGTGCGATGACGCGCGAACAAAATGGCGACTCTTCAGAAACCTATGGGTGACTTCACGGATGCTCAGTCCATATATTTTTACAGACTATGGTTTAAACCCCTTATAAATGTGATTTTTGCACAATAGGTCCCCTAAAATACACTACATTTTGTTTTATTACAATGATCTTTATATAAATCCAATGTAAAATAATAATAATAATAATTATTATTATTATTATTAATATTATTATTATTATTATTATTATTATTCTCATAATATACATTGAATTTTTTCTCAAAGATTGGTCAGATGGACCAGTCTGTTTTGATTGGTCTACTGGTTACAGTGGATTTCAGAAACAAAAGACCCATTATCATATATCTGACTGGACATTCCTTCCCTCTGTCATATCAAACACTAAACAGTTGGGATTGCATTGATTTTAATATTTATTTCAAGCTTGCATCCTATTATAAAATTTTGGAAGAACTAGTTGATCAACCCTAACCACCATCACAGGCATAACATGAGCAGGACATTCCCACTGGTAGATTTGTGCTTGATTATGAGACCTTATGGACGCGAAATGGGCGTTTCATAGATGTAATGAAAGAAGTTCATATGTAAGCACAGTAAATTCAGAAATGACCCATGATCTTAATGACCATTTCATAGATGTTTGTATATATGTGCTAGCGTTTCATTTAACTGCATACTTTAGATTAATCTGCATCGTTATTAGGGAAATTAAACTGAAATTCCTGACTGCTTGTTTCTGGTATTCAGCATTAATATTTATAAAGACAATAACTTTGTCATGCACTTAATTAAAAAAAACATAGCAGACTTTTTACATTCACAGACAGCTATATTACATATTGCAAGAAAGGTAATATTTAAAACAGCATGCTTTTGAGATTTGATTACATTACAGTCTAATTACACTACAGACTTGGATCTAGATAACTCAAATAATTGCTTTAAAATAGTGCAAATATAGTCACAGAGAGACCAGAGTGACAGAGTCTTTGCTCATGCTTCCTCTATCACTGTAAGGACATTCTCACATCACATGTTCCTGGTGGTGGGGACAGCATCATCATTAAAAATCACACACATATAATTATTCTTTTTTGAAATTCTAAAACCCTAATGTTTTTTTATTTATTGCAACATCGGCAACTTGTGAATATTTCATGGCAAGATTAATATAGTAATATTACATAATAATAATAATAACAATAATAATAATAATAACAACAACAACTACTTCAAAATTCAAGAGGATATGACCTAATACCCTAATGACTGAATACCCTTTGAATGAATCATAAAGTATTCTTCCCCTCGTGTATTCCTGAGTATCTGGCTTCATCACAAAAACATATCCAGTGTTACTTTTAGGCCAAACCTATTTTAATAACAAATAAATAAATAAAAAAGGACATATCTTTTCTTTCAAGTTCAGTCGTGATATTTCAAGATATGTTATTCAGAGTTAACAACCTCTAAATAACACCTGCTCATCCAAGATCTTCGAAATCACCTTGATATAAGCAGTGAATACGTTTAAATACATATACCTACTTCCACCTTTATATGTATCTGCTTGTCTGTCATGTCTCGCTTTTTGACTGTTTTACTCCGTCTTCTGAATGAATAATATTTAGGTTAGTATATGCTCCATTCTAGTGGTTTCAATTCTGTCTGCTTTGCATTTTTGACTGTTGTGTCTGAATAATGCACTGGTTAGTCTATACTCCAGTTGTTTTCGTTTCTGTCAGCTTCGTGTTTTTGACTGTTTGGCGCCATCTTGTGACTGAATGATGGGCAGGTTAGTGTATACTCCATCAGCGGTTTTCATTTCTGTCAGCTTGCCGTTTTTGACTGTTTGGCGCCATCTTGTAGCTGAATAATGCACAGGTTAGTGTATACTCCAGTTGTTTTTGTTTCTGTCAGCTTTGCAGTTTTTGACTGTTTGGCGCCATCTTGTGTCTGAATAATGCACAGGTTAGTGTATACTCCATCAGCTGTTTTCATTTCTGTCAGCTTGCCGTTTTTGACTGTTTGGCACCATCATCTTGTGTCTGAATAATGCGCAGGTTAGTGTATACTCCATCAGCTGTTTTCATTTCTGTCAGCTCTGCGTTTTTGATACTTGGCGCCATCATCTTGTGTCTGAATAACGCACAGGTTTGTGTATAATCCAGTTATTTTGGTTTCTGGCAGCTTTGCAGTTTTTGACTGTTTGGCGCCACCTTGTGACTGAATAACGCACAGGTTTGTGTATACTCCATCAGCTGTTTTTGTTTCCATGAGCTTGGCGCCATCTTGTGACTGAATAATGCACAGATTAGTGTATGCTCCATCAGCTGTTTTCGTTTCTGTAAGCTTGGTGCCATCTTGCGACTGAATAATGCGCAGGTTAGTGTATACTCCATCAGCTGTTTTCGTTTCTGTAAGCTTGGTGCCATCTTGTGACTGAATAATGCGCAGGTTAGTGTATACTCCATCAGCTGTTTTTGTTTCTGTGAGCTTGGCGCCATCTTGTGACTGAATAATGCACAGATTAGTGTATGCTCCATCAGCTGTTTTCGTTTCTGTGAGCTTGGTGCCATCTTGTGACTGAATAATGCGCAGGTTAGTGTATACTCCATCAGCTGTTTTCGTTTCTGTCAGCTTGCCATTTTTGACTGTTCGGCACCATCATCTTGTCATCTTGTGTCTGAATAATGCGCAGGTTAGTGTATACTCCATCAGCTGTTTTTATTTCTGTCAGCTTTGCATTTAAATCAAAGAATTTATAAGATATTACGGCTTAAAACAATGTTTTGTTTATGTTTCGTGGCAAGTAGCCATGTAATATACAGGGTAAAGTACATTCAGGATGGTTGTTTTCGCAGAATTAAGCCCTTCAGTCCTATACAATTGCCTATAAGCCTCTCAGAATAGATTTTGCGAGAACAACCTCCTCGATGTACTGCATCCATAACATATTTCATATTAAATACACATGTAGACATCACCTGCAGCGCATCTGGAAAGTATTCATAGGACTTTTTTTCCCACATTTTCTTATGTTACAGCCTTATTCCAAAATGGATTAAATTCATTTATTTCCTCAAAATTCTACACACAATACCCATAGTGTAGAATAGTGAAAAACATCCCCACAGCATGATGCTGCCACCACCATGCTTCACTGTAGGGATGGTTTTAACCTGGTGATAAGCGGTGTCTGGTTTCCTCCAAAAGTAACGCCTGGCACTCACCCCAAAGAGTTCAATTTTAGCCTCATCAGACCAGAGAATTTTGGTTCTTATAATCTGAGAGTCCTTCAGATGCCTTTTGGCAAATTCCTGGCAGGGAGTGGCTTCCGTCTGGCCACTCTACCATACAGGCCTGATTGGTGGATTGCTGCACAGATGGATGTCCTTCTGTAAGGTTATTGATCACCTCCCTGACTAAGGCCCTTCTCTCCCGATCACTCAGCTTAGATGGCCGGCCAGCTCTAGGAAGAGTCCTGATGGTTACAAACATCTTCCACTTCCACTTACTTTTTTGTAACCTTCCCCAGCCTTGTGTCTCGAGACAATCCTGTCTCGGAGGTCTACAGACAATTCCTTTGTCTTCATGCTTGGTTTATGCTTTGACATGCACTGTCAACCCTGGGACCTTACATAAACAGGTGTATACCTTTTCAAATCATGTCCAATCAACTGAATTTACCACAAGTGAACTCAAATTAAGCTGCTGAAACATCTCAAGAATGATCAGTGTAAACAGAATGTACCTGAGCTCAATTTAGAGCTTCACAGCGAAGGCTGTGAATACTTGTGTACATGTGATTTTTCAGGTTTTTTATTTTTAATAAATTTACAACAATTTCAAAACACCTTTTTTTACATTGTCATTATGGGCTATTGTGTGTAGAATTTTGAGGAAATAAATGAATTTAATCCATTTTGAAGTAAAGCTGTAACATAAAAAATGTGGAAAAAGAGAAGCGCTATGAATACTTACCGGATGCACTGTATATACTATAAAACTGCAGGTTGCTTATATATAATAACTTTAACTAATTAACTAGTAACTATTCGCTTCTAACAGTTAAAAGTTATTAGTAACTAATAAAAGTTATGGTAACTAATAACCTTAACTTTTCCGAATTTGATTGTAATACAATAATGTGCACCTTTCGTAAAGCTGCTTTGAAACAATAATTATTGTGAAAAGCACTATACTAATGAACTTAAATTGAATTAGACTGAAAATACAGTTACATCAACCCATTGGAAAAGAGTGAATTTGCATATTTATTCAGACTGGCGACTATTTTCGTTTTGTATAGATGCTTTTTAATGAAGCATTATTGAACAAAGCCAAAGTCAGAACATAGTTTAATCATTTCATTTAAACCACTACCTATCATTTTGTTTGGATTGAGATTGCGGTGCAGTAGTTTCCTCTACTTTCAAATCACTGCAATGTTTCTCGACTAAATCACTACAACGTTTCTCGTTTCTGGCTTTAAAAAATGGAAATCTGAAATGGAAATGGTCATTAGGTGTTTGTCCACATATAGAAAGAATCCAAGTGATATATAACAAGTGAATTTGTTTACTGTTTTGGCCACACTGACCAGCCCTAGAGAGATGTTGTAATAGTGTATAGTTCAATATTACTCAAAGAACGTTTATGACCTTGGTTAATGAACTAATAGGGAACCACATACAGTTTTTGCTAAAACACAAGTGGTGTCTGGGAAAAGAGAAAAGCATAGACAGTAGATAATCAGATGTCACATGGAAAAACAAGTCATCAAACAAAAACACCATCCAGTCAGATCAGACCATCAGTCCTCCCTTTGCTTGCTAGTACATGCATGCAACCATAATAATAATAATAAAGTAAATGCTCTGGTCATGTGACAATTTGCACTAACCATGACACATCTGTTCATATTTAATCGAGACCCTTTTTTTCAATATTTGGAGAAAATGCAACAGTTAGTCACTTTTTTACAGTCAATATTGTGACCAATGCAATTAAATGGTTGGTAAATAAACCCAAACATGGTGATCAGAATCTAATAATATAATTTAATAATAATTTATTAGAGCACCAACAAATGTACTTATTTTATACTGGCCACCCTGATCTGCCATGGAAAACCCAAATGAATTGACATTTAGACAATGTAAAAATAATAATAATAAATAAGGAGTTTGCATGTCGTCCCCATGCCCATGTTCGCGTGGGTTTCCCCCCCAGTCCAAAGACTGCACTATAGGTGAATTGAATAAACTAAATTGGCCGTAGTGTTTGAGTGTGTATGGATGTTTCCCAGTACTGGGTTGCAGCTGGAAGGGGCATCCGCGGGGCATCCGCTGTGGTTCATTCCGCTGTGGCAACCCCTGATAAATAAAGGGACTAAGCCGAAGGAAAATGAATGAATGAATAAAAGTAGTAAGACTTACCAGAGCATGATCGAAGCTGAAGGTGCTAATATAATACGCTGATATATCACTGTCCGCAAGAGGCTGCGATATCTGAGCAACTATCCCACATTCATCTGGAAAAGAAGACACAGAGAGTCAATAATGGAGATCAATCTGGCTTTCTGATTTAATATGTAGTGTCTGTTCATCAGTCACTCAGATAAACAGATTTCACTGCTGCCTGGATTAGTAACTGGATTAGACATTTATCTATTTATATGCACAGGCATTAGGAGTGGAAAGTAACTATGCATTAGTAGTTATTTAGATTGCAACTATGCAGTTTATTTATAAGGATAGTGCCTATTTTAAAAATTTGTATAATTTCGAAGATTCAGCTCGTCTCTCTCTCTCTCTCTCTCTCTCTCTCTCTCTATATATATATATATATATATGTATGTATGTATGTACAGTATGTGTATATATATATATATATATA
>NC_079439.1:12474172-12476672 GCF_903798145.1 Danio aesculapii
ACAATAATTAAGCATTTGACAAATATAAAAAAAACTGAAAATGTTAATTCTTCCATTTTTTACTCATTCTTCACTTGTTCCAAACCTGTATTTCTTTGTTCTTTCCCAAAAAGAAGACGTTCTGAAGAATGTCAATGGCTGATTTTTGTTCTTCAGAATACATTCTTCATAAATATTTTGACCCAGCAGACTGAGTGTAAAGTAAACAACATTTTCATTTTTGGGTCAACTATCCCCTTAAGTGAAATCATTTTTTAATGATTACACATACATGCTACCATTAAACGTAGAAGAGAAAGAAAAAATCAAATGGAAAGAAAGGTGAATGTATCTCACCGAATCCGAGAGGCTGCCCTCCTATTCTCACCATCCTCCAGAGCTCACCAGAGGAGCTGGTGAACAGAAGATCAGCTGGGAATCTGACACACACACACACACACACACGCACACACGCACACACGCACACGCACACGCACACACACACGCACACACACACACACACACACACACACACACACACACACACACACGATTAATTTATTTGGAATAACTAGTACAGTACAAGCAATAGATACAACCATTGAGTTTCTTTTGCATGACAATATTGAAACACTCAAGCAATTCTGCACATAGCAGTTAGTAAATAGATTAAGGATAAAGATGGCATCGTCTTCTCCACACATACACACTGCCTATTATAGCAGACACAGAACAGTACTTTGCAATTTTAGAGTTTAGAGAAGTTTAGAGTCTTTTTTTACTGAGTCCGGCAATTTGTAGTCCCCTCACACACACACACACGCATGCACGCACGCACGCACGCACATGACTGAAATGTGCAACATATAATGCTTTGATATTCTGTTGGTGACTCTGTGAGGGTCATAACTGTGTGTGTTATGGTGTTTAATTCCATATCAGCAGCTTTGGCTATATAATTGCCAACACTGGTAATAAATATGAGCTACACAATTTACAAACATAAACCTAAACATAAACATATTTCATAAACATGCATTATTAAAAAAATAGAATACAGATATACAACAAAACTGATAAAAGCTCATTTAAGATCTTTCAATGCAGTCAGTAATATATATTCTAAAAATCTTCCAGCAGACATTTTCTCAAATACATTTTCCTTTAAATATTTTCTGTATAAAAACGCTGTATTCAAATATGTTTTTAGCCAAAATATTATTGTGACAAACTGCCCTTTCAATAAATATAAGTGGGTACGTCTTAAGTAGCCAATTCTGCATCTTGTATTTATAACCTGTCCGTGTCTGTTTGAGCTCCTTACTGTCTCTGTGCGTCTGTGTCCATCACTAAAGACACGTATCCATCAATCAGAGAGAAGGAGAAGAACTTGATGCACTCCATGTTCTGGTCAACACTGGCGCCCTCTTTAGGACTGCAGAAGAAAATTACAATGAAAAACGCACACAAGAATGCTGTAAACACACACACACACACATTAACTGACTTTGCGCTTTCTTTGATTATGTCTGCATTAATTTTTTTAAATTTTGGAATACAACTTTAGTTTTGTATATTTGTCCAGCTTTTTTGTAATTTTCAGGGTCCCTAATCATCTTAGATCAAGGTACTCTTTAGTGACCGTTTAAATGCATTGAATGAAATGAGATTTTACACTACAAAAGCAATCAAATTTACACTACCTCTGCAAGTAGTGAAAAGACGAGTTCAAAACATTTTTAGACCCCGTTTATACCCTTGTTTTGCTTCATCCGCTTGAGATCAAACTGATGAAAATGCCTCTTTATAGCAGTTGAAAAAAATTTATTAGAATTTTAGAGGAAAAGTTAATCCAAAATTGAGTTTCCTTTATGAGTTTCTTTCTTCCGTTGAAGATACTTTGAAGAAGGTTGGAAACCTGTAATCACTGACTTCCATATTGTTTGTTTTTCCTATGATGCAAGTCGATGGTTTTCAGCATTCTTCAAAATACCTTCTTTTGTGTTCAATGGATGAAATGAACTCAACTCTAGTACTGGATGAACTACTGTATCAACTACTGTATCACATCAAGTTTTAACAGCAGATAAGGTGTGCAATGTGTGATAAATAGAGAGATTTTTGAGTTTATTGCCATATGCAGCTTCTCTGCTATTTCATGATAAAATAAAAACAGATCAAGTTTACAACATTTTATAAATATCACTTTTTTATAATAATAACAACAATATTTTAATAATAAAAATTCATCAACATAAATAATACATAAAATACCTAACAATATATAAGATAAAAAACTAAAACAGCTTTTTGAGGTTTACTTTTGATAACAATTGCACACTTCTGGAGTGCAATGTATGAATTATTCCTCTTGGTGGCAGTAAATGACAGTGCTAGCTTGCTTTTGTTGCAGACAAGCAAAAGTTAAAGCAGTGAAAGATCACCAATGCATGGGTTCAGATCAGCATTCATACCTGTTTGAGTAAAACAGAACGTCTATGAGGGTGGTGGCGATCGCTGG
>NC_079439.1:12484172-12556672 GCF_903798145.1 Danio aesculapii
CCCATTACATTACAAACAACAGAAGAATTAAAAATCAAGGCATGATCACATTTTATTTTGGCAAAATAAACGTAATCTAGAGGCCTTTGCCTTTCATATAAGCCACTTCTGAAATCAAATGATCAACTAAAAGTCAAGTTATTATTTGTTGTTCCTAAAACCTGAATAGGCGACAAGACTTTTGTCAGGTGGTGTATAGATGCCAACGGCCACTGGTTTCTATTCATGGGCTGGTATAATATTCTGATGGTATGATAACCGTGGATAAAAAGATCACAGTTTCTTTCTTTTTTTTTTTTATTAGACTATACAAAAAGGTACACAATTTGAGATAATGCAAATACAGTTTCACAGTTTTGTGATTATTGCTCTACAATAGGTTATTTTAAAATTTCTGGTTAAAAAACATCCCCCCCCCTACCCCCAATTGAACATAAATTGATTTTATTTTAAGAAAAATTTTTAATATTTTGGAACAGTAGCTTTTTATTTGGAGGGCTCTTTTCTGCTAGAAATACTGTTGCCCTAAAAAATGAAATAAAATATAAAAAAACAACAACACATAAATCCCCCCCCCCAAAAACTTGCATAAACTGTAGCAATGGTATAACAGAAAAATTTGGTGGTTTTCAAACCCTCAATTTTCCAAACAGTGATAAACCTCAAAGCAGTTTATCATCCTATGCCTACTGGTTTCCAGCATTCATCAAAATGTCTTCATTTGTGTTCAACAGAAAGAGAAAAACTTCCAAGTTTTGGAATCACTTTAGGGTGTAAATAAGTAATGTGTATTTTATATAGCGCATTTATCGTGTATGTCCATACACCCAAAGCGCTTCAAAATCATGAGGGGGTCTCTCCACACCCCCACCAGTGTGCAACATCCACTTGGATGATGCGAAGTCAGCCACAGGAGGACAGCACCAGTGCGCTCACCACACACTAGCTATAGGGGGAGTGGAGAGACAGTGATACAGCCAATTCGGTGGATGAGGATGACTGGGAGGCCATGATGGTTAAGGGCTAAGTGGCACATTGGCCATGACACCAGGGTTACACCCCTACTCTTTACGAGAAGTGCTATGGAATTTTTAAAGACCACAGAGAGTCAGGACCTCGGTTTAACATCTTATACGAAAGACAAGTATATTTTAATTACTGTGCGAACTATCTCTTAAAATGTTACTGATATCTGAGCATCAGTTACTCTCTCACCAGAATGAAGTCGGTCTGATATGTGGAGAGCATGAAGACGGACACGTGCTGCTCTGCCAGAGGGGCGATGACGGACTTGGCAATTTTAGTGACGCCCACCGCCTGTGAGCTGCTGGAAGCATTGCCATTCGAGACCACATTGAGCGGGAGCCATGTGGAGCCCTCCACCTGTAAGTGCTCAGATGGGTGCAACTCTGGAGGAAGACATGAAGAAGGAGGTCAATCAAATATACAAGTGTAAACTATATGTCTTTTACAACTCCAACATGTTTGAATGAAAAACAAAATGCATAATTTAATCAAAAATTGCTCTTTCTATAATCCAAGCAAGTGCAGTTAGGGCATAGGTGTCAAAGTCAATTCCTGGAGGGCCGCAGCTCTGCACAGTTTTGCTCCAACCCTAATCAAACACAGCTGATCCAAATAATCATGGCGCTCAAAAGAATCTTGAACACCTTGATTAGTTGGATCAGCTGTGTTTGATTAGGGTTGGAGCAAAACTGTGCAGAGCTGCGGCCCTCCAGGAATTGACTTTGACACCTATGACTTAGGGGATGTATGAATCCACTTTCCTTATTTTAAGGATGGGAAATACGGTTGGTGTGTCCAGCTCCTGGTCTAAGAACATTGTCCTTATTCTACTACAGTATGAGCTATAAGCAGTGGTGTAAGGTAACTAATTACAAATACTCAAACTACTGTAATTAAGTAGTTTTTCTCAGGAATTGTAATTTACTAAGTAGTTTTTAAAAATGTGTACTTTTACTTTCCCTTGAGTACATTTTTAGTGCTGTATTGGTACTTTTACTCCACTACTTTCCTTCAACCTGCAGTCACTACAGACACTCCTGTCTATGGGGATTAGAAAAATCAGTCCTGTGATTCCTGTCCAATCAAATCACACATAGAAGGTAAATCGCATCTTAATATGGTCTGATGATCAAAATGGCCTTAAACACTCAGCAGGCACAAGACGTCAGATTGATGTTGTACCCCAACATTGTGGGGATGTTGCATTTTGTTTGGAAATGAAAATTGAGTTGACGTCAGAACGTCAACGTCCAACCTAAAGCCAACCAAATATCAACGTCTGATGATGTTACAGGTTGATGTTGTGTGGACGTTACCACTATGATGTCTATCAGATGTTGGATATTGGTTGCAACACCTGACGAATAAATGTCAGTGTGTGACATCAATATGACGTTGGTTTCAGATGTTGGCTCGACGTTAGATTTGTCACTTTCTAACAACCTAAAATCAACATCATTTGACATAGTTATTGGATGTCAAAATAACGTTGTCCTCAGAAGCTGGCTAGACATTGAATTTTGGTCACCTGACATCACAACCTACAGTCCACAATCTAACCTAATATTAACGTCTTATGATGTTGTGTATCTGCTTTGCAATAACTAGATGCACTACAGAATGTTACGTTTACACACATCCACAAATTATATGTAAATGCATCAGCTTTTTGCAGCATAATACTCACTACTCATTACTCTTGAGTACTTTTGAAAGGTCTGCTTTTTACTCATACTTTGAGTAATTTTCACAACAGATCCTTTTACTCTACTTGCACTACATTTTTAGGCAAGTAATGGTACTTTTACTTGAGTATGATTTTTTTAGCACTCTTTCCACCACTGGCTATAAGTTGTTTTTTTTTTTGGTATAACATGTATTAAACCAATCTAATGCCTATCTCCCATTCCCTTTAAGAGTGAGTTGTGGTTATGCAATGGCGCAGTCGCTATTTACATGGCAGACTTTGTAAGCAGAAAAACTGCACACTTCACTAGTGAGGAAATTGATCTGCAAGCTAGCAGATCATCGGATTCACCCCCTAAGGCAGGCATGTCCAAGCTCGGTCCTGGAGGGCCGGTGTCCTGCAAAGTTTAGTTCCAACCTCAATCAGACACACCTGGGCTAGCTAATCAAGCACTTACTAGGCTTTCTAGAAACATCCGTGCAGGTGTGTTGAGGCAAGTTGGAGCTAAAATCTGCAGCACACCGGCCCTCCAGGACCGAGTTTGGACACCCCTGCCCTAAGGTCAACAAGGTGTGGGATGTGGTAACATTTTATATGCAAATAATAATAATCTTTTACATTTAAATCCTTTCTATTCCTATTTAAAGATGTTTGTGTGCTGCTGCGCAGCCCTGTGTGTGTAATAAGCACATTTGTATGTCCATTTTAGACCCACCCTCATATCAAACACACAATTTAAATAAAAAACAAAACTGCACTATTGACTTCAGACCAGCTATTAGTTGGTCAATGGCACAGCCTATTTCAGTGACCCCAAAAATGGTAACAATGTGCCTTAACATGCCTCCTTTTAAGACCAGCACACCCATGGGCACACAAACACATTTGCCATTTAAACATGGTGCTATTAATAATAAGTTAAGGGTGTATTTTTTGGTTAAAACATGCATTAAACCAAGCTAATGCCCATCTCCCATTCCCTTTAAGTGCGAGTTGCGGTCATGCCATAGCACAGTTGCTATTTACATAGCAGACTTTGTAAGTAGAAAGACAGAATACTTCACAACTGAGGAAAAAGTTAGCAGACCATCAGATTCACTGAAGCTCCCTAAGGTAAAGAAGGTGTGGGAGGTGGTAACATTTTTATATTTATGTAGACAATAATAATCTTTTACATTTGAATCCTTTCTATTTTTCCTATTTAAGGATGTTTGTGTGCATCAAAATAGCAACACTGTGCTTAACATCCTTTTTAGAACAGCACACCCATGGGCACACAAATACATTTGCTCTTTAAATATGGTGCAGGATGTGAAAATGATATCTGTACTGGGCTGCAACAAGCAAAAAAAAAAAAAACACTTGCGTTGTGCGCATGATATGGCCCAATGTTTGGATGAATGTCCCATACCATAGACAATGTGGAAAAAACAGAACTGCAGCCTCATTATTTTTTCTAAAAAAGAACAATAATGTGTTTAAAATTGTAGGTAACACTTTTTATTGATGGTCCATTTGAGTATTAGTAGACTGTCTGCTTAATATATGTTGATTCTGCTCCTTCAACAGACATTTAACTGACTATAAACAACCTTTGCAACTACATGTCAACTTCCACTAACCCCAACCCCATCCTAACAGTCTACTTATAATCTAATGGGGATGAGTTGCAATGTAACTTAAATTCAACAAACAGACCATCCAAGTAAAGTACCAAATTGTACTGTTCAAATAAAGCCCACATATTCCCACGAGAGATCAGAGTGCTGTTGAATTGATGCTTAATGTATTTTTTGAAATCCATTTTGTTTGTTTAAATAGACAATTTCTGTAAGGCATTGAAATCTGTAGGCTATGTACTAAAGTTCTCCCCAAAATTACATTTCTGCCATCATTTACTTATCCTACACCTGCTCCAAACCTGTTTAAGTTTTAGATTTGAACATGGAATGCTCAAAAAGCAGCCTTTGACTTCTATAGTATACTTTGTTCTTACTGTGGATGTCAGTGGCTGCCTATTCCCCAGCATTCTTCAAAATATCTTATTTTGTGTTCAAGAAATTTGAAAATGTTTACAACCACTTAAATTGGGGAAACAATGCTGAATTGTTTTTTTTTGGGGGGGGGGGGGGTGAACCATCCTATTAAGCAATATTTGATTGATTAATAATCATAAAAAGCACAAAAACACCCACCCACAGACCTGTGACTTCTAATGATATATTGCGGTCTATGCATGATAAAGATGAAGATATTGATATTTCTTATGTACAATTTTTATTCACAGCCTTCACAACAGTCTAACACCTTTCATGTATTGATATATGAGCAGATGTAAACTCCTACATGAGATGACACTGAGGAGGAGGAGGATGCATATTGATCATCAAAAAAGGTACTTGTGCTTATACAGGATGCTGAACCTGATTACAGAGGCTGTAGATCAAAGGTAACAACATTGTACATAATGTTCATGTTATTGCACAGCCTGATCAATTCGCTTTATAAGACCTCAATGTGTTTTGCAAAGCAGAGAGTATTATATTGTTTGGCCTGTATACATGTTATGACTCTCAAAAGGCATTATGTAAGAAAAAAATTAATAAATAAATAAATAAAAATATATATATATTTTTTTTTATTTAGTTATATTTTTTCTGAAGAAAAACAAATAGTAGTAGTATATGTGTAGTAGTAAAATAACATAACATTTTTGTTTTGGGGTGAACTATCCTTTTAAATTGATAAATATATATTTCTAAAACATAGAAATATAAATAATCTGTTGTACAACGATTAAAAATGTTAAAATATAGATTTGCCATCACATAAACAAATCAATAGTTTCTAAAGTCCACAAGAAATCAAACTTTCTGGAGGGGTTTTGCACTCATGCGCTCAGTTTCACGTTAATTCGGATGTACTAAGAGAATATGTGTGGGATTCCGCGTACGCAGTGTTTTACACATCTGAATTTTTTACTGCGTATGCATCTTTACAGCTTTGTGCGTACGCAATGTTTGAGTATTAGTTCAACGCAAGTCTTTGTACATGAGGCCTCAGGAACTGTACTTATCCAGAGCGAGCAGAAGGACTGTCAAAATCACTCTGGACCCCTCACACCCAGCACACTGCCTCTTTGAACTTTTACCTTATTGCACGAAACAATTCCAATACGCGCTTATTTTGAAAATAAATGACTAAATAATAATAAAAATCATGAGGAACACATTAAATATTGTGTGTTGTATTGTCTTCAATTAAATAATCAAAGTAAATTTAGAAATCACTACTTTGTTTTATTTGCGTTTTCCATATAGTCCCAATTTTTTTTTTTTGATTTGGGGTAGCATAATGTGCTATACAAATGTACAACAGAAAAGTGTCATTTCATACTAATAATACGTCGCAACGTTGCTGATATTACTGTATTTTCAGTCAAATAAATGCAGCCATGGTGATACTGAAAGCTCTTTTAAGCTTAATTCAACAGGCCAGGACATAAACGCCCCAGCAACCATCAAGTACCATGTCAAAAAAAGTTGTAAACGACAACAGTCTAATAAAATTAGATCTGCACTTTAAACCACAGAGCACAACAGGAAGACATCTTTCAAAAGCAGATTCTGTTAACCAATACGGACTCTATAATTATTCACAGAAACGCAGCAGGAAGCTGCAAATGTCTGTGTGGGTGTTCCTGTGGCATTCACAGGAGTTCACAAGTTAGCATAGTCATTTTGTAACATATAGTAGCCTTGCATTTGTGTGGCTGAAAAGAGCAAGTCAAAAACCAGCACTGGAAACTGAAAGTCAGATTATATAATTGGGATATGCACTGTAAACAATGCAGGGCAACACGGTGGCCCAATGGTTAGCATTGTCGCCTCATAGCAAGAAGGTTGCTGGTTCGCATGTTCTCCTCGTGTTTGTGTAGGTTTCCTCTGGACTGTGGGGGAAATAGGTGAACTGATTAAACTAAATTGGCTGTAGTGTACGTGTGTCAATGAGTGTGTATGGATGTTTCCCAGTACTTGGTCGCAGCTGGAAGGGCATCCGCTGTGTAAAACATATGCTGGATAAGTTGGCGGTTCATTCCGCTGTGGTTACCCCTGATTAATAAAGGGACTACGCCGAAGCAAAATAAATGAATGACTGTAAACAATGCTGGGTTCCACACAATCCATTTGTGATGAGACAACATGAATCAATCAATCGTTTTTGCAAATTTAAGTTGATTGAACACAAAACAATTAAGTTGTCCCAAAAACAACTCAAGAATTGTGTTGTTTCAGCTCGTTTTAAATAAGTAGATTGAACAAACAGCAAAAGTAATTTTTTGTGTGTGTACATGTCTCAGAAAACATATTGCTCTTGTATCAGAACACCTGCAAACATGCACTGCATCCAGAACTCCAGCTCCTTCATAATGGTGTGTGTCTTCCTGGGGATTATGAGAAGAGCAAAAGGTCATTGCTGTGGATTTGCAGGGGAAACATCTGTTTGGGTCAGAGTTGGGGGACAGAGCTCTTCAATAACAGCCAGCCATGAACTCAATGTGCCGTCACACACACACAAACACACACACACACACACCTGTTCCCTGATCAATGAGAATAAGTCAATGGAGACTGTTTGACTTTCCGCACTTTAATGATTTTGTGGATTGGCCTTTTCAAGGCTCAGCAACAACAGGGGTGCGTTTCTGTCTGATTGGGATGGCTTTTTATTAGCCTTTTATTTTTATTAGGCTTTTAGCTGGGAAATGCATAGCTTTAAATGTTGGATTGCTGAACATAACAAAACAACTACAGAAGAAACGTCCATACTTTCAATTAAACAACAACTCAACATGTGTGACCCTGGATTACAGCACCAGTTTATGGTATATTTTTGGCAAAACACATTGAATAATGGTCAAAATTACAGATTTATTTTCCTTTATTCCAAAATCATTAGAATATCAAGTAAAGATCATGTTCCATGAAGATATTAGGTCAATTTACAACAGTAAATATATATTAGAAGTCAATTTTTAAATGGTAATACGTGTTGTTAACTGTATATAGACAACTCATTCATTCATTTTCCTACGGCTTGGTCTCCATTTCAGGGTTTTCTGCCACATCGGAATGAACCGCCAACTATTCAAGCATATGTTTTATGTAGCGGATGCAGTGAATGTAGGGCTGCCCCCGACTAAAGATATTCCTAGTCGACTAACACTCCTGCATTTTAGCGATTAATCAAATAATCGTTCATTTATGATGTTAATATAATAACTTGCGTATATACTAGGAATATAGTCCAAGTTGAAGTTTAACACTTCCATATGACAGAAAATGCTAAAGCATGATATTAGCGCATTCAAAACGAAAATTAAGCGCTTAAAACGGAATAGTAAAGCGTTTAAAGTATACAGTGCTTACACACAAAAATCAGTGGCCGGAACGTTATAGGCTAATTATGACATAAAAACAGCAATCAGACTGCCTGTGCATTTTAATTATTTATTATCAAAAATACAAACTGTAACAGTTACATGTCAAACAAACAAACAAAAAAAAAAACAGTTTTTAATAAAATAAACTAAAATTCGTTCTTTAAAATAAATCAAATAAACTTATTTAAATTTTTCAAACTTATATAATTTTTATATTGTTCAAAAGGAAAATTAACAAAAACGAACAACTTAATAAATGCACATCGCACAACGCCAAAACTTAGAACAAAAAAGGCGGCGGCAAACAAATTAACAGCCTAAATATTTTATTAAATTGTTTAGTACAACTATATTTAAGACAAAATGTGGAACAAATAATTTAAAGAACACTAATACAAATCAAAAAAATCAGAGCAAAGCCACAAACTGCCATTAGGACGACGGATGAGTCTTGACTTGAAACAACAAATTAAAAACATCAGACTAATTTTTCTAACAGAATAAAAAACAACTTCTGCATTATATAAAAACGAAAAAATAAAAATAATATGTATTTATTTATTTGTATAGCCTACCCGATATAAAAAATACCCGTTTTTTATATATATAGCCTAACGGATAGCAAACAGAAACACTACAAAAAGGAAATTAAGCATTCTTACCTAAGCTTTCAATTCGATTTTATTTTTTTCATATTATGCGAGAGGAACACCAGCTTGTCCACATTGCTGGGAAGAAGGGAGCTTCTCGACTTGTTCACAATGAAGCCGGCCTTTGAAAAGATGCGCTCTGATGGAGTGGATGTGGAAGGGATACAGTGGAGGCGTTTAGCTGCTTTAGCGAGCTTTGGATATCGATGTTCATTTTTTAGCCACCATGCCAATGGTCCCGAATCAACCTTTGTTTTATCTGCCAAGTACATTTTTAGTTCATCCTTCTCTTCTGCATGCTCCTCCTCATCAATGGCCATAAGCATGGATATCTCGGCCTGCTTTTCCTTTTTCGGTTCGGGCTCACCCTCCTCTGCTGGGCTAATGCTGCCATGCTCGCTTTCTGGCGCAGATTCTGTAGATAAACTTTCTGCCAGATCCGACACTGTGGAGTACGCATCTTCTCGTTCGTGTTGGTCAAAGAATGACAAGCTCTTAAAACGTGGGTCTAAGACAGCAGCTTGTATATAAATGCTGGTCGCAATATTTTCCGTCATTTGCCATCTCGTGTCGATTTCTTTTGCTAGTTCTGTCTTTAGTGCTTTTGTGGTGGGACTGTCTTCGTTGCGCAGCACCAAATGGCGTCTCTTCATGTTTATTAACATGGGCAGTGTGGCAGATAGGGATGCGTTTAAATCCTGAGAAAGCAGCTCAGTGAGAGTGATCATAGGCTTTAGCACTGCTACAGTGTCCTCCGCTGTCAGCCAATGTGCTGTTGTGAGATCTAGGCCT
The DNA here is from genome assembly GCF_903798145.1 of Danio aesculapii. Taxonomy (NCBI): domain Eukaryota; kingdom Metazoa; phylum Chordata; class Actinopteri; order Cypriniformes; family Danionidae; genus Danio; species Danio aesculapii. The sequence continues at coordinate 12,493,771 of NC_079439.1, forward strand.
CGTTCAGACCGTTTGGTAATTTCAGGGTCTGACAGCACAGCTGTAACTGGCCATCTCTGTTCCAAGAGTCTCTCCAGCATGAAGTACGTGGAGTTCCATCTTGTAGAGACATCTTGGATAAGTTTGTGTTCTGCAACATTCTGCTGCTTCTGTTTATGAGTCAGAGCTGTTGTAGCCTTGGTACTTTTCTTGAAATGCCCTACAAGGCGTCTAGCAGCAGCGATGCATCGACATATGGGGTCAGTTTTAAGAGCCACGTTTATGCATAACTGTAACGTGTGCCCCGCACAACGGACGCCCTTCGCATTACCCCAGGATGGATCATTAGAAATCAGTTCTGTGCACAACACCATATTAGCGGCATTGTCATGTACGACTGCTACTCTCTTTTCTCCAGGTATTTTAAATTCTTCCATCACTTCACTGAGTCGCTCTTTTATATTGGTTGCTGTGTGGCTCTCCTCCAGCACTTTTGTTTCCAACACAAAAGAATGTAGTTGCCAATCTTCAGACATGAAGTGTGCAGTAACGGTCATGTAACCCTCACTCTGGATAGAGGTCCACGTGTCTGTTGTAAAGCTGACTGCTGTACAACTTTGTATTTTCTTAACAAGAATTTCTTTAGTCGTGTTGAACTTGCTTGTTAAGCCATGCATTATTGTGTCGCGTTTGGGAATGGTGTAGCCTGGTTCGAGGAATTTAAACATTTCTTTGAACCCGTCACCACGGACAACGTTGATTGGTCTCATATCAAGCGCAATGAAATCGACGATTTTCTCTGTGATTTCTCGCTTTCTTTTCTCACTTAGAGGGGGTCTCAAAACTAAACTCTGCTGCTTCATTGTTGACTGCGAAGTTGAAGCGCACGACGCCATATCATCGCTGCTATATTGTGGATGAGCCTAGAGACAAATGCATGTCAAAAACCATGAATATGATTTAACTTAACAGCGCAAATGTGTTTATATCCTTATTGTTAAAACGAGGGGCCATGTGAGGTGGTTAACGTTACTACTTACATGTTTTAAATGATAAGACATATTTGATGTTGACGAGTGATAGGCAAATGTTTGCCTGCAGAGTTTGCAAACAGCCTTTTAGGGTCGTCCTTCGCCTTTTCAAAATGATCCCACACTTTGGACTTTTTTCCTGACATAATTATTAGCGTCAGCCAGACACCTCTCCCACAAGTGCGCTTTGGTATACCGTGAGGCACGAGATCGCGTTGATCTCTCGTTGCTGATGTCATACACTGACTGCGCAGCCCTTGATTGCGTAATTTCACGTGATTTTTTTTTTTTTTTGCAACTAACCGACTAATGAAAATGTATTCGACCAAGCCCTCTTCATATCGACTAAAGTTTAGTCGACTATTTGGGGGCAGCCCTAAGTGAATGACTCATACACTACGACCAATTTAGTTCATTCATTTCACCGCATATCTTTGGACTGTGGGGGAAGCTGGAGCACCCGGAGGAAACCCAGGCGAACACGCGGAGAACATGCAAACTGTCATGATAACTGGCCCAGCTGGGACTCGAACCAGCAACCTTCTTGCTGTGAGGTGACAGTGCTAACCGCTGAGCCACTGTGCCATCCCATATAGACAACTATAAAGGTGGTTTTCTTAGTATTTACATATATTTTTAACCCTCAGCTTCCCACAGGTTTGAAATATACTTGCGGTGGTAGCAAGATTGAAACACATCTTTTACCCACAGCACATAAATGGTTAGCTATGTGACAAAGAAAACAAAAAAAGTGATTTCTGACAATATTTTTATTCATTATGATATGGTTATAAACTGTTTCTTTTCAATGGATTAAAGTTTTCAAATGCTGTTGAGAAATAAAAGAAATCTCCACTTCTCTTACCATTCAGAAGCCATGTGCACACAAGTTCAAGTTGCTTTATTAGCATGACAATTTGTACAGTATTGCCAAAGCATTTTAAATACGTATAAAATATGTAAAATATTATGAATTTGATGTTACTATATACAGCAAATGAGAAATAAACTGATTTTTTTTTTTTTTTGACAAAATTATAATAATTACAAGAATAAAAAGTGTTTATTTAAATAAGGCAAATGAGTAGAATTCTTTCTGAAGGTGTACACATATTTTGCAGCCAGTTTAGATGTCATTTCGTCCTCTCCAAGTATATAGTAAAGTTTTTCTGACTCGTTTAGATTGATTACGATCTTACGATTTAGGTAGCTCTCTAAAACTCTCACATGGTCGCCCACTGAAGCTAAGCAGGGCTGCACCCGGTCAGTACCTGGATGGGAGACCACATGGGAAAGCTGGAAAAGCGGACCGAACCGCCAACTTATCCAGGATATGCTTTACACAGCAGACTCAAATACAACCCATACACTACGGCCAATTTAGTTTATTCAATTCACCTATAGTACATGTCTTTGGACTGGGGGGGGGGGGGTATAATAAAAAAAATAACAAATAAAAAATTCGGTGCACCTGGAGGAAACCCACGCTAACACGGGGAGAACATGCAAACTCCACACAGAAATGCCAACTGACCCAGCCGGGGCTCGAACCAGTGACCTTCTTGCTGTGAGGTGACAGTGTGACACCCTATTATTTTTATTATTATTGCATATTATTATTTTTATTATTAATATTATTATTATTATTATTATTATTATTATATACATACAACATGACACATTAAAAATTGAATTCTCAGTATATTTCCATGGCTCCATGTTATCATTTATTGAACATAAGAGCCTTAGAGGAGCATTTTGTGTGTGAGTGTGTTTTACCTTTAAACCCCTCCTCGTCGAGGACAACAGTATAATTTTCCGGAGTCTCTGTGAGACTGAAAAATTTGCATCTGTGAGAGAAAGCACAGGAGAGATAAAAAATAAATAAAGGGTGAGAGGAAGAAACAAAACCAAATAGACAGATCAGACGTTGCATAATAGACAAAAACAATGGCAGATTGTTGTGAAGAGTGTTCCAGCGGGGAGGCGTGGGATAAAAAGAGGAAAAACCACATCAAACCCCTTTGCTTAGCGCCAAACAGTGAAAACCATTTTGATCTTGTGCTTGAACTTGGAGTCAACATCTGAATTCCATTCATACTGTTCTGCATTCGGGTTTAAGGTGAAGTGGTTTGTTGTGGTTGATAAATCGGAGTTAAAACGAGAATGTAAGATTGAGTGTGCGAATTGGTTTCTTCGCGACAGGGTTTGACCCAAATTCTTTAGGGGCCGATCCAGGAACCCAGAACAACATGCTCCACTTCATTCAGTCTGATCTATTGTCTAAGAGCCACAGGACTGAGAATCAGAGGCAATCGGGAATCATGGGAAAGGGACTGCTGAGATTTGTGCAAATGAACTGCAGGCAAAATCTTGACAAAAACCAAAGATAAAGTGCAGTTATATAGACCACTTTGAGGGATGTAAACAATAACAATGGTCCTAATACATTTCCTGCTTTACATTTTTTAATTTCAACCATAGTTAATCCAGTGTGTGTGCGTATTAGCATCTGTGTACAAGCTTGGAACTTTAAACTAATGCACAGCTGGCATAACTTTGTTTAGTTGCAGCAGTTTTGTTCTGTGCAGAAACGCAGAGTGGAGAAGCCTTTACAATTAATTAACCGTGACGAATTACAGCTCGGTTATTAGTGAAATCATTGCTTCCCTAACCTGAATACTGTCAGACTCCCCAGAAAACTATCAAATAGGGCTATTCAAAACATCTTGCCAAACTGTATTCATAATCGCAATATTTTTTTATTATATTATATATATAATCAAATGATGATGCAGCGATTTTAGTATTTCATAAAGACAAAAGGGCCCTCGAATAAATTATGAGTTCCCAGTTAAGAAGTGTGCACAACTGGATTTAGATAATAAACTTTTACACATAGGTAAAACTGACGCTATTTTATTTGCTTTAAGGGTGAAATTAAAAGAAAGATAATAGTTTTTTTAGTTAGGATTAACGATTGGAAAATTCAGTCGAAAAATGTTGTCAATTATTTGGGATGTTTGATAAATAATAAATTTTCAGGAGATGTTATGGCAGGAAAGGTTTTTACGAAGATATGTGGAAAAACTAGGTTCTTAGCAAAGCAAGCTGATCTGTTGCATGTAAATCTCTGTTGTTCTTTAAAATTATTGGCAGGAGCTTTGATTCAACCCCATATTTATTATGCTACCTCATTTTGGTATAGTTGCTGCTCACAGAGTGTGAAGGAAAAATTGCAAAAGGCATAAAATAAATTAGTATAAATAATTTTTAAAATACATCCTTGAGCACATTTGCACAAAGAGCTTCTTAAAGAATTAGGCATGTTAACTGTTAGTAAAAGAGTATGTTTTTTTTAAACTGGGAATGGAACATAAATGTTCAATAATGTGGTTCCTAGTTATTTGGTGAACTATTTTCAAATGGTGAGGCAACAGCATTCATACAGTACTAGGGGTTGGGATTTTAATATTTATTTAAATTTATAAGTCTACTGGGGAAAATATGTTTTTATATACAAGTGCAATTATGTGGAACAAATTACCAAAATCGATCAAGGAAATAAAAGACTAAAAAAAAGCTATCAAAAGATGGTTGTTTGATGAGGATAATTAGTTTGCATGGTGGACGAGGATGTTTTATTTTATATGTTGTTTATGTTATGGGGGGGGGGGGGGGGGTCTCTGCTGCGTGGAACATGTGCTGGATAGGCTGGCGGTTCATTCCATTGATGGAGGGACTAAGCCAAAAAAATGAATGAAGGAATAAATGTATTTGTGAATTATTTTGTTCCTGTTTTAAAATGTGGAGGTACTGTTTGTTTTTATGCATCATTTGTATTTTGAAGCCATACTTTGTTTTAGTTAACAGCGAGGACCACAATGGAAACAACCCCAGGACTATGTGTTTTTATCCTCGACAGTTTTTACTTCAAAATGTTTGGGATACTCGTATTTTTGTACATCTTGTCTAAAATCTGTCAAATAAAATTCAATTCAATCACAGAAAAATTTAATATCGCAATATTAACTGGATGGTTTAGACTCAATGTAAATATAATATCCACATCTATACTTGTCAATTGTGGCAGATTATTTTTTTAGGGATGCACCAAATTTGTAGCTGCCAAGAGAGAAAAACTGGCAAAAAAAAGTAAAGAAAAAAAATGAAAACATTGCTCAATATTCCTCTCTGTGAATAGTGCTCTCATGTACATGTATACTTTTCTATGTAAGACCCACATGCAACGTAATGTAATGTGTGTATTTTTATATAGCGAATTTGTGCATGACCATACACCCAAACCACTTCACAATCAAGGGGGGGGGGGGGGGGGGGGAAGGGGGGGTCTCTCCACACCACCACCACCAGTGTGTGCAGCATCTACTTGGATGATGCGAAGGCAGCCAGAGGACAACTGCCCCAGTGCGCTCGCCACACACCAGGGTGGAATGGAGAGACAGTGATAGAGCTAATTCGGTGGATGGGGATGATTGGGAGGCCATGATGGATAAGGGCTGATGGAGGGAATTTGGCCAGGACACTGAGGGAATATTCCAACTCTTTACAAGAACTGCCATGGGATTTTTAATGACTACAGAGAGTCAGGACCTCGGTTTAACGTCTCATCGTCTAACGAAAGATGGCACTCACTGAGCAGTATAGAGTCCCCTTCACTATACTGGGGCATTAGGACTCATACAGACCGCAGGTTAAGCGCCCCCTACTCCCACTAACACCACTTCCAACAACAACCTAGTTTTCCCATGAGGTCTCCCATGCAGGTACTGAGCAGGCACAGTCCTGATTAGTTTCAATGAGTAACCGGTCTTGGGCTGCAGATTGACATGAGAAAGCAAAACCCACTCGGCCGGCAGGACATATCGATGTACTTGTTCCTATTGCTTGCAATAGTGCTGCTGTCATGGCAAGTTGGCAACACTAGTAAAATGATACCTCAGCCTTGTTCACATTCACAAACACTTTACTGTCAATAAAATGTGGTTGTTTTGTTTTTATTTATGTATTTTTTAATTAGTATAGGTAACATTTAAAATGTTTAAAAAATTTTTTTTTGATTTTTTAATAAAATAATCATTTGTTTGACAATTTTCATAATACGCCATTCACAATTTCCTCTAAAATCCACAGTAACTTACTGCAAGTAGTTCAACAGTAACGTACTGTAAATGAATTACAGCTAAAATACTGTATTTGCATTTACAGCACCATTTCTCTGGCTCCATATATATTTACAGAATTGTATGTATATCTTTAATGTAAAATAGTCATTTTCACAATGCAACTGTAAACTACAGTAACATACTGCATAAGTGTCCTACAGTAAACTAGTTCATATTACAGTGTAATTTACAAAAATCACTAACAGAGTATACTATTTATTACTATTGGACAGCAGCCTTTGTCTCAATGAAGAGCTGTGATACTGTACTGGCAGTAAACCACAGGTCTTCTGATTCCTATATGCAACCCAGCACGACACAATCCCAAACCCAAGTAACTGGGCCCATCAACCCAAAGGGCCTAACGGAAGGGAAATAATCCCTCCTCACCCTGAGGGCTAACTCAGCACAACAGCATTGTGTCAGCCAGTCTCACACTTCCTAACAACATCCAGAGCTCCAGGGGTCAGCTTCCTGCAAGAGCTCCAAAGCCTTCTGAAATACACAGAAATATAGGAGTGGTGTTAAACCAACATCCGCCAGAACGTGAAAGAAAAAAGGGAGAACCATGTCTGCTAGATAAATGCGCTCCATCCTAGAAAGTAGATTTCTGTGAGGAAAATTAAAGCTTTTTAAAGGGATAGCTTATGCAAAAATGAATCTTCTGTCATCATTTACTCTCTCTTGACTTGTTTCAAACAAGTTTGAGTTTTTATTCTGTTAAATAGAAAAGAGGATATTTTGAAGAATGTTGGAAACTAGTAACCATTGACTTCCGTAGTAGGAAAAACAAATACTATAGAAGTTAATGGTTATTAAGCACTGTTCAATATATGACAATTGACATTTTTTGGTGAACTATCCCTTTAACACTTGTGTGCTGTTAGGGATGTTTTCATCCACTCTGGGGTGATTTTAAGTCTTTAATTAGCCACAACTTTCACTGTGTTTTAGCAAATGGAACTATTTTTGTTGACAAATCTTTTTTTGACACATATTTTGGGAAAATGCTTTGAAAATTAACAAAAACTCAACAATACACTGTAATTGATTACCCTTTCTTTATGTTGGTGGCTGTTTTTGCCCCATTGTCTTCCATTGACTTTGACTTTCCCCCGGGACACCAACAACAGACACTACATCATAATTACTCCCCTACAAGAAAAAGCTCTTGATTGGTTAACGTGGCGTGAATGTCCGCTTAAGTTCCGATTTTCCAACTCTAGTGTTTCGCGCGAATCGCCTCATTCACTCATATTGCATGTCTATTCTAGTTTTTACATTGACTTAACATGTAAATCACTCACGCTTGATGCTTCTTCCGCATCTGGTGTGAACGCAGCATAAAGGCTCGTACACACCGGGACGCTTTTCGTTTGTGTTGATCATCAGCATTTCGAGATGTTTTTCCGGATTCAAACCCAAGTGATTTTCACTGGCAACGAGAAGATCACTCCTTGCCGTTAGATGGCGCTACATAACTTCTGACACCCGCTTGTAACACCAAAGAAGAAGACAAAGTTAAAAAGCTTTATGTTATGGATGGTTCAAGTAGCAGCTTAAGCTCTAGCGATGAAGAAATTATTATTGTTCACCAGAGCAATAAGCTGCTGTCCGTCCATATCGCCTCTGGGCATCTTCTTCAATGTGCTCGCATTGACAGTTTTGCGCTTGAGCTCCTCCAAGTGCTGTTTACTGTAACCTCAGCAGCTCCGTGCACGTAAACGAAAGTGAAAATCTGATTGGTGGAGAAGGTTTTGACGCACAAAAAAACGAGCATAAGACGTTTCTTAAAAAAAAAATGACGCTTTTACGCCTGCCGTTTTGTGTGTTGGTATGCATGATCACACTGGGGCCCTTTATTTAGTCACGAGGCGATAAACATCGATGAAAAACGTGAGCAAAAGGCGCCCCGGTGTGCACGGGCCTTAAGACTGGTGGGCCTACCGGAGAAAACAGACCGCTAGGACACGGTAACTGTTTAATTTCGACAAATTAATAACAATACACACTACTGAATTATTTACAAAAAAAAAAAAAATATATGAAGTATTATTTTACATTTGATTATTCAATTACTGTATACCTGAATACAGTTCAACTCTGCGAAAAACAATCAAACACTGTTTATATAATTTGTATATTTTTCTTTATTGAATTTATCTTCGCTTGTAGATTGTTTATGATATTTTATGCATACGCACTCCCCTACAGAATCATCCCAATCAATCTAAAAATTAATTTTTTTTCAAATAGTCAGTCAACACATCTAGTGAAATTGCATTCATGTCGCAAAATTAAAAAACAAACAAAAAAAAATGTAATATTAGATACAATATCATGCAGCCGTACTTCTTACTGCTAAAAAAATGCCACATACACATTTTTATGTGCATTAAGTATTCATGCTCATCTTGCTCTTTCCATTGACTGTTTTTAATGAAAGATCCCAAAACACGTGAATGGAAACAGATAACTGATAAGATCTTGTTGTGTTGGTGTCTTCAATCCTCCTGACATTTAAAAAGCACCTGAAAATGAAACTCCCCACCACCATGTCACATCACGTTGCAAGATACATCAAGAATGCTGCCTGGTGACATAAAAACAAGTGGAGTTGTTAATATTTTAAAAAGAATGCCACCTATTTTACCCCTTTTTAAGATTTAATATAAAGTCTTTTGTGTCTGCAGAATGTGTCCGTAACATTTCAGCTCGAATACTCATCATATTATTTATTATATATTTCTGAATATTAGAATTTTCAGCTCCGAGCACAATGGAGCTGTTTTCATTCCCTGTGTTGTGGAGTTAATTCAAGCCTTTCTGAAATGATGAGTCATATACAATGTTGTAACAAAGTTCACGCACACACACACACGGTGCGCACGTTTAAGATTTCACTGTTTTTGCATGACAAACGTGACAGGATACGTGTTAATATCTGCTGCTGTATGAATATCAGTTATGTTAAATGTACATAAAAAACCTGATTTAGTATCCACAAAATGGTATTGAAGCGTCTTTTATAATTGTACTGACATGCGGCTGTGGTGATTACAGCGATTTTACTGTATTTATTACAAACATGCACCACTCATTCTTGAGCTGCAGATGATCACAGACATTTGACACAGACATTTATCATCCTATGATCTCTTAAACAAAATCACATGACATTTTTTAATGCACATAGTGAAATTTGTTTGGTAAAAGTGTTTCCATCGTAGTTTATGCACATAGTTTATGCGCATTTTTTCTTACAAATAAAAAAAGTTCATCCTACTCAGTTATGCGCATGTTCATGTTATGCACATTTCCAAATTGTATGCGCATCTTGGAGTTTCCATCAACATTCTTTATGTGCAAACCCAAACTGCGCATAAAAATAGGTGGATGGAAACATAGCTAATGTGATATGCTTATCTAGCATCTTCCCAAAGAGTAGATGGGGAGAACCTACTTCGACTTGGCAGGAAAAACCAGCTCAAAAAAATCTTGCTAAAAGGGGAAAATTGAAGCCCTTAAAAACTTTCAAGGAAAAAGCTTCATTATGGATGTGACATGTCTCCGTTACAGATGTGACAGCTGTCAGTTTGGCACTTTGGTAAATCGAATGCAATTCTTCAAAAATACTGACAGGGATACACTCACCGGCCACTTTATTAGGTACACATTACTTGTACCGGGTCGGACCCCCTTTTTGCCTTCAGATCTGCCTTAATCCTTCGTGGCATAGATTCAACAAGGTACTGGAAATATTCCTCAGAGATTTTGGTCCATGTTGACATGATAGCATCACGCAGCTGCTGTCATTTTCTCTTTTTCGGACCATTCTCTGTGAAAATCCCAGTAGATCAGCAGTTTCTGAAATACTCAGACCAGCCTGTCTGGCACCAACAACCATGCCACGTTCATAGTCACCTAAATCACATTTCCTCCCCATTCTGATGCTCGGATTAAGCTGCAGCAGATTGTCTGGATCATGTCTACATGCCTAAATGCATTGAGTTGCTGCCATGTGTTTGGCGGATGAGAAATTTGCGTTAACGAGCAGTTGGACCGGTGTACCTAATAAAGTGGCTGGTGAGTATTTTTACAGTACTGTAAAATACAAGGAAAGTTTTTCGCTATTTTGGTGAAAAAATTTTTTTTTTAAAAACTAAAATTTGCATGGAATTACTCATTTTAGTCTGTTCTTTTCAGAAGAACTCAAAATTAGTGCAGGCATTGATATTTGTAACAATATGAAGGCGAGTAAATGATAAATAGTTTAGTTTTGGTTTGTATTTTAAGGTTCAATGCAAGTTCATTTAAGGATATGGTCAACATTATCAATCTCTAGCATTTAAGGTTCTGGATGGTTCAACAAGATATGGTTTAGCGAACCAGAAAAGGCATTTTGAATACACAAGCACACATCTTTTTTCTGAGAGCTTCAGGAATCCAATCCTATTCAAAAACATTAAGCTGATCATAAAATGTACTAGCAGCACAATGCCCCATAAAAAGACTTAAATCAGTGACATTTTATAACCCAGAACACTTTATTACTCATGTTTGGGTTTATGGATCACCTTTAGAAAGAGGAAAAAAGAAAGAAAATCCAGCACATAAACTGCACAGATTCATGCAGAAAAACAGCAATCAAGTCAACATTCAATAAGAATGGAATATATTTAAACTACTGTAAATAATTTTGTGCAGAGTTATTCCAAATACATCAAAAGTGCAAAGAGCTTTCCTGTTTTCTATTATTGTCAGTTTGCCCATGTATTTTGTGGGAGTGACTTTGAAACATCTTAATGTTAAACCAACTAGAGGTAAACATCTGCAAATTAATGATATTAGATTTGTATTTATTAGAAATAAATATTTAGATAAATTTAGACTCTCGGCTGTAAGGGTAAATACAGAAATGCCTAGCTGTGCATAGGCATTAAAAAAAAAAGCATAAAACCTGGCATTAAAAAACTGTAAACGTGATGACTCCTACACAAAATATGGCTTGATGGAATCCAGTGAGAGCAGACATAGAGGTAAAGTTGGTTTTATATTCGGATATTCAGACATTCTGCTTTAATAATATAATTTCAGAAAAGTATTCTTTGCTAATTCTAAATAGGGAAATCATATTAGCAGCAAATGACCATCAAAGTACAGCATTGTTCACAGTGAATTAGATAGTGTTAATGTTGTTTAGAAGTCATACTTGCATGCTAATTCCAATCGAATATTCAAAGTAACCTGGTAAACAATATAGGGACTTCTAAATAAACAAATGTGTGAATATAAAACCAACTTTCGCCTCTATAGAGCAGACCACAGTGAACACTGAGCTTGAAGATTTGATCAATTGATTGAAGCACTGAAACCATGTCTACTCAAATGACATCTCACAAAAATTAATCCAGAACATAAATAATGCAATTTAACATGTTTTAAGTAAAGTTGTTAATTTGAGCTTTTATTTTTTGGGGGTCCCCAAAAGAATTCGCCCTACACAAGGGGGCCCTCGGCTGAAAAAGTTTAAAAACCCCTGTTATAGACCTTTTAAATGGATAAACGTCAGATTAAATTAGGGCCGATGTGCATGACGACTCATTCTTTGGTTATTTATCATTTCTCAAAACTAACCAAAACAGGGTGAGGCTCTTTTTACTTTGCAGCTGAATCATCAGACGCGTGAAAACATGTTTACCAACTGGTGGTGCCATTCATTTCTTACCTCGTTCTGTTTCTCAGAAATATCAGTTTGATCAGCGGGTGTGTGTAATGTTGCAGTCCGCTTTTGCTGATGCAAGTCACCCTTAATCGATGGTCCAGTATGTGAAGATCCATCGTTTTCTGCTCCACCAGGAAGACGCTGTGGAAAAGTGTGTGTGCGGCGCAGGTGGGCGCGTTAAATAACGCAACGCGAGATCCGCCTATATGATGTTACATTCCCCTGCTCGTAAAAACGCCTCATCCTCATGCACTGGGCACACTGGTGGAGGCTGCCTGGTGGGACACACACATTCTCTGTAATTCGAGTCGAGAACTGAGCAGAAAGTGGAGCTAAAAGGGCAGACTACGAGGGACATACACCCTGCGTCCTTCAGGTGGCGTTTGGAGAATAAGGACGCTGCTTATTTGCCTTATTGAAGATATCTGTATATTTTAAAGTGTATGTTTATAAAATATAATATTTTTCAATGGTTATTACCTTAAATATGAAAGGAAATCGATGGTAAATTATTTTCAGTCCTCACGAAGTCATCGCAAGTACTCGTGAAAAGTCGATCCTCAAAGGCGCTGAGAAAAGTAACAGACACCGTGTGACATAATAGGTTATTTTTCGCTTTTGTAAACATTTTAAGGCCATACCTACACTTGTAATATGACATTGGCAATTCGAGAAAATAATTGATCATGAAATAAGAATGAAAAAATAATAATAATAATCCCAAATAAAAATATTTGCAGCGAAACACCGCCCACTTTGAGAGCCATGTCTCAGCAGGTCTTTTCTACCTGTTCATTTCACTGCACTTGCACAGTTCGAACAGGAGACGTCCAGCGGAGGGACACGCCCCTTTTCCTTAAAGGAACAGTAGCATTTTTTTGATGGGTCAGTAAGAAATAAAGGGACTAAACTGCAATAGTTTAGATAAGTTATGACATTGGAAACATCATTGAATTTAAATAAAACAATTACTTACATTTGAATAGTCCCTTATATCAAAGAGCTTAGAATTTAAGCTCTTATCTTACATCAAACGCCTTGCTCTTATGCAATATCATTATTATCAAATCAAGCAACTGCAAAGTATTGCTGTTTATAGGCTGCACACGGTTTTGTACAAAGGTTTTATGTAAAGCCTTTTATATTTTTTTCATTTAAACTTATAAATATAAAATATAAAATAATGTACTCAAAAAAAGTTGAATATACAATTTTGATAAAATCATGAGTATGAATGATAATAGAATTTCCCAACAGTGTATGAGAAGACTGGAGGGTGACAGAGTTGGTTTTTATTAGTGTTTACTTCATAGCATGTCGTTTTCAATATAGTTTTAATAGTACAAAGATTAAATTAAAATATCCCATAAAGTATTCTGAATGAAATCAACTGAACAAATAAACAATGCAGAGAACCAATAAAAACTTAGTTAAAGTCAGAATTTTTAACCCCCAACCCCCCCCCCCCCCCCCCTTTGATTTTTTTTTCTTTTTTAAATATTTCCCAAATTATATTTAACAGAGCAAGAAAATTTTCACAGTGTGTCTGAAAATATTTTTTCTTCTGGAGAAAGTCTTATTTGTTTTATTTCAGCTAGAATAAAAGCAGTTTTTGATTAAAAAAAGACATTTTAGGGTCAATATTATTAGCCACTTTAAGCTATATTTTTTCGATAGTCTACAGAACAAACCATCATTATACAATAACTTGCCTAATTACCATAACCGGCCTAGCTAACCTAATTAACCTAGTTAAGCCTTCAAATGTAACTTTAAGCTGTATAGAAGTGTATCAAAATATTTAGTCAAATATTATGTACTGTCATCATGACAAAGATAAAATAAATCAGTTGGAAATGAGTTATTAAAACTATTATGTGTAGAAATGTGTTGAAAAAAATCTTCTCTCCGTTAAACAGAAAAAATAATCAGGGGAACTAATAAAATTCTGACCTCAACTGTTTATAAAAGAGTATAAATACTGTATATATACTTTTATGAGAAACTTTTTGTTATTATTAAAAATGAATAATTAAAATTCTCTAAATGTTGACATTTATTTATTTTATATGGAAAAAATTTAACAGTAGTTTACATAATACATCTAAAATACAGTTTTACTCAAACACATGCTGTATAACTCAAACTATAAATCATTTTCAAGTGTCTCTTTAATATTTTCCTATAACTGTATGTATATTGTACAAGGCACTGGGCTGTCATTGCAGGGTTTCTTCTCTGGCTTCTGGAAAGTTTAGTTCCACCTGTAAGAGGATCTGAAGGCCTTGATCATCAGTCTGAGTAAATTCACCACAGCACATCTGAACTGTGTTTGTTACTTCACAGGCGGCTGATTTTACTGCAGAGGTGAATGTACCATGGGGATCATAATCCTCGACTCCATCTTTTGGATTAGAGGCACTGATAAAAATAGAAATGAACAAATATGTGTTAAGCGTTGTATGCCGGTAGTATCTGGATGCAGTCTTGATGATGCAAGCTAAGATTGCATATCTAATGTCAGACACAATGCACTTAGTGGAGCTAGTGATGTCACTGTGAGGGGTAGGGTTAGGGGTGGGGTTAGATGTGGGCATTAAAAAGCATTGGATGCAGCTCAGATTGCACATGCACTAGGTCTGCATCCAGACCCCTCTTGTTGTATGTGTATATGAACAGTTCCACTGAAATACAGCAGATGGCGGCGTTTACAAACAAAACATTTTGATTGAACCTTTATGGTTGGATAACAAAAAAGCAGGAATAAGATTTTTTTAAATGATATTTTTTTAAAAGGCTGCATTTGTGTCATGAAAAATACAAAAGGGTGCTTCTTTTTCTTAAAAAGTGGACATTTTTGCAGTTATTCGCCTCATTTTCTATTTAATTATGAGATTTAAATACTGCATTTTAGTGAGATTTTAGGCACTATTTTTAGCTGGATCAGCTCATCATGTGGTCATCATAACCATACTTTTGATGTACAAAAAAAAAAACATTTCCTAAACATTTAGAATAAAGAAATATGAAATAATACTTATTTTTTAAATACAAGTTTATTACATCATCTACAGTGCTCCGCATATATAAGTACACCCCTCACAAATCTCTCTTTTTAATAAGAAGCTATACAATATTATATTTGTGCATATACATTAGATTAGTCAGTACTAAACCCAAATCTGGAGCTTATTTAAAACTAGTTCATCCAAATTTATATGCTAGAGAAAAATATTAAATACAAATTTTAAAAAGAGGAAAATCAAAAGAAGCAAAAAAAGAAAAATTTGGTTGAAATTTTGTTTTCTTTTGCTTGATTTTATTTGTATTATCTTATAATTTCTAAATATATTTGGTGAATAAAATATTATTTTAATAAATGTATCTGTTTAATAAATCTGTTTTGTTTACAGTTTTTTCCAACTGCTTACACACGTTTTCAAAACAGTGGCACCTCTACACATAATTCCCAAAACTGCACACAGAAAATGCAAAATGCAAAAAACGCACGTCAGAATGAAGCATTAGCATCACATGGCAAACATGTCTTTTATAACAGTAAATGTTTGGATAAACTATGTAAACACTGTTGTTCTAAAGCTCTTGCTCTTTAGGGTAATATCTACATTTCAATACAATGTTTTACAGTGACCGTAATCTGCTGAGAGGGGGAAAAGGTAAACACCAATCACATAAAGAAACAGAAAATATGTTTTAGGTCTCAAACATTGTTGGAGTTTATAGTTTAAAAAACAAACATACTGTATGGAAAAATGTATAAAATTTTTTTTTTAATTAAATCATATTTAAAGCAAAAGTATATTCTTTAGAATACAGTAAAGAACACAATTGTGTGTGAAGGGAGTCTCGGGGGGTGGAAGAAGCATCCATTGCCCGAAAAAGCATCATGTGGGCATAGGGTTGGTCATCATACATTTTACAGTGCTACGCTCAGAAGAATTCCTCAATTATTTTTTAGAGGAATTTAGGATTTAGAAAAGGAGAAATGGGGTTGGTACAAAACTACAAATTGTGGATGGGTGGAAAACCCAAGAGAGTTGTGTGTAGTATTTTGAAAAAAGTGTTTTATGCAATTGAAAACTGAGTTCAAGGCTGAGAAACAGCCTCTGGTTGGGAGATTTGAGGTATGGATTTGCAGTTTGAGTGAGATGTTTCAGAAATCGTGTGACAAGAAAAGATTTTGTGTGTATGCAGTTGGAAAAAAACTGTAAATGCACCAAAATACATTGCCTATATTCACTGAGAAATGGATAAAAATATTCATTTTCAAAATGGGAAGTACCCAATTATGCTGAGCACTGTATCTTTAGCAAAAAAATGAAATCTGTGAAAGTTTTAAATTAAAAACTGTGGCCCATTGTGTGGAGCCAGATCAGTCTCAAAAATAATACATTTACAATATAAATTTCATGTATGCATAGCACAATTCACATTAACAAAAACCAATTTGTAAATTCAAAACACAACTCATAAATACAACACGCAATTTGTAAAAATCATAAATATTTTCGCCAAATGAATTTGATTGTTTTGTATTTACGAATTGGACTTGTGTATTTATGAATCGTGTTTTAAATTTACAAACTGAATTTGTGTATTTAATAATTGTGTTTTGAATTTATGAACTGATTTGTGTATTTATGAATTGTGTTATGAATATGAATTAGATTTGTGTATTTATGAATCGTGTTTTCAATTTACAAAATGGCCTTGTGTATTTTTGAATCGTGTTCTGAACTAATGAATTGGATTTGTGTATTTATGAATCGTGTGTGGAATATGACTTGCATTTGTGTAGTTACGAAATATGTTTGTGCATTTTTGTATTGTGTTTTGAATTTACAAATTGGATTTGTGTATTTACTAACTGTCCTCTAGTGACTGACCTTCACTGGTTTTGCGGTGAAAATCCTACATGACGGCAACAGTTTGATTGCGGTGTTTACATGTGTGTACTGCACTTCAATAATACGACTAAAATCAGCATACTCCACATGTCTTAAATCCATTTCTGTTTAGTTCCATTACGATTTTAGTCTGATTAAGTTAATCAAAAATAGCTGTTTACATAGTAGACTCTTAATCAAAGTTTTGTTTTAATGGCATTATAATCAGATTATTAATTTCCATGTAAACATACTCAATGGTCTATAGAACAAACCACTATTATACAATGATTTGCTCAGTTACCCTAACTTCCCTAATTAACCTAGTTGAGCCTTTAAATGTCACTTTAAGCTGAATACTCTTGAAAAATATCTGGTAAATATTATATACTGTCATCATGGCAAAGATAAAAGAAATCAGTTATTAGAAATGTATTTAATTTATTTAAACTATTGTGTTTAGAAATGTGTTGGAAAAAAGTCTTTCCGTTAAAACAGAAATTTGGGGGAAACAATATAAAAGAATTAAAATATATCAGGAATGCTAATATATATTTTTTTTCCTCAAATATCCTCTCGTTTTCACTCTCACTCACTTGTATAGTGCACACTGACGTCCCAGCCCTCCTTTTCCCATGCAGCCTTTCTGGTCTCTTCTCTGGACTGCAGGTCTTTATAAGCTAAAACAAATCAGAGATGTGTTCCGCTTTTTAAAGAGGAAATTCACAGAAAAATGAACATTTCCTCTTACTTTAACTCACCTTCAGACCATTCACAAATTCATAGATGACTTTTTCTTCAGTATACCATTAAAAAAGATTTTCAGCTGAAATCGTGCTCCTTGATTATTTATAAAATGTAAGTCAAAATTGCCATTTACATTAGTTTTCATTTTAAAATACTCATTTTTTTTATGGTTAGGCCTGGCATCCACATCATCTTTGACCTGTGACAATGGAGCATTTTAAAAACGCTAAAGAATCTGCTTTAGTGTGGAAATGCTAGTGTTTTGTTTCAGTACAGTTGGATTAAAATGCTAACTTTGTTTTCAAAAGTCGTAGCTATTTTTTAAAATGCAGGGTTTAGCTCCAACTTGCCTCAACACACCTGGCTGGGTGTTTCAAGTATACCTAGTAAGACCTTGATTAGCTCATTCAGGTGTGTTTGATTAGGGTTGGAGCTAAAATCTGCAGGACACCGGCCCTCCAGGAATAAGTTTGGTGACCCCTGCTGTACACTGATCAGTATGTGCAAGAAACTGAAATGTTTGTAATTATCTGTCATTATATGTTTTATGTGACAGGAAGCTCGCAGTCTAGACTATTGTGATTGATAGTTTCCCTTCATAATTCTTCAATGTATCATCAAGTATTTATTTTGTTTCGTCATTTGTGTGGGTTTTCCTGTCTCTAGAAATCTTGCAGCTGGTGGATACCATTTTACTGTATGTACTTTACCAAAACTCACAGTTTCAGCTAAAAATCTACTTGAATGTTCTACAGAAGAAATCAAGTCACCTATATCTTGAATGGCCTGAGGAAGAGAATGAACTAAAGAAATGAAGATGTAAAAGTGCCGAAAACAATGTTCTTACCCCATAAATGATGCACTACATACAAATCTCCAATCTGTGTGAAGAAGCCGCCCACCGCTTCATTGTTTTCTTGACGGTATTTAATCGCTCGAGCCCTGAAACATCAAGAGTTAAATGTGCAACAAAGTGGTATAGAAATAGAATATCACATATTATACAGCTGTCTGTATTTACGCTTAATACACAGAAAAATTCTTCATTGCAAACATATTATATAAGCTGAATTTAAACCAACAAATTCAGTGGAACATTACTACATATAATTTGTTTGTTTAAATTCAGCCTGTATAAATTGTCTGCAACCATTCATTCATTCATTCATTTTCTTTTCGGCTTAGTCCCTTTATTAATCAGGGGTCGCCACAGCTGAATAAACCGCCACTTATTCAGCATATGTTTTACTCTCATATACTACGGCCAATTGCAAAAATCCACACGAAAATGCCAACTGACCCAGCTGGGGCTCGAACCAGCGACCACCTTGCTGTGAGGTGACAGCGCCACTGTTTGCAACCACTTACTTTAAAATCATTTAGTAAACCCAATAAAAAAATTGGGTTCTGTGTTTAAGTAAAACCTAATTTTTGTTTTATTCCGAAAAACTATTAATTTTAAGACTTAAGATACAAATTATGTCATTTAGAGCATTTGTTTTTCATTTCAGACATGTTCATATTCAGTTTTAGACAACACAGTAACAATGCTTTTCACTTCAGGAGAGTTAGGAAATTAATATTTGTTGCAATAACCAACACGATTTACTATCTAAACTACTAATCAAACTACTATCTAAGCTTTTTTCGATTTAGTGGCTGCTTCATATGAATTTGTATGATCTCATTTGTACACTTTAGTATGGTTTGCTCATCCTCCAATGATTATTGAATTTAAGCAAACATGGAGTGTTTATAAGAAAGTGTCTGGTGCATATAGAGTGGAAAAGAGCGTCTCTTCGCACTGTCCTTTTTGTAAATAATACTTTTTCCCTTATTCTCTGATTTCATTTTTTTAATCTAATGAAATAGCATAAATGTATGAATTAGCACCTTTTATAAATAGTTACGTTTACTTATAAGATCAGGACTGGAATAACCCTAATTTTCAAAAAAAATGTTATTCTGCCCAGTTTTGTAAAAATTTTAGCACATCTGTATATGATAAAACCGGCCTGATCTCACGAGAAAACACTACTATTTTACTTTCTGTCAGTTTAATGGCTAATTCGAATGAAAATGTGCAATTTTAAAAAGGAGGCGTGGCACCCAAGCCCTTCCCTAAACCCAACCGTCAATGGAAGATTAGCAAATCTTACCAAATTGTATGAATGAGATCATACAAATTCATACGAATTAGCCACTAAATTAAAAAGCTACGAATTGCTGTGAGATCGTGTTGGATAAAACAAACATGGTAACACTTTACAATAAAGTTCCACTAGTTTAACAATGAATAATACTTATATTAAACTATTTATTCATCTTTGTTAACGTAAGTTAATGAAAATAAAGTTGTTTATTGTTAGTTCATGTTAACTCGCAGGCAGAGTAAGATTTTAATAATGCATTAGTAAATGTTGAACTATGATTTAAAAATGCTCTACAAGTATTGTTTATTCTTAGTTCATGCTAGTAAACACATTGACCAATATTAACAAATGGAACCTTATTGTAAAGTGTGAACACAAATATTAACATCTAATAAACCTAAAAATTCCAGGGAATTATCAAAAGTCAACATCTTTATGCTAAATTATATGAATAATACACAAACTTACCAATGATTTCCCCATTCGATCATCGTCCCAGGCTTTATTGAGAAATTCACAACAAACAAATCAGAAAAATTCAAATTCAATACATTGTAAAGTACAACAATGAAATGAAATGTTTTTTACCAGTAGCTGATATGATCTGAGTTCATAAATGTTGGAGCCGCTTCTGGGCACAAGTTCATTCCAGAAACTAAACTCCAAAAGAAGCTGGTTCCGTCTGGAGAGTAACATTTTGCTCCTCTCTTTTCGAAACGCAAGATACGCCTGGAGAGGAAACACTGAATGAAGGACACACTATACTGTAAGGATTCTGGCAGACTTGCATCTAAATAGTAGTGGCAGACAGATGTGTTCAATACCGTGTTGAGGTTTAGTTTGCGCAAACACTCGGTCAGAGCAGGATAACCTCCAGAGTATCTCCACAGATGCACTGCAAATACAAACCAGCATGTGTCACTCTAGTACTGCAATTTTAACAAACCTACAAAGTTTCATGTTTAGTGGCAGAAAGACTTTGTATTTGCTTAATAGAAATCAATCTCTTTATTCAGCAAAAAATGTTATTAATTGATTTTATGTATGTTACAAAACATTTCAAATGCTTTCTATATTTTTAATGTTCAGTTCATCAAAATTTGTATTTTTGTCTATTTCTCATTCATTCATTTTCTTTTTGGCTTAGTCCCTTCATTCATCAGGGGTCGCCACAACGGAATGAACCACCAACTTATCCGGCATGTGTTCTACGCAGCGGATACCCTTCTAGCTTCAACCCAGTACTGAAAAACACCCATACACTCTCGCATTCACACACATACACTACGGCCAATTTAGCTTATTCAATTCTACAGCGCATGTCTTTGGACTTGTAGGGGAAACCGGAGCACCTGGAGGAAACCCACACCAACACTGGGAGAACATGCAAACTCCACACAGAAATGCCAACTGAACCAGCGACCTTCTTGCTGTGCCGCATATAAACTTATATATTTTATTATTAAATAGTTACATCTTGTCCATTTAAAAAAATATATATAATACATTTAAATTCTAATGAGTTATCGCAACAACAAAAATAGGATTTTGTATTTTTTATTTTTCTCCTGATTTTTCCTGGTTATTAAAATTGTATTTAATGTTTTCCTAGCATATTAATTTGGATCTGTAAATATAAATAAATAATAATATATATATTTTTTTTTATTTCTTTGCAGCAGCAGCAACAACGGCTGCTGTTAACACAGCTTCACATTACAGGAATCAATTATATTTTTAGTATTAGTATTTAAAATAATATTTAATAATGTATATTTAAAAATTATTCATGTTATATTTAAAGTAAGTAAAGACATAAATTCTAATAATAATAATAATAATAATAATAATAATAATAATAATAATAACAACTTTCCCAGTGATGGGTTGCAGCTGGAAGGGCATGCGCTGCATAAAACATATGCTGGATAAGTCGACGGTTCATTCCGCTGTGGTGACCCCTGATTAATAAAGTGATTAAGCTGAAAAGGAAATGAATGAATGAATAATAGCACAGTATCTCTGTATTTGTATCTTATTTAAAAATTTGGAATAATTAATAAATTCATTCATTCATTTTCTTTTCGGCTTAGCCCCTTTATTAATTTGAGGTCGCCACAGCAGAATGAACCGCCAACTTATCCAGCATATGTTTTACACAGCGGATGCCCTTTCAGCTGCAACTTATCACTGGGAAATACCCAATCACAGACATACGCTATGGCCAATTTAGCTTACCCAATTCGCCTACAGTACAGCACATGTCTTTGAATTCTTGTAGTTTTTTTATTACAATTAGAGTTTTTGCTGCAACTTAAGTAAAGACCTCTAATAATTCTCCACCGTGTTATTGTTTTACTGTAGTTCGGATCAGATAAACGCCTGGGTTTAACAGGAAACTTTTATTTCATTAATACCAAAATCATTTTTAAATCACGTTTTTGTTGGTATTGTGTCATATCTACGACACAAAAGCGAGTGGAATAAATGATCAAATCAATGAACAGGTAATGTAATAAAATGATATAAAAATACATAGCTATGTAATAAGATATAGACTGGTAACATAGGAGAAAATAGCAAAATATTTTAGTTTTGATCTGACCTGCCTGATCCTGTTCACCGTACCATGTGTTCCAGCTTCCTACAACTTCACAGGGATAATCTGGATCATGATGGAGCTCCTTCTGCACCTCGTCCCTCAAATTAGACACAAAACAATTCATTTAAACATGCTTTAAATGTAAATAAAAAAAATAATATTAATATATTTGTTACATCCCTTGTATATTAATTTTAATCTAGGGATATCTGTTGGGCGTAACATAGAACGATAAAAAGGAGCTTACGATAGTTTGTTGTATTCCTCCATATACTCAGGCTTGACATTGTGAACTAAAAAATAAAGTAAAAAAAGTTAATTATTTAGTAACTTTCAGTGTCAAAATATAAATTTGTTACAGATATTTGAGATAATGCATTGTACTAAACATTTTGAAATCCCTTGTGATTAATTGATTTAAATCACTTTAGTGGGTTTTCATTAAAAGTTTCGATTAATTTTTATATTTCACCTTTTTTCCCAGTTTTTACACTGAAATTAGTAGTTTATTTGTATGTTCATTTGTAGCTTTGCCAAATTTTGCTTTAATTTTAGCTCATTTTTATTAGTTTTTTTAATAACACTTTACAGTCAGGTACCATTTGTTAACATTACTACATCCAATTAACATGAAATAAACTCCTGAAGCACTTAATAATCTTAATCTAACGGTAATTTCTGTAATAATGAATATAACTTATAATCATTAATGCAACACGTATTTAAAAATATTGCCAAAAATGGCCGTTTACATACATACATACATATGTATATGCTCACCGGCCACTTTATTAGGTACACCTTACTAGTACCGGGCTGGGCCCTCTTTTGCCTTCAGAACTGCCTTAATCCTTCGTGGCGTAGATTCAACAAGGTACTGGAAACCTTCCTCAGAGATTTTGGTCCATATTAACATGATAGCATCACGCAGTTGCAGCAGATTTGTCGGCTGTACATATTTGATGCGAATCTCCCATTCCACCACATCCCAAAGGTGCTCTATTGAATAGAAATCTGGTGACTGTGGAGGCCATTTGAGTACAGTGAACTCATTGTCATGTTCAAGAAACCAGTCTGAGATTATTTGCGCTTTATGACATGCTGTGTTATCCTGTTGGAAGTAGCCATTAGAAGATGGGTACACTGTGGTCAAAAAGGGATGGACATGCTCAGCAAAAATACAACAATGTAGGCTGTGGCATTGACAATTGCCAAGAAAATATCCTCCACACCATTACACCACCACCACCAGCATGAACCACTGATACTGTACAAGGCAAGATGGAGCTATGCTTGCATGTTGTTGATGCTAAAGTCTGACTCTACCATCCAAATGTCGTAGCAGAAATCGTGACTCATCAGACCAGGCAACGTTTTTCCAATCTTCTATTGTCCAATTTTGGTGAGCCTGTGTGAATTGTAGCCTCAGTTTCCTGTTCTTAGCTGACAGGAGTGGCACCCGGTGTGGTCTTCTGCTGCTGTAGCCCATCCGCCTCAAGGTTGGTTGTGTTGTGTGTTCAAAGAGGCTCTTCTGCAGACCTCGGTTGTAACGAGTGGTTATTTGAGTTACTGTTGCCTTTATATCAGCTGGAGTCAGTCTGGCCATTCTCCTCTGACATTAACAAGGCATTTGCGCCGACAGAACTGCCGCTCACTGGATATCTTCTCTTTTTCATACGATTCTCTGTAAACACTAGAGATGGTTGTGTGGGAAAATCCCAGTAGATCAGCAGTTTCTGAAATACTCAGACCAGCCCGTCTGTCACCAACAACCATGCCACGTTCAAAGTCACTTAAATCACCTTTCTATGATTCTATGACCATGCCTACATGCCTAAATGCATTGAGTTGCTCCCAAGTGATTGGCATGCATATATATATATATATATATATATATATATATATATATATATATATATATATATATATATATATATATATATATATATATATTAATGGTTGAAAAAACATATATTTTATATGTAGATGGCCATTTTTGCAATATTTTGTCTTATTACATAAGTTTTATATATGTGAAATCCAAATATGAATGTAATTTGCATATTTTGTCATGCCACATCAGATTTCTGTATGGATAAAACTACTGTTTCTTCAAGCTATTCCAGTGTGGTAAACATTTTGAATGCACAGAAATCCATTAGGATTTCATCACACAAATCAAGCATTTTATGAAATATCGCTCTTATTTTTCTTAACCCAATTTTCCTTACACATCTCCACGTGCATGGCCGATTCTCTTGATATCAATAGATTTCTACAAGCAAACACTTTGGAGCTTGATTTATTAAAGCAATTAGAGAATAAGAGCATCATTCATTGCGAGGGAATATTTTTAGCAATTCCTATCAGATACATTACATGCACAATTTCTCCCAAGGCCTAAACAGTCGAGGTTTTTTAGATAGAATGGCTCACATTGAATCTTGTAGAGGTTGCTGGTTTCTTTCTTGGAGAGCAGATTGGAGTGGGCATCTTTCCTGGCATCCACTTTGTGTGCAAACATGGAACTCAACCAGCCTTCGTCACTTTTATTCGCAAAACCTCTGAGGATTCACAAGCAAAACTGTCTCATTTGTAAAAGATACATCACAAGCTGCAATGCACACATTATAATAAAAGCAATTTGAATGATGTGACATTTTGAGCAGCGGCATTTTAAATAATTATTAAGCACACAGTTTTAATGACTTAATATTAACTTTTATAGCCTACCAAGCCTCCACCAACAGTTCACAGTTTATGTAGGTCAAATATGAATGTACAAATGAGATGCATATTTTGTTTGCCATAAAACCTGACATTTTATGTTCAATAAAAATAGTTTTTTAATGATAATTTAACTGTAACTAAGGTACATTTTGATGACAAATTTTGACTTTTTTAAATTGAGAATAAGGACCATTTCAATGTGGTCAAGTCACTGGCCCATGAACATTTTCTGCTTGTAATCAAACTTTCATAACTGTAACAAGATGTGATTTAATCATAACTTCATGTTAAAACAGCTATCATACATTATTAATATGTGGACCATTTTGGATTCTCGGAAGCTATAGTTATTAAAAATGTAAAACAGAAAATGCATTGGGACCATTGTTATTGTTTACATCCCTGGTCTATAATATATTTTTATATTGCAAAATTAGCTCGATAACTTAATATTGAAACTCAATATTTTTTGTTCAATAAAAATAGTTTAATGATAATTTAATTGTAACTTAGCTACATTTTAATGACAAATCTTTACTTCTTTTAACCCTTGTGCACTCTTCAAATGTACTACCCGTTTGTTATGCATGGGATGAAAACATCCACTGAATTAAACTGCTGTAAAAAATGCATCAGTAATTCATTTCCTCACATTTTTTGCATAAATCTTTTAATCAACTTCATTCCTGATCAAAACTATTAAATTGCATTGAGAATTACATTAATTGCCAGATTCATAAATGATGTCACTGATTTGGTGAAGAAAAAACACACAATGACGTATTTTCAATATAAAAAGTAGGTGTGGACTGGATTTTTTTTAACCATTTATCACAGTCTTGGACATGTAAAAGATTAGTATACACTGGCTTTGATGCTTTGTTAGATTTTGTGCAGTATAAGATCTTCATTTGTTCTCCCTAATTTACTATTGGTGGCTGTTTTGCCCCACTGACTTCCAATATAACCACATTTTTTGACTGCAAAACCATGGCACCATAAAATCATTATGATCACCATATAATCATGCATTCTTGATTGTTGGTGGCTTTCCTTGTTGGGAAGAGGTAAAGTTTGTAATTTTTACTGTTGATTATATGGTGTAAAACAGCAAATTTCTCAAAATATGTGTCAAAATAAGATTTGTCACCAAAAATCATCCTGCTAGCTGAAACAGAAAAAAGTTATGGCCAAATTAAGATTTAAAATCACCCCAGATTGGATGAAAACATCCCCAACAGCACAAAAGGGTTAAATGAGAAAATGGGGTCTTTTTGATGAATATGTTTCTATTGTAAAATTAGCTTGTAAATAAGAATCAAATAAGTACTATATATATTTATGGTTAAAATCATCTGCTTAAATACAACAATAAGAAAACTCTTTTTTAAAAATGTTTAAAGATGTTTATAAATGTTCTGAATCATTTAGTAACATTTAAATATCAAAAGAAAAACTTAAAAATACTTTTCAAAAATGATATAAAAAAATTTGATTAGATGAAAAAATTTTTATCTAATGTTAATTTTGGTATTAACGGTTATAATTTATAATCTTATGCAACATAAATTTATTGAATGACCATTTTCATAAAATTAAAAATAAATGACAAATGGCTGCTAAACCTAAATGACATTTTAAAAAACATTATATCATGCAGTAAATTTGAGATATTCTTGCTAGAACTTTAACCAAACTATTGTCAAAACATCCTGCACTGTAAAAAAAAAAAAACCTGGTTGCCTTAAATTTTTAAGCTGAATCAAATTAACCTTATGAGTCCATTGAACTTATTTTATGTTAAACTGACTTAAAACAGTTTACTTATAAAATTAAGTTAGAACGTGAGTAACTTAGTTTAATAAGTTACAAAGACCTAAAAACCTATGTCATGACAAATTGATCATATAATTTTTTTGTTTGTTGGTTATGAACATTTGACCCTTTTTTGCTATTTTAAATATTTAATCATCATTTAGCAATTAAAAGTATATGCTTTGGCCCTAATGCATCATTTTTTTATTGAGAATATGGCATTTCTATTGTAGAATTATCTTTTAAATAAGTATCAATAAGTGCAATATAAATTGTTATGGTTAAAAACATCTGCTATAAATAAATAAATAAATAAATAAATAAATAATAGGCCTGTCACAATAATCAATATATCGACTTAGTATATTTTCATGTGGGTGCCTGACAACTGGTACATCTGGTAGCAGATATCGCAGCCTCTGTTGCTTTTTACCTCACACTTTTTGTTAACATTTATTATTATTTTTTTGTTTAAGCTATATGTTTTCACATTCTGATTGCAATGCCTAATTATTAAATTATTAAAATGACATAATACAATTAACATGACAATTAAATGAAATATTCTTAATAAAAATAGTATGAGTTCTTTGGAAGAGTGTACTAGCATTATGATGCTATTATAGTGTCATTCTAGAATTATATAATGTGTGGTATAAAATTGTCTTAAAAGGATAATAATATCGTTTACTGCAATATAATCTGGTGCATGTCTTGCAACAAAAAATAGATATCGTGACAGGCCTAACAAAATAATATCGTTTTTAAAGGTTTAAGAACGTTCTGAAGCATGTAGCAACGTTTAAATAAAAATAAAAATATGAATAACAACATTGAGAACTTTATATAATATACAAACTTTGAGATATTCTTACCAGAACTGTAACAAAACTGTCAACTATTGCTGACTGAATGTGAAGAGCTGTATAGCGACTCGACATTACCTGGCCAGCCATGCTGCATGCACCTTGTTGAGGAAATGCTGCTGTGTGTTGAGGATCTGCAGAGGTCGTGCGGTCGCCATTATTGTCGCCAGTTGTTTGTAGTTTTGCGTCTTTATGAAGCTGCGCCAGTCCTGCTCCTCAAAGTTAATGTTTGACGCGCGTGAACTGTTGGACCTCAGCTACATGTGCTCCTTCTTTGATTCACCAAAGTTTAGAAAGTAGTTAAACACGATGATTAACTGTTGCGTTGACCGCTGACATGATTAAAATACCACCAAACAAACAAAGAAGAAACACACTTTGAGATTAAACTAGATAAAGCTGGTCTTGTTGATTGATACCATTTTAGGGGTTCTGAGAAAATGAGTGAGTGATGATATTATTTTAATAATTGAAATCTGACCAAGTCAAGTATCCCAATGAACCAAATATAATTGAAGACAAAATTATTAGCCCTCCTTTTAGATTTTAACTATATTACAAATACTTCCCAGGTGATGTTTAAGAGAGTAAGACATTTTCTTCTCAGTATTTCCTTTTGTATTTTTATTTTGGGGAAATTCATATTTCTTATATATACAGTTTAAGGCAGAATTATTATTTTTCCCCCCAATTTCTGTTTAACGAAGAGCAGATTTGTACAACACATTTCAAAACAATAGTTTTAATAACTCTGATTTATTTGATCTTTGCCATGATGACAGTAAATTATATTTTACTAGATATTTTTCAAGACACTTCTATGCAGTTTAAACTAACATTTAAAGGCTTAACTAGGTTAATTAGGTTAACTAGGCAGGTTAAGGTAATTAGGCAAGTTATTGTATAATGATGGTTTGTTCTGTATATTATCGGGAAAAAATCACTTAAAAGGGCTAATAATGTTGACCTTAAAAATTTTTTAAACTGCTTTTATTCTAGCCCAAATAAAGCAAATAAGACTTTCTCCAGAAGAAAACATATTATCAGACATACTGTGAAAATTTCCTTGCTCTGTTAAAAATCATTTGGGAAATATTTAAAAAAGAAAAAAATTTAAAGGGGGGCTAATTCTACTCATTTCAACTGTATATACAGACCACAAACTCCTAAATCTGTTCATTCAGAGCAGCTTAATTGTGAATGAATACAGTTCAAACAGTATTACATAGGAAAAAGAAATTACAACAACAGAATAGCCTACAAAGTATACAATAGGAAAAAGGTTGCAAATAAAATAAAAATATTTTGTCTATTAAAATGAATGGCCTTAAATATTCATTCATTCATTTTCTTTTCGGCTTAGTCCCTTTTTATTCATCAGGGGTCGCCATAGCGGAATGAACCACCAATTTATCCATCATATGTTTTACGCAGCGGCAGCCCTTCTGGCTGCAACCCATCACTGGGAAACATCCATACACACCCATTCACACACATACACTACGGCCAACTTAGCTAACCCAATTAACCTATATCGCATGTCTATGGACTGTGGGGGAAATCGGAGCACCGGGAGGAAACCCACGCGATCACGGGGAGAACATGCAAACTCCACACAGAAATACTAACTGACCCAGCCAAGGCTCGAACCAGCGACCTTCTTGCTATGAGGCCATTGTGCTCCCCACTGTGCCACCGTGACGCCACTTTGATGATCATTAGAGAACTATTTAAAATGGATAAAACTTATGAAGATATAAACATATCAGTTTAATCTTTTTAAAACACAAATCATTGCTTCACAAGTTATGTTTTAAAGTCTACAGTCACTAATGCCATCAAATCTTGATCGAAACATCCTTCTACTGAAAAACTGTTCGCTTAACACCAGAAAACACAATCCATCAACAATGACTTGATCCAATTTTCCATGTGGAGGAGTGTGGAGCTATTCAGATCACTTTAGAGTCTCAGCTTTACGCAAGTTCAGAAATATATATATAGTTGGAGTCAGAATTATTAGCCTCCTTGTATATTTTTGATCCCCAATTTCTGTTTAACGGAGAGAAAATTTTTCAATTTAATTTTAATTCATTTTAATAATTAATTTTAATAACTGATTTCTCTTTGCCATGATGGCAGTACGTAATATTTTACTAGATATTTTTCAAGATACTAGTATTAGCTTAAAGTGACATTTAAAGGCTTAATTAGGTTAACTAGGCACGTTAGGGTAATTAGACAAATTATTGTGTAACAGTGGTTTTTTCTGTAGACAATTGGAAAAAATATATTGCTAAGGTGGCTAATAATATTGAGCTTAAAATGGGTTTTAAAATGTTTATTTAATTGCTTTTATTCTAGCCAAAATAAAACAATTAATACTTTCTCCAGAAGAAATAATATTATAGGAAATACTGTGAAAAATTCCTTGCTCTATTAAACATTTGGGAAAAAAAAAATCAGAGGAGGGCTAATCATTTTGACTTTAACTGTATATATATGATTACCGATGGAGTGTCCAGATTGTGTTTTTTGAGTAACTCTCAGCTCTTTTTAAATGGAGCGTTCATTTTCCCGCCGTGTTTTACTTGGAGGCTTGGGAAGGCTTCTTTGGTGCTTTTGTACAAATCCTCGAATTCTTGGTCCACACAAATGTCCTGCGAGAAAATTGATATTAGAAATTCAGAAAATTAACAAATATGATGGGAAATGGGGAAGAAACACCCACAGAAAAGTCTAAGAGCTCAGCTGCAGATTCTGGGTTAGCTTGAACGGATTTCAGAATAGCGAAGCATCCGGCTGACTGGATTGGATTCCTAGACATCTGGATCACACCGGAAACCAATAGAATTAGTCATAACAAAGACAAAAAAATTACATAAATCTCTTCTTTCAAAGGGTTTAGGTTCAAAAACCACCTGTTTCAGTCATAAAGTCCCTCAAGTATGCTGTATTACATGTTTTTAGTTTTTATTGTTTACATTTTCAATAGTATCCATTGCAGCATCTTATAATGTCTGAAACAGTCTGTTCAAGAATACAGTCTCTCTAAACCCCGCCTTTCTAAGAGCTTACTCTGCTCTGATTGGTAAGATTTTTTGGCCCGGTCTGTTGTGATTGGTTGAGCTATAGTATAATTATAAATAAACCATTAACATTCATTCATTTATTCATTTTCTTTTTGACTTAGTCTCTTTATTAATCAGGGGTCGCCACAGCAGAATGAACTGCCAACTTATCCAGCATATGTTTACACACAGGTTTTACAGCTACTGTAATTTCTGTTCGCATTCCGTCCCTGTGTGTCCCCTGGTGGCACAGTTACAAACTGCTGTTACACCTAAAAACATTTTCTTAATCTCTTAGGACCGCAGTGGTGCCACATGTGGCGGTAGTGGTCATATAAAACTGTCACCCATTGTATATTTGTAAAATGATGACGCACTTCATCATCTTCATCATGACGCACACTTTGATAAATGCCACAGGCGGAGTGATACATCCAGTGAAGCAGTTCCAGTGCTATGGGTATAATATATCATAGATGACCTTTTAGCCAATGGGAACTTGGCTAAGAACTACAACTGGACGTACTTTAGCTCTTACGGTGCTTTTTGATCTTTAAAACTTTGCAGATTTTGCAAATCTTTTACATACACAAACAGGGATATTTTACATTGCATTAACTCTACATCATAACAGAAGCAGCTTTAACATTTTCCTTACTTTGAGAATTCGTAGAGTTGTGTTCACTTTGAGGCCTAGCGCTAAATGGATGGCTCCTTCAAACGGTATGCGATTATTGCTGCAGACAAAGAAAAAAAAAAACACAATACTGAAGCTTTCTAGGCAGAAAAAATAAATGTGCACTTCTATTCTTGATGTCAGTGTATTGAAGGTTTGCTAAATGTGGTGTTTGCTGATTTAGCCACTGCAAATTAATCACAAATAACTGCATTGTGAACATCCAGACTAATTCAGCAGACAAACACTGAACAGTTTGTATAATTACAGCAATAAATCAAGGACAACTGTCTTTGTACACATTTATATATATAAAAAAAAACAAAAAAAACAGGCGTCTTGAAAACATTGACTCATGAGTTTGAATGACCTGCTTGTGGTTGTGATAAATAACCGTACTGTGACGACTGTACCTGATGTTCAGATCCTCCAGTGTATTGTTCTGTTTGAGAGCTTCCTCTAAAGCTACAGCTCCGTCTTTGCCCAGTCCATTGTATGATAAATCCACGCTCCGTAAGAAGATATTTCCCTTAAAAAAAACAAAACAAAACAAAGCCAACATATATCAATATTATATATTTATATATATAAGTAGAAAATAAATGCTTTTTTTTCTACAAAATGCGTTTTTTATTATATTTTATTATTAATTATTATTAAATGTATTCATTTTTATATTATAAATATTATAAAATCACATCCTATGCACAACATTTCTTTATACCTTTTTACAAATACAATTCACAGTCTAAGGGCCCTATCATACACCCGGCACAATAAGGCGCAAGATGTTTTTGGTGCAATTTGGTGCTATTTTTAGACCAGCGCAACTGTAACTTTCACGTTTTCGGCTACGTTGTTTAAATAGCAAATCCATTGACACCCCTTTGTGGACTCATGGGTGTGCTGGTCTGAAAAGGAGGTGTTAAGGCACATTGTTGGCGCATTGCTATTTTGAGGAACTGAAATAAACCACGCCATTGACCAACTAAAAGCTGCTCTAAAGTCCAGCGCAGAGTGCATTAGTTATGCACCTATGCGAGTCCAAATGCTTACACATTGCTTAATACACACAGGATGTACAACAATACACAGATATCTTTACATATGAACAAAATTAAAGGATTAAAAATTATTTTTTTCTACATATAAATTAAAAACCACTGCCCCCATGCCTTCTTCACCTCAAGGGGGCTGTTTTCAGTTTATTCATCACAATGTGCATTGGTATAATGTTATTATTATTAGTAGAATTATATATTATATGCATATTTATATATTTTTAAATAAAACATAGATTTGTCCATCTGTCGGGTTTTGGGTACGTATACATCACCATATGGGACATAAGAATACTATTGTACTAATGTAGTTACCACACTACATTATTATTGTTCATTTATTTGTTTGCTGGGAATTAGAACTGAATTAAGAAATAGTTTTGAAACGAATCTTTGCACTTAACAAATGAAATTAAATATGTAGGCTAATGGATGTCTTCAGTTGAGTGCGTACAACACAGTTTCCTTATTCACGAAAGTAAAGGAGTAAAGTAAAGAGTAAAAGTAAAGAGAAAGTAAAAAAGACCAATTGGAGGAGACTCATTCTTTATCCTCATGCAGATGGTCTTTATGCATCAATATGTAGTCCTCTACAGACCCCCTAGTTTTTCGCGATTCTGTGATCGCTGAATCCCACACAAAATAAAAAAAAAAGTTTTAAATCTTTGCAATCCTGCTAAATTCTTAATTAAATGCAGAATAATCGCAAAAAATGTAAATAATATCATAAAACATCAAATTCCAAACCATATCATCAAATAATATTTATTTCAGTTTGCGATTTATTGTTTTACATGATTTATAGACATCGCATAGCAGACACTGCACGTGATATATTTGAGTGTCTCTCGAAAAATGATATCTCACCTGTGCCCTCACAATCGTGACATTACATGGAAGGGGGGCAGAATTGTATTGCAGCCTGTGCTGTAAGCAGACGCAGATGAAGCGCGAGTGATTTACATGTGAAGTCAATGCAAAGATGAGATATAGACATCCTGTGGCGCAAATTGGGCATTTTGTGTGTTTGACGCGCTTCAGACTGCAAAAGACGGTTGCAAACGGAGCAATGGAACAGACAGATGGAGATGAAATTGGTTCAAGATTGGTCAACATCACATCAGAATAACGTTGTTCTTCAAAGTCGTGGGGACGTTGCATTTTGTTTGGAAATGAAAATTGGGTTGATGTCAAAACTTAACATCAGGCCAGCGTCTAACGTCCAACCTAAAATCAACCAAATATCAACATCTAATGATGTTACAGCTTGACGTTGTGTGGACGTTACCACTATGACATCTATCAGACGAATAAATGTCAGTATTTGACGTCAATATGACGTTGGTTTAAGATGTTGGCTCAATGTTAGATTTTGGTCACTTTTGACGTCATTATTGGATGTTTAAATAACGTTGTCCTTAAACGCTGGCTAAACATTGAATTTTGGTCACCTGACATCACGACCTAAATCTAACCTAATATTAACGTCTTGTGACGTTGTGTGCCTGCTGTATCTAAATATACATGTACAATATATGTATATTTCGATACATCGATATAAAAATACAGACACACACACTTTATTTTTTTTATCAGAATGTAATTTTACTTTTCAGAAAACAATTTTAAGAAACACTTTTAAGGAGACATGTATTATTTTAAAACTATTTAGAATTTTATTCTTTTTTATTAGCATATACTTTTAACTTTTATGAAAATGTTTTGTGCAAATTAAACATTTAGCTCAATAAATGCTTAAGGGAGAAAGTGTAATGTTCTTAAAGGTACATTATTATTCATGGGTAAATGAACTATTTTCTCATCAGATACAATGTCTGAATTGTTCAATCTTAACGTTAGATATTCAGCCAATGTTAATTTTTTTATTTTGCTTTGATGACTGACTCTGGCAGAGGATGGACTTTATTTCTCTCTTACCTCCAGGCCTTTAGCAAATGCAATGGCTCCTTTTCCTCGAATGCAGTTCCAAGCCAGATTGAGTGCCTTCAGTCCTGTGTTTTCGGCAATAGCAGCACCCAGGATTTCCCCTGAGGGAGGAGAAACATGGAGAACAGCAACATTGAGGAGTTTTTCATTCTGGAGATTTTGTATCTTCTACTTATAGTTTAATATCTGTAAAAACAAACTGGCTAGTAATTAAGACCCTATAATATAATATAATATAATATAATATAATATAATATAATATAATATAATATAATATAATATAATATAATATAATATAATATAATATAACAAAATATAGTGGTTAACACTGTCATCTCACAGCAAGAAGGTAGCTTATTCGAGCCCCAGCTGGGTCAGTTGGCATTTCTGTGTGGAGTTTGCATGTTCTCCCTGTGTTGCCGTGGATTTCCTCTGGGTACTCCGGTTTCCCCCACAGTCCAAACACATGCGCTATAGGTGAATTGAATAAATGAAATTGTGCATAGTTTATGTGTGTGAGTGCGTGTGGGTGTTTCCGAGTACTGGGATGCAGCTGGACGGGCAACTTATGCTGGATAAATTGGCGGTTCATTCCGCTGTGGCAACTCCAGATTAATAAAGGGACTAAGCCAAAAAAAAAAAAAGAATAAATGAATAATATTTAACAATACAATTTTATTTTATTGTTTAAAAGACTCGGTGAGCAGAAGGGACTTCTTTTTAACATTCATGCAAAATCTTACTGCCCCCAAACTGTAAATAATATCATAAGTACACAGTGGCTAATAAATTAACATTTTTGTTGCTATTTTCCGCTCTCAAAATAATAATAATAACAATAAAAACTCATTTGAATAGCATATTTGATTTGCATAACTATATCAGGCCCCAGTTTCAATGGTCACCAGGGTAGCCTGCCAATAATAAGCCAGCGCCGAACGATTATAAAAAGAAAGCCATCATCACCATATGGAATATGAACGAAGATGCGCCAGAGGAATCTGTCGAGGATGTATGAATCACGGCGGGTCATGGAGGAGTTTCCTGGTGATGATTATATGCAATATTTTATTGAGGCAATTTCCCTGCCTTCACACTCTGTCATTCATGCTGACAGCGATGAGGCTTTAGGACAGTATTGTATATCCCTCCTCATCATCATACTGGAGGTTCTGGTTATTTGAGATGCAGCCCTCTGGAAATCTCAGATGCTTGCAAATAGGAAGATATTGTGCTTTGCGCTCAAGCTGAATATCATTTCCAATTTGCATTGCTGTTAAGAAGAGAGCACTTACTGTAGCTATAGAAAAGTTTTTTCTCAACAATTGCTTTTCTATACATTTGCACAAAAGGATAGGAGTAATCTATGGTGAGTCGGATGTGTTTGAAAGTATGATGAAGTTTGTTGAAAAGTTTGTTAAAGGGATAGTTCACCCAAAACTGAAAATTCTGCCTTCATTTATGAATTCACTCTTCAGTTTTGAAGGCTAGTTTCAACTTCTTTATTCTGTTGAACACAAAACACGAAGTTTTGAAGAAAGCTAAGCTGAAAAAGTTTTTTCTACTATGGAAGTCAATGGTTACAGGATTTCAGCTGTTCTTCATAGTAAATTTCATTTTTTAATTGACCTATCCCTTTAAAAGATTTTTTTACACCAAAAAAGAAGGCCAAGGTGCTCCAGGATTGGCCAGCCCAGTCACCAGACATAAACATTATTGAGCATGCGTGGGCTAAGATGGAGGAGGCATTGAAGATGAATCTAAAGAATCTTGATGAACTCTGGGAGTCCTGCAAGAACGCTTTCTTTGCCATTCCAGATGACTTTATTAATAAGTTATTTGAGTCATTGCAGAGATGTATGGATGCAGTCCTCCAAGCTCATGGGAGTCATACACAATATTCATTCTTTTTTCACTGCAGCATGACTTTATATTCTATACTGTCATTTCTGTTAAGAGACAAGACTTTTGTCTAAGCAAAGTCAGACCTTACGGTCCTAATTAAATAATTAAATATCAAGGCATGATCATATTTTATTTTGGTAAAATAAGTGTAATCTAGAGGCCTTTGTCTTTCATATAAGCCACTTCTGATGTCAAATGATCAACTAGAAGTCAAGTTATTATGTGTTGTTCCTAAAACTTAGATTTCCTAAAACATGACTTTTGTCAGGTAGTGTATTGTGTATTTACTTAAACTGCACCTTTTTCATATGTACAATAGTATTATTTATGTCAATATTGTTGCCAAGACTTTTGGCAACATAAATCTATTTTATAGGTCAATAAAGACTTAATCTATAGGCCAAAAAAAATTTCCATTCTTAGATTTTTTTGTCTTGTTTCAAGTCCAAATATCTAAAAATTCATAAATCAAGAAGCAGTTTCTATAAAAATAATAAATATTTTCTTGTTTTAAGAAATAATATGATTATTTTTCACTATTTTGCTTACCCCATTGGCAGATTATTTTCCATACATTCTCACAAAAGAATAGGAGTAATCTTTAGTGAGCCGGATGTGTTGGAAAGTAGCAGGTTCCACCATATCTGTCTTTGTTGAAGAGTTATTAAAATAATTTAGCAGTGCTTGCTTGAAAGTAAATACTTTATACCTTGTTAAAAGGATAGTTCACCCTAAACTGAAATTTATGCCTTCATTTATGGATTCACCCTTGACTTTTGCAAACTTGCTTGAGCTTCTTTCTTCTGTCGAACACAAAAGACGACGTTTTGAAGAAAGTTGGAAAACTGTAACCATTGACTTCCATAGTATTTGTTTTTTTTAGAACTATGGAAGTCAATGGTTTCAGCTCTCTTCAGAATATTGTCTTTTGTGTTTAGCAGAATAAAGAATCTGGAGTCATAACCCAGCGTTGGGTCAGATAAGGATGTACCCAATGTTGGGTTAATATTTTCAATTACATTTATAATTGGAAACATATATAATTGCTAAGACTTTTGACAACATAAATCTTTTTTATAAGTCAATAATGCCTGAATCTACACTGCGAAAAAATCCTTGTCATACTTACATTTTTTTTGTCTTGTTTTAAGTTTAAATTTCTACACTCTCAGAAATAAAGGTACGCCATCTGTCACTGTGGTGGTACCTTTTCGAAAAGTACAAATTTGTACCTAAAAGGTCCATATTAATACCTCAAAGGTACATATTAGTACCTAAAAAGTACAAAAGTGTTCATCCTAAAATTGTTAGGTACTAATATGTACCGTTGAGGTATTAATATGGACCTTTTAGATACAAATTTGTACTTTTCGAAAAGGTACCACCACAGTGACAGATCGCGTATTTCTGAGAGTGTAGATATTCTTAAATCAAGAAGCATTTTCAATAAAAATAATAAATATTTTCCTGTTTTAAGAAATGATATGAATATTTTTCACTACCTCATTGGCAGAATATTTTCTATACATTCTCACAAAAGAATAGGAGTAATCTTTGGTAAGCTGGATGTGTTGGAAAGTAGCAGGTTCCACCATATCTGTCTTTGTTGAAAAGTTATTAAAATAATTTAGCAGTACTTGCTTAAAAGTAAATACTTTATCCCTTGCTAAAAGGATAGTTCACCCACAACTGAAATTTCTGCCTTCATTTATGGATTCACCCTTCACTTTTGCAAACTTGCTTGAGCTTCTTTCTTGTCGAATACAAAAGACGACGTTTTGAAGAAAGCTGGAAACCTGTAACCATTGACTTCCATTGTATTTGTTTTTTTCTACCATGGAAGTCAATAGTTACAGGTTTTCAGCTCAGCTCTCTTCAGAATATAGTCCTTTGTGTTTAGCAGAATAAAGAAACTCATAAAGGTTTGGAACCACTTGAGGGAGAGGAAATAGTGAGTAAATTTCATTTTTCATATCCCTTTAAAATATTTTCATTGACACCAAAAAAGATGTTTTTTCTATGCTATGAAAAATGTTTGGCTGTCATAACCCAGCGTTGGGTCAAATAAGGATGAACCCAATGTTTTGTTAATTTTTTCAATTACATTGAGTGTATGTGTGAATGAGTGTGTATTGTTGTTTCCCAGAACTGGGTTACAGCTGGAAGGCATCCGCGGTGTAAAACATATGCTGGAATAGGTGGCGGTTCATTCTGCTGTGGCGACCCCAGATTAATAAAAGGACTAAGCCAAAGGAATATGTTACTTTAAGTGCTAGTTCTACCAAGAAGACCTAATGTCAAGTCACTCATATCAATCAGTTCCTAACAATAGCCACTCGACACAAGGAATAAAAAAGCAGTTCATTTACTTTTCATTTGGACGCAGACGTTCATCCGCCATCCTTCCCACCACCATCAGATGGTTTTTTAAACTCAATGGTTGGATTACAACAACACAGCATCATTTAGAGTGTATTTATTTACACTGCACCTTTTTCATATGTAAAATGAATTAATTATTAATGTTTATGTTGCTGCTAAGGCTTTTGGCAACATAAATATCTTTTTATATGTCAATAAAGCCTGAATATACACTGCAAAAAACACTGGTCTTGTTTCAAGTCCAAATATCTATAAATTCTTGACTCAAGAAGAATTTTCGGTCCCACTTTATATTAAGTGGCCTTAACTAATATTTACTTACACGGAAATTAATCATTTGTGACAATGTACTTATTGTGTAAATACATGTATTTACGGTGTACTCATGCTTGATTAAATACCTTGTATGTAATTACATCTGTAATTTACTTCTGTAATTACATCTGTAATTTACTTCTGTAATTACATCTGTAAATACAACGTTGACCATCCCTTACACCTTAACCCACCCTTAAACCTACCCATACCACCAAACCTGTCCATAACCCTCCCCCCATCCCAACTCAAGAGCACCACAGGTCTTCTCAAATACATTATGAACATGGTAAGTACATTGTATTTATTTTTTTGATGCAAGTATATAGTAGTTAAGGACACTTAATATAAAGTGGGACCGAATTTTCAATAAAAGTAACAAATATTTTCTTGTTTTGAGAAATAATATGATTGTTTAGATTATTTAGCTTAGTTGTTTTCAAGGAAAAACTCACTTAATTTTGGCATATTATATCTTAAAACAAGACAATATGTTTTGCTTGTCTAGAAAATGCTTCTTGATTTAAGAATGTTTAGATATTTGGACTAGAAACAAGACATGAACTCTAAAAAAAGCTTTTTTTTTTGCAGTGTAGTTCGACCTTGATGAGTGGACTACTGAATCACTCAGTGAGTTATTTAAAACACTGATTCAATCACAAATGATTCCATTGATTGTCGCTGTTTTTTGCTGTGGCCTACTCTACACTAACAGAATCACTATGGATTGTGTTTTGTCTGCTGCTCTTGTGGAACAACAGAGATGAATCAAGATAAAGCTTGGTGAACAGAAACAAACATGACTTTTGGACAAGTTCTCAATTTTCCTCAGATTTCCCAGTTTACGCTGCAAATTGAAACATCAATGCAGTAAAATATTGTACAGTAGGTCAAACTTTTTTTTAAAAGAATTGCAAATTCAGACATACTTTTTTTTGTCACTTACTGTTCCATGCCTAGCCCTGGCTGAGTCAGTAGGCATTTCTGTGTGGAGTTTGCATGTTCTCCCAGTGTTCGCGTGGGTTTCCTCTGGGTGCTCCGGTTTCCCCCACAGTCCAAAGACATGTGCTATAGGTGAATTGGGTAAGCTAAATTGTCCGAAGTGTATGAGTGTGAATGAGTGTGTATGGGTGAAAGCTCATAACTACAACTTGGTGTATACCTATTAGCTCTCTCTATATTACTCTTTTATTACATTATTTAATTTTTATGCTTTATAATATATTTTATAGGTGACGCAGTGGCGCAGTAGGTAGTGCTGTCACCTCACAGCAAGAAGGTCGCTGGTTCGAGCCTCAGCTGGGTCAGTTGGCGTTTCTGTGTGGAGTTTGCATGTTCTCCTTGCATTCGCGTGGGCTTCCTCTGGGTGCTACGGTTTCTCTCACAGTCCAAAGACATGTGGTACAGGTGAATTGGGTAAGCTAAATTGTCCGTAGTGTATGTGTGTATGTGTTTCCCAGTGATGGGTTGCAGCTGGAAGGGCATCCACTGCATAAAACAAATGCTGACTAAGTTGGCGGTTCATTCCGCTGTGGCGACCCCAGATTAATAAAGGGACTAAGCCGAAAAGAAAATGAATGAATGAATGAATGAATGAATATATTTTGTAATTCAAGCCCCCACTCAAATCCTGTCTAAATATCCCCCAGATGGAGAGTCACACTGTACTGTATAGCTTGTCTTTTGCTTGCTGGACTGAAACTAAATTATCCAAACTTTCTGTCTAGACATTTTTATTACACTCTGGAGTGCTATAAAATCATTAGCAGGCCTGTAATGAACTGCTTGCCCTAAGTGAAACTGACACATTTTAATTACATTCCTGTTGTGGAATATTGCAATGAAGGTTAATGTTCTCTTTTTGTTATACATGTGCCAGGTCAA
This sequence comes from Danio aesculapii, assembly GCF_903798145.1. NCBI lineage: Eukaryota > Metazoa > Chordata > Actinopteri > Cypriniformes > Danionidae > Danio > Danio aesculapii. The sequence goes on from NC_079439.1 coordinate 12,534,753, forward strand.
ATCTCAAGCTAATGCACCTTCAAAAGTAAAGTTACAGAGAAATAACTTCTGGTGGATTCGCCAAAACAAAAACTAAAAAAAAAAAAGTTCCTCCTGGGACGTATATGGCGGTCTCCAGAAATTTATATAGTGGTACGCTTTTAGAATGAGCCTGGGTTGGTCGCGCCTGGAGCCACATTGTGTAGGGTGTATGAAAGGGCCCATATGTTTTATGCAATGTGAAATACGTGCAGAATATACAGCTGGGAAAATAAGTATTGAACACGTCACCATTTTTCCCAGAAAAAATATTTCTTAAGGTGCCGTTGACCGGATGCTGATAACAACCAAAGAAATCCATTTATGCAAAGAAAACAAATCTAATAGTTTAGAAATTAAAAGTTATGTGTAATAAAATGAAATGATGCAGGGAAAAAGTATTGAACACATGAACGAAGGCAGGTTAGAAAGGCAGTGAAAGACCAGAAAGCAGCAGAAATCTCTCAGTAGTTATTAAGCAATCTTCTGCCCTTCCTCATTGTAAATGAAAATTAGCTGCTTCAGTCCAACATCTACATTATCAGGATGATGAAGATGAAACCAGAGTGGACATTTCAGCAAGACAATGATCCAAAACACAGCCGAGGAAACTCTCAAATGCTTTCAGAGAAAGAAAATCAAGCTGTAGAATGGCCCAACCAATCACCTGACTTGAATCCAATAGAAAATACAAATTAAAGATTAGATTTGATAGACGAGACCCACAGAACCATCAAGATTTTTACACTCTGTTGAAGTCTGTGAAAAACTCATGTGACTTCATTCTCCATATGAGAGGTGTCTTTATGCTGCCATCACCAAAAAAGCCTTTTAAATACAGTATTAAATACTCAATTTCAGTAGTTCAGTACATCATCCTGTGTCATTTCATTGTTGTTACACATCATTTTTCTGATTGTTTTTGTTTTCTTTTCTTTGTATATTTATATTGTTTGGGTTTTTACCGAAATCTGGTTAAATTCCACGCTGACAGCTCCTTTAGAAATATTATTCCCAGAAAAAAAACATGACATGTTTCAATACTTATTTTCCCTGCTCTAGTTGTCTGTTCATCTACAAGATCAACTGGATAGATTGAAATCTATTTGCTCTGCAATTGTGAGGCAAGGACTTGAGCCAAGCTTTCAAGATCTGTATATGAAAAAAATACTATAAAGTTGATTAATAAACATAGTGTTTGCCCCTTCTCACCTTATATTTATGAAATTTCAATCAAACAGAAGGCACAGAGTTGCATATAGATTATGTAAATCCTTTGTTTACCAGTCTGTAAACTTAATAAATCAGAATTGGGGACTAAGTAGGACTCTGTATTGCTTGTTCATATATTGTTTGTGGAAATATTGACAGGAATTGATGCGAGACGGTTGAATTTGCTTCAACTGAACTCTGGGAACATGAAGACACTTTAAGAAACCTGCCTGCAAAGCTGCAAATTCTGTCCATTTTATCTATAAGAATTTTCCTAAACAGCAGTAAAAGTTCTTCGTTTTTTTTTCTTAAAAGGTATTCACAAAGCTGGAGACAAACTTTGGTAATACTTTATTTTGATGGTCGATTTGAGTATTAGTAGACTGTCTGCTTAATATCTGTTGATACTGCTCCTTCAACTGACATTTAACTGACTATAAGAAACTTTGCAACTACATGTCAACTTACACTAACCCTAACCCCAAGCGAACAGTCTACTTATAATCTATTGAGAATTAGTTGCCATGTAGATGCAATGTAACTTAAATTCAATGAACAGACCATCAAAATAAAGTGCGACACAAACTTTTACTAAAGAATAAAGAGAAGACTTCAAGTCTGCATGAACCGGACGTTGCAGAGACTTTAAGTTAAGTGTGTTGAAGTACTTCCAAATGTAATGGAACATTAAGTAACATATCTTCAGTCGTTTTTCACAGAAGAAACTGAAACATGTTTGTAACTATGAGTAAATGTTGACAGAATTTTCATTTTTAGGTGAACTATCGCTTTAACTCATGATGTGCCATTTATCCATATTAATGCATCCAGTGTAAAGCTGCCCAATTAATAAAAACAAATAAAAAAAGATCGGGATAATATTACATACCACTAATATACACCTAATTAGGTACACCTGTCTAACTGCTCGTTAACGCAAATTTATAATCAGCCAATCACATGGCAGCAACTCAATGCATTTAGACGTGTAGACATTGTCAAGACGATCTGCTGCAGTTGAAACTGAGCATCAGAATGGGGAAGAAAGGTGATTTAAGTGACTATGAACATGGTTGTTGGTGCCAGACAGGCTGGTCTGAGTATTTCAGAGACTGCTGATCTACTGGGATTTTTTAACGCACAACCATCTCTAGGGTTTACAGAGAATGGTTTGAATAAGAGAAAATATCCAGTAAGTCCAGTAAGTAAATATCCGCAAATACCTTGTTGATGTCAGAGGAGAATGGCCAGACTGTTTCCAGCTGATAGAAAGGCAACAGTAACTCAAATAACCACTCGTTACAACCAAGGTATGCAGAAGAGCATCTCTGAACACACAACATGTCAAACGTTGAGGCGGATGGGTTACAGCAGCAGAAGACCACACCGTGTGCCAATCCTGTCAGCTAAGAACAGGAAACTGAGGCTACAATTCACACAGGCTCACCAAAATTGGACAATAGAGGATTGGAAAAATGTTGCTTGTTCTAATGAGTCTTGATTTTTGCTCCAACATTCGAATGGTAGGGTCAGTATTTGGCATCAACAACATGAAAGCATGGATCCATCCTGCCTTGCATAAGCAGTTCAGGCTGGTGGTGGTGGTGTAATGGTGTGGGGGATATTTTCTTGGCACACTTTGGGCCCATTAGTACCAATTAAGCATCGTGTCAACGCCACAGCCTACCTGAGTATTGTTGCTCACCATGTCCATCCCTTTATGACCACAGTGTACTCATCTTCTCAGACTGGGTCTTGAACACAACAATAAGTTCACTGTACTCAAATGGCCTCCACAGTCTCCAGAGCTCAATCCAATAGAGCACCTTCGGGATGTGGTGGAACGGGAGATTTGCAGCATGGATGTGCAGCCGACAAATCTGCAGCAATTGCGTGATGCTGTCAAGAAATATTTTCAGTACCTTGTTGAATCTATGCCACAAAGGATTAAGGCAGTTCTGAAGGCAAAAGAGGTTCCAACCCGGTACTAGTAAGGTGTACCTAATAAAGTGGCCGTGAGTGTATATATATTAAAAACTGCAATAATAGAAAAACTATGTGGTCACTTAGCAACCAAACACCACTTCTTTAAAAAGCAAAGTGAGGATGTGTAAGTTGAAGTAGTGAACGTTTCTCCTCAGGCTTGTCAGGTCATCTCTTACCTGCTGTATCTGTAAGTGTGTTGTGACTCAGGTCGAGGTGCTGCAGTTTCTGGTTGGCCATCAGAGCTGGAGACAGGTGTTTGGCCGCTCGCTCATCCAGATGGTTTCCGGAGAGGTTGACAGAGAATAAGGTGCCGTTTTCCAACAGCATGCTGGACAAAGCCCTGGCTCCGTATTCACCCATCCGGTTTTCTGACAAATCAATTTCTGGAAGGGAAAAAGCATAGGCTTAACAGTCAATATCTTGAGGCAGCCGTACACAGTCAACTGCACAATCTCAAATGAGTACATTCATTCAGTTGAACAGCGATTGCTTGGATCTGAACACAAAACTTTACAAAACAAGAAATATTTGCATATAATAATAAATAATAATTATAATAATAACGATTATTAATTATTAATATTAGGTTTTTTTATTTGTGGCCTTATTAATTTTCCTTTGACTTAGTCCCTTATTTATCAGGGGTCACCACAGTGGAATGAACCACCAACGATTCCAGCATATGTTTTACGCAGCGGATGCCCTTCAAACCGCAACCCAGTACTGGGAAACACCCATACACGCTCACATTTACACACACACACTCGTACACTATGGCCAATTTGGTTTACCCAGTTAACCTGTACTACGTGCCTTCGGACTGTGGGGGAAACCTGAACACCAGGAGGAAACCCACAGCAACATGGGGAGAACATGGAAACTCCACACAGAAATGCCAAGCGGCCCAGCTGTGACTCGAACCAGCAACCTTCTTGCTGTGAGGCAACTGTGCTAATCACTGAGTCACCGTGCCGCCTATTAAAATCTAGTTTATTATATGTATTTTTTGATATTTTTCCTATTTTTTGTAGAAAACTACAGCATTGGGTCATTTGTTTGAATTAAAATAGTTGTTTTCTTACCATAGCAACTATAAATTTACCACGACAAATTAATTCAAGTATTTACCACAGTATTCATCCATTTTCTTTTCGGCTTAGTACCTTTATTAATCAGGGGTCGCCAGAGCGGAATGAACTGCCAACTTATCCAGCATATGTTTTACGCAGCGAATGCCCTTCCAGCTGCAACCTATCACTGGGAAACATCCATTTACACTCATACATTACATACAATTTAGCCTACCCAATTTACCTATAGCACATGTCTTTGGACTATGGGGGAATCCGGAGCACCCGGAGAAAACCGCCAACACGGGGAAAAAAGCAAACTCCACACAGAAATGCCAACTGACCCAGCTGGGACTCGAACCAGCGACCTTCCTGCTGTGAGGCGATTGTGCTACCCACTGTGCCACCGTGATACCCTATTGAATTCAATATCATATTTATTTCTCTGGTCTTTCTGTTAGAAATATTTTTCTTGAACATCGTCTTATCTTTTGGGAGAAGCCTGTGTTATTTCCGGCCCAAGGAAAAAAGTAACTTTAAGTCAGAATTTGCCAGAGGTATGAATAATTTCAGGCGTAATTGTACATATATAAATACTGTAACAATAAATATCCACTAGCAGTCTTCTCAGACATCTGAACCCTATTTTATTTCCTCAGAAATCACAATGTAGAACAATAACACAGTTTGCAAGACATAGGTTTAAAGTTTCTCTGTCCCCCATGTTCCTCTACAAAAAAATAAAATAACAAGTCGAGGATCAAACTGATCTGAAGTTAATCCCGAACTCGAGCCTGGGAGTGTGTCGTTGTGTGTGGGATGGCACAGTAGTGGCGTGTCAGCTGAAGGTTACCTGTGATGTAGCAATTCTCTTTTAGCATGTCAGCAATGGCAGCTGCTCCTGCTCCCTCCATCCAGTTGTCTCGCAGATTCAGCTTCAGGATGGAGGTGTTGGTCACTAAAGAAATCGCCAGAGCTTTGGTGCCCTACAGAGGAGAGTTGATAAACTCAAAGTGTGCAAACCCACATGAAAATTATAATTTATTGTAAATGTTTTAACCATTGTTATCAGTGGTGATTTAGGATTTTTGCTGATATAGATAAGCAGATATAATTAATATTAATATTTCATAATTGATTGACTAAAAAGCCTTTATTTGTCACATACACTTTTACATGCAGTGAAACTGGACCCCTGACCATACACAAACCATACACAAACATCACACATTCCAGGGGAAGACAGGTCAGACGAGAGGTAGCTTTTAGAAAGAGGAAATCAGATACATTAAGGAAGAGGGAGGCGAAAAAATAGCCCCTCGCAGACTGTCCTTTGAAGTGTGAGATCGGGGGGGTGGGGGGGGGGGGGGGGGGGTAGGGGGCACAAGCACATAAACACATAGACATAACACAGCAACAGGGGATGTGGATATAGTCTGACAAATGTGGCAGCCATCTGGTCCTGCAGCCAGGGGCGCTGGTCACAGACCCGCCTACCCACACCGGTGGGTGAAAGCACACAAAGGCATGGGATGTGGGGGTTAGGCAGTCATTGCCTATCTGCAGCTGTGTATGTGTGTGTGTAAGCCTGTAGAGTCTCACAGGTGTCCTTGGAACAGGGGGCAGGAATTTCGAGAGTCACCTTATCTTGCTCTTCGAGGAAGTTGTTTGTCTCCAGCCGAGGCCATCTAGAAGGAGAGTCACAGGGAAGCCAAAAGAGAAGAAAAGGCTTTCAATTTGGGTTAATATCTGACAATTTCACAGTGTAACGCCACGCCAGCAGAGGGAGCCCTCGCCCAACTACTGACTCAGTTCCACTCCCTCTGCAGTCACTTCCTGTTTGTTCTGTTTTTCAGCAAGAGCTCAGGCCAAGCTTCCTTGTGAAGTATTGCCAGTTCACCTGCATTACCAAGCATTGTTCCAAGAGACTTTCTTGACTGCCTGCCTGTGTATGACCCTGCCTGCCTTGATCAAGTATGTTATCTGTCTTTGCCCTCTTGCTCTGTTTTGGACTGCTTATTGTTGCCTTGAACTTTTGCCTACCTTCTCACCACGTCTTCTGGATTTGCCCCTGTGTTTGTTGATCTGTTTTGGACTGATTGTTGTTATACTGAATGTTTGCCTGCACTCTCACTATGTCGTCTGTATTTGCCCGTTTGTTATTGGATTGGACTGATTACATGTTGCCGACTCTCTGCCTGTTTATTCGTTGATATCTCTGCCTAACCCCTTTAATAAAATTCTGCACATGGAATGTAATACTGTCTCAGACCCCTCGTTACAGAATACTTTGCCTACCCTGAATCCAGCGGAAGTTTCAAGCCTGTAAGATACAGAAAACTAGACCCAGCCATGAACTCAGTAGCCAAAATTTTTGAACTGAATCAAGGCCTGAGGACTACTGAGCACTATGTTTCTGATTTTTGTGAACTTTGTTTCCTGGTGGATTTTAATAAAGTGGCGTTAAAGGACATTTTTAGAAACGGACTTAATGAACCCTGGAGATCAAGGCTGCCAGGTGTAAAAATAAAATTTTCACTGGCCCAGTACATTGACTATGCGCTGTTGATCAGTGGTTCTTCTCTCACTGTGGGTCCAGTAGAAGAATACAGCAAAACCTCTGCTCAAGCCACGCCAGGGCCTGCTCAAGTCACACCAGGGCCTCCTCAAGCCACACCAGGGCCTCCTCCAGCTCACAAGATGGCTGTCTCCAGTCCTCCAGTTCACAAAATGGCTGCCTCCAGTTCCCCAGCTCACAAGATGGCCACTTCCAGTCCTCCAGCTCAAAAGATGGCTATCTCCAGTCCTCCAGTTCACAAAACGGCCGCCTCCAGTCTTCCAGCTCACAAGATGGCCGCCTCCGTTTCTCCAGCTCACAAGATGGCCAACTCCAGTCCTTCAGCTCACAAAGTGGCCACAACCAGCCCTCCATGGCTCCCTGTTCCAAGTCTGTTCCTGCTACAGTTCCAGTCCAAGTTCCTGTTCCTGAAATGCCATCACTTGAGCTACCAGAATGGCCACCACAATCTGAGTTGCCAAAGCTGCTGCCACCACCAGAGCTGTTGCTGCAAGAGCTGCCAGATCCTCAGTCGCCGCCAGTGTTGCCGAATAGATAGATATCTGCAATATCCTCCAGGGACAGAGCGGCCAGGCACACGACGTGCCACTTCTCCCACCCGTCCATCATGTATCTAGCTGCGAACGTGCCCGCAGGACAGTTGGGTTCCCCAAACCCAAACTTCTCATTGAGAAGATGGTGTCAATTGCATTTAGAAACCAGTTGATCAAATCCATAATTCCTTATTGTTTGGAGAGCAGGGCAAGGAAAGCCTCGGAGAAAGAATAAGACGAGTCAAGAGGAGCCAGCCAGGAGAGATGTAAGAGGGAGAAGAAAAAAAGTGCGACCACCTTCGCCAAAAGCCAAAGAGAGAGTTTTAATACTATAATAAAATATAGTAACTATTATAATAATTCATTTAAATTAACCATTTTATTTGATTTGTGTCAAGTTTGTGATTGTTACAGTGGCGTGAAAAAGTGTTTGCCCCCTTACTGGATTCTTTTTTTTTTTCATGTTTGTCACATTTTGATAATTCACATCATCAAACTAATTTAAATATTAGTCAAAGATAGCACACATAAACACATCGTGCAGTTTTAAAATTATGGTTTTACTTATTAAGCGAAAACAAAAATCAAAATTACACAGCCCTGTGTGAAAAAGTGTTTGCTCCCCGGTTAAAACATAACTCTGGTTTATAACACCTGAGTTCATTTTTACTAGCCACTCCCAGGGCCTGATTACTGCCACACCTGTTCACAATCAAGAAATGACTTGAATAAGACCTGCCTGACAAAGTGAAGTAGACCAAAAAAGCTACACATTATGCCGAGATCAAAATTTTTTTTGGTTGAATTTTTTTTATTATTATTTCAGTGCATAATTTTGTAAATAAAAATAAAAAATCTGGGCATGTCATGTGTGGAGATAGACAACGAAGATAGGATGTGAGCAATTTAATAGGAAGATTATTTGTGCAAGCATTTAAGTGGTCAAAAACAGGGAAAACTAACATAACAGGACATTCAAAATCATAGTCAAAACAGGCACAATGTCAAAAACAAGGCGGTAATCAAAAATCACAAAGTATCAAAACAATGATCAGGAACAAAGCAAAAAAAACTTTGACTATAACAAGACAAACACAAGTGACGAGAAACAAAGACTCTAAGCAAAGTATTAAGCTGTGTGTAAGTGATCAGTGGTGAATAATGGCCGGTGTGTGTGAAATGGCATGCTGGGATTTGTAGTTCGTAAATGACGTGTAGTTCACCAGCAATCTGCCAGGAATAGATCAATGGTGATCGTGACGGATTTCTGCCGAAGGATTTTGTGTGTATAAGAGCTGAAATCTAAAAAAAACTATCATTTTGTTAAATCAAGGTTTAAAATGCAAATTCAATCAATAAGAAACATTTTTCAGCAATCAAAGCTACAGTGGGTCTCTCCTATAACATTCACTAAAAGTGAAGCTAAACAGTTTTTTACAGATGGAATGATGATTCTGTGTGGGCCCACCCATACAATTATAATTGTACGACATCAATTAAAGCTAAATTCCAAAAGAAAACTAGCTTAATATTTTAGTTTTTAAACTTCATTTTTTCTTTGCCTTTTATTTATTGTACTAATAATAATAGTAATAATAATAATGTTATGTATTTGTCACAATCACCAGCAATCTAGTAGAACTAAAAATCTGTCATGGAAGTAGACTTCAAATCCCATCATGCACCTTACACACACACCAGTTCCTGTTCTCTCCTTGATTGCTCACTCACAGCTGGAAACAAATCATAGATTGATTACATGGACTATATATTCACCTCTCACACACACATTGCTGAGTCTTGTTGTATGTTTACCAGTAACATTGCGAAGCATTTTCTTTGTTTAGTCTTACCGTGCCTTCTTTGTTTATCTTGTTTGACACCTGCACCGACCTCGACTACTCTACTGGATTACCTAATGGTGGGCAAAGCGAGGCTTCATAAAACACTGAAACAGTCAAAACAAATGTGTGGAAGCTTCGAAATGTTTTGAAACCTGTATCTACAGTGACACATAGTGGTCATTTTTAAGTATTTCTCTGGAACAGCTTCAGCAAAGAAACAGTTGAGCAAATTGAGGTATTAAACCTCATGTTGTAGAGTAGAGGCTTCAAGTGACTTAGTAAAGCTTTGAGAGTTCCTGACTAGCAAGCGGAGATAACGGATGGGTTCGAATCCAGGGTGATGCAGCTATAAATATTAGTTTTTAAATGCTGTGTTCCTGTAACGTGTTTTGTTTTAACATTGGTCTGACATCTGAATGAAAACTTTGTGAATAAATACATTTTGGTAATAAAAAAGTAACATTATTAAAATACGTCAAGTCATAATTTCTGAGTACTTGCAAGTCAAGATTCGAACTAAGTCAAACGTTAAAGTAAGACAAACGCAGATTCGTTAGATCTCGAAATGCTTCTGAAATGGCTGACGCTTTGAAACGCTTCAGTCACATGACCCGGGGTGACGACCTGGGTGTTTTGAATCATGCTTATGCTTCAGGATCTCGACACTGTGTTGAAACGTCACATTCACATCAGCCATCCCAAGAATTACCTTCACGATACCGTTTGCTCCTGTTTTGATCATTACCTGCCTGACTAAGTTGTAAACAAACCGCAATTGGACCCTCACCTCCGTTGTCAGCGTCCATCAGTTACAGTAATCAGCACCGCTAAACAAGTGGACACTATGTTTTTTATACTGACGTATTAGTGTGTTATTTTTTTTGCTCATACCTGTGCACCAAGCCCACGGTGCATCATGTTGACTTCGCTCTGGTTGATATTTCGCAGGAAGCAGGAGACTGGAATTACATTCAGCATCTTACAAGCCTCTCTGTAGCGAGACTGGCCTGTGTGGTCATATGCTTGCTTTTTATCTATAACACAGAGAAAAAACATGTCTATAAAGTGCATACTTTAATATCAATTAAGTAAATATCTAAATTGCAGCTGCAATGACGATGCAAGGTAATAACTTGCATGCAAGGCTGGAAATCCCAGCAATACTTTATTTTTTTTTTGCAATGTGTACTGAATAGCTCTAGGAAAAAAATGAATCATTCAAGAGTAAGTGGGATGATATTGTTTGGGAGTTCATCTGCATAAAGAAATATTTTAAACAGTCATAAAAAAGTTGAAGTTGAAAACAAAACATTTATTTACTTATGCATGAGAGGAAAACACTATTTTAGTATCCTTTTCTTATGTTTATTTTATTCCATTTTTAGATCCTTTGTAACTACTTGTAAAATTTACCTGCAGTCTCTTACACCATATTAATATTATAACATCCAAATTACAACATACATTTAAAAGCAAAAATTGTTAGCCCTTATGAATTTTTAATTTACAACATATCACAAAATATTATATGCAATATACTGCACATATCGCAGATATGTGTGATACATTAATTTTATGCATTGGTTGTTTATATAATTTTGAGCAATTAGAAGAGGCCTTACTAATAGTCCATAAATAAATAAATACTAATCAACAAAGTAGAGACTACAAAGGTAAATCACAACAGCCTATTAGAATATCATTCATTGTGTTTTAAAGACTGAGGGCCCTATCATACACCCGGCGAAATAAGTCGCAAGATGTGTAGGGTGTGATTTGTTGCTATTTTCAGACGAGCGCAACAGTAATTTTCACATTTTGCGCCACGTTGTTTAAATAGTAAATATATTTGCGCCATTTTGTGGACTCATGGTTAGTCCGGTCTATAAAGGAGGTGTAAAGGTGCATAGTTGCCGTGTTGCTATTTTGAGAAATTAAAATAGATCGCGCCATTGATTAACTAAAAGCTGCTCTAAAGTACAGCACATACCGCGTTAGTTATGCACCTATGTGGGTTCAAACGCTTATAAATTGCTTAATACACACAGGATGTACAGCAACACACAAAGATCTGTTTATTCATGACAATTTGCATTTGTATAATGGTATTATTATTAGCAGTATTAGTTATGATATGCATATTTATATTTGGTTTAATAAAAACAAGTTTAGATTTGTCCACCTGTCGGGTTTTAGAGACGTATGCATCCCCATATGGGGCATAAGAATAGGACATGGGTTTGAATATAACTCAGTTTTTTGACCACACTTTGTTATTATTGTTCATTTATTCTTTGCTGGAAATTAGAACTGAATTTAGAAATAGTTTGGAAACAAATATTTGCGCTTAACAAACAGAATTTAATATGTAGGCTAATGGATGTCTTCAGTGGAGTGAGTTTCTATAGTTTCCTTACTCCACGAAAATAAAGAAGTAAAGTAAAGAGAAAGTAAAGAGGTCGAATGGAGGAGGCTCATTCGTCATCCTCACGCAGACAGTCTGTTTAACTGTTTTCTCGCTAGTGAAGCGTTCAGCTTGTCCACTTACAAAGTATGCCATGTAAATAGCAAATGCACCATGACGTGACGCAACTGGCTCTTAAGGGAATGGCAGATGAAACTCTAATTGGTTTAATGCATGTTATGCTCAAAACACACCCATAACTCATTAAGAGAATAAGTACAACCCTGTTAGACCATGCGCTAGGGTGCAGACCATATTTTTCTGTCCTTAAAATAGCAAAAGTTGAAACACTCCCTTAATGCTTTTATGCTATGCGTTTTAGACATTGCGCATAGATCGTTAAAATAGAGCCCATTGTTTGGCTAATTAACAGAACCCCTTTTGTCCAATAACCTTCCTAATTACATTTACTTGCCTATTTAACAATTAAAATAGCTTTAAAATAATAGCATGCAATATACGTATCTTAGGCATGTGTGATAAATTACATTTATTTTATACATTGGTTGTTTATTTGAACAATCAGATGGGGTCTTACTATTTTTATTCCCACCTCCCTTGCAGTTCCTGTTCTGCTATTGGCTGGAATGGCCAAAAGGTAAAGCAAAAGCTGAAAATAAAAATACTTAATGGAAAGAGACATGATTTCCATTCCATCCATTTACCTGCATTTCGTTGCCTTGTACTTGTACATGTGTGATGACAATAAATTGAATCTAATCTAATCTAATTTAATGATGAGAGAAGAAGAACAGTCAAATCAGAGACCGAATATCTGCTGAGTTTTTCACTCACTCGCCTTTTTTTTTTACTCGAAATTAGAATGAATTAGACCTGAAAACACTGTTTACCTGTTTGTTTTAAAGGGGACTTATTCTGTTATTAGTGGAAATCATGAGAGTTTTCTGGAAGATATAACAAAACTCGAGGGTGGCAGGAGATGGGATAGAAATACAAGAGACTCCTGGGAAAAACGAAAGTATTGGCATGTGTGTTTTTGAATCTGCCACTATGCTGACACATAGGGATTTGTAGCTCCGGCCTCTTTTGAAAAATGAGAGCACAATCTCATTTGAATTTAAAGTGACAGTCACCAAAACACCACAATTAAAATCAAAGCCTAAAAGAGGCAGCTTCAAAGAGCTGTAAAACATTATCTGTGGGGTATTTTGAGCTGAAACCTCACATACACACTCTAGGGGCATCAGAGACATATTTTACATCTTGTGAAAAGGGAAATAATAGGTCCCTTTTAATATCATTAAATAAATAAATAATTTAAAAACATTGTTAATGAAAAAATAGCAGAGAGATGTTATATCGTAATAAAAATAGTTATCGTAATACTCAACAAAAACATTGCAGGTTGCATATATTTTCAGTATCGTGCAGCCCTATAGTTTAAAACTAGCAAAACACAGCAACGCTTTCCTTAACCTAAGCACAGTTAATGCAGTCAATAACCAGTGTTGCGTATGCAGCTCAATGGACATGAACTGGTGTGACTTTGTAAACCGAATACGACAACAGTTTCTCATTGTTTCTCATTGAGATGCGCAATTATCATGAACGGGGAAAATTCCCCAGCCATTCATTAAGCTATGCGGAGGCACACAGCAGTCATCTAGCTAGCAGATGGCTATCTCTAATAAGCTGAACAAACAGTCATCAGAGAGATAGTGAGAGATGACGGAGCCCTGATTTATGTATATGCAGAGGAGTGTGTAGGTGTTTCGCTATCTGCAGAACAAGCAGGTGAAAATGAAAAAAAGAGAGAGAGAGAGAGAGAGATTATCTGCATGAGTGTTAGTATATAAGTCTTTTTTCTTATTTGTGTATGCATTTATCAAATTTCTAATTGTGTGTGGTTTGATTCGAATTCTTTTATATTTTCCCCACAATTATATACTATTAATTATTTAAAATAAAAGAGAGAAGTCATTCCTTCATTTTCCTTCGGGTTAGTCCCTTATTAATCTGGGGTCACCACAGTGGAATGAACCGCCAACTATTCCAGATTATGTTTTACGCAGCAGATGCCCTTCCAGCTGCAACCCAGTACTGGGAAACACCCGCACACACATTCACACACTATGGCCAATTTAGTTCAACCAATTCACCTATAGTGCATGTCTTTGGACTGTGGGGGAAACCAGAGCACCCGGAGGAAACCCACACGGGGCCCAGCCGAGACTTAAATCAGCGACCTTCCTGCCGTGAGACCACAGTGCTAACCACTGAGCCACAGTGCCACCCATTGCATTGTTTAGGAAATCCGCAATGCTTTGGCGATACCTGATAAGTCTTGCTAATAAAACTCTTTTGAACTGAATTGAGATACTCTTGTGTTTTCACAAGACCCTTAAACACATCCTAAAAATAATAAGCATTACTTAAGAACTGTCATGGTCACCAGCGATCTAGCCTGTACACATCTGCCACTATATGAAATTCAACTCCCAGAAGTCTTTGCACTCACACACCAGTTCCTGATTCCCCCTGATTTCACACACGCAACTAGAAGTTCATGATGGACTGATAACTAGTACTATAAAGACACCTGGTGCAACACAGTGGTTAGCACAGTGGTTAGCACTGTCGGCTCACAGCAAGAAGGTCGCTAGTTTAAGTTACCGGCTGAGCCAGTTGGTGTTTCTGTGTGGAGTTTGCATGTTCTCTTCGTGTTCGAGTGGGTTTCCTCCGGGTGCTCCGGTTTCCCCCACAGTCCAAAGACATGCACTATAAGTGCATGTCTTTGCTAAATTCTCTTTAGTGTATGAGTGTGTGTGTGTGTGTGTGAGAGAATGAGTGTGTATGGGTGTTTCCCAACACCGAGTTGCAGCTGAAAGGGCATCCGCTGCGTAAAACATATGCTGGAATAGTTGACCTTTGCTTTGTTTTTCTGTCTACGTTTTTTGCAGCCAGTCCTGACCATGCGTCTGTCCCTGTTTTAACCTTTGCCTGCCTGATGATTCTTAATAAACTGCATTTGGATCCTCAACTCCACTGTACCCCGACTTCTTACAAAACCACATCCAAAATCATAAATAAATATTTGTGATAAAAAAATTAACAAATTGTGATATGTTCATATTTGTCCGCATATTTCAAGCTTTGGCAATATTGTATAATTTAGAGTCAAGCCAAAAGATATTTACACTAACTGGCCACTTTATTAGGTACACCTTACTAGTACCGGGTTGGACCCTTTTTTGCCTTCAGAACTGCCTTTATCCTTCGAGCCGTAGATTCAACAAGGTACTGGAAATATTCCTCAGAGAATTTGGTCCATATTAACATGATAGCATCACGCTGGCTGCAGATTTGTCTGCTGCACATCCATGATGCGAATCTCCCGTTCCACCATTTCCCAAAGGTGCTCTATTGGATTGAGTTTTGGTGACTGTGGAGGCCATTTGAGTACAGTGAACTCATTGTCATGTTCAAGAAACCAGTCTGAGATGATTCACGCTTTATGACATGGCCCGTTATCCTGCTGGAAGTAGCCATCAGAAGATGGGTACACTGTGATCATACAGCGATGGACATGGTCAGCAACAATACTCAGGTAGTCTGTGACGTTGACACGATGCTCAATTGGTACTAATGGGCCCAAAGAGTGCCAAGAAAATATCCCCCACACCATTACACCACCACCAGCCTGAACCATTGATACAAGGCAGGATGGATCCATGCTTTCATGTTGTTGATGGCAAATTTTGACCCTACAATTCGAATGTTGCAGCAGAAATCGAGACTCATCAGACCAGGCAATGTTTCTCCAATCTTCTTTTGTTTAATTTTGGTGAGCCTGTGCGAGTTGTAGCCTCAGTTTCCTGTTCTTAGCTGACAGGAGTGGCACCCAGTGTGGTCTTCTGCTGCTGTAGCCTATGTGACTCAAGGTTGGACGTGTTGTGTGTTCAGAGAGGCTCTTCTGCATACCTCTGTTGTAACGAGTGGTTATTTGAGTTACTGTTGCCTTTCTGTCAGCTGGAACCAGTCTGGCCATTCTCCTCTGACCTCTGCCATCAACAAGGCATTTGCGCCCGAACTGCCGCTCACTGTATATTTTCTCTTTTTCGGACCATTCTCTG
The DNA here is from genome assembly GCF_903798145.1 of Danio aesculapii. NCBI lineage: Eukaryota > Metazoa > Chordata > Actinopteri > Cypriniformes > Danionidae > Danio > Danio aesculapii. Next base: position 12,550,552 of record NC_079439.1, read on the forward strand.
TAAACCCTAGAGATGGTTGTGCGTGAAAATCCCAGTAGATCAGCAGTTTCTGAAATACTCAGACCGGCCCATCTGGCACCAACAATTATGCCACGTTCAAAGTCACTTAAATCCCCTTTCTTCCCCATTCTGATGCTTGAACTGCAGCAGTTCGTCTTGACCATGTCTACATGCCTAAATGCATTGAGTTGCTGTCATGTGATTGGCTGAAGAGAAATTTGCATTAACAAGCAGCTGGACAAGTGTACCTAGTAAAGCGGTCAGTGTATACAGAATATGTGTGTGTGTGTGTGTGTCTGTAACATTTGTCATTCCAATATAGCAATTTTTGAATTTGAATTTACATTTGAGAGAGAGAGAGAGAGAGAGAGAGAGAGAGAGAGAGAGAGAGAGAGAGAGAGAGAGAGAGAGAGAGAGGATTGTCTGAAATTATAAGCATGACTCACGGCCGTTTGCCTGTTTTATTCCCTGTCGAGTGGCCCCATCATATTGTGTGGTCCTCAGCTCTTTGACACCCTCTATGAGAATGTGTATCACCCACTCGCACCGCCTCTCACATGCTTACTATTAAGAAAACTCACTGTGAAATGTGTCCAGCTCCAGGTCTGAGGCGAGATCCTCCTCATCTGCCTGCTGCTGCTCTCCTCCACCTTTATCTTCATCTTTATCTTCATCTTCAGTAGTCCGCTCTTCATCCTGATGGCCTGAGCTGATGCTGTATTGCAGACTGGAGGATCTGGAGACCCTCTGAGCGAGAGGATTCAACATTTAGATAACTGATGCATTGATACTGCAGAGAGCTTTGCATGGATAGTAACAGAGTTCTGTGAAATGTTTAAACTGTCACCCCTCGTAATCTTATGAGTGTGAATTTAGATATATATATATCCTTCCATGAAATATGATGAATATCCATCCATGAAATTTGATATATATCCATCCATCCATTTTTCTATGAAATACAATGAATATCCACCCATTCATCCATCATTTAACTATGAAATATGATGAATATCTGTATCTGTCCATCCATAAAAAATGTTAAATATCCATCCATCCATCTATCATTTAACTATGAAATATGATGAATATCTATATCTAACTATCCATGAAAAATGTTAAATATCCATCCATCCATCTTTCAATGAAATATATTTCATTGATTGATGGATGGATGGACATTTAACATATTTTATGGATGTACAGTTATAGACATCATCTTTCATTGTCGAATGATGGATGGATGGGTGGATGTTCATTGTTTTTCATAGAAAATGTATGGATGGAAATTTAGCAAACTTCATTGGATGGATGGATGGATGGATGCATGGATATTCATCATATCTCATTGAGAGATAGATGGACGGATGGATATTTAACATATTTTATGGATGGACAGATAATCATATTTCATATTTCAATGATGGATGGATGGGTGGATATTCATCATATTTCATAGAAATATGGATGGATATTTATCAAATTTCATTGATGGAGAGATGATTGGATGGCTGGATGGATATTCATCATATTTCATTGAAAGATGGATGGATGGATATTCATCATATTTCATGGATGGTTAGACATAGATATTCATCATATTTCATAGTTGAATGATGTAAGAATGGGTGGATATCCATCGTATTTCATAGAAAAATGGATGGAATGATATTTATCAAATTTCATTGCTGGATACATGAATGGATGGATATTTATTGAATTTCATTGAAAGATGGATGGATAATTGGATGGATGGACATTTAACTCCAAGTTTACTCCCATCATATCTACAGAGTTAAATTTGTAAAACGCCTGTTCATAACTATGGCCTTCGGTCACAGGATATTATTTACTGTCTGTTCCTAAAGTGTGGACTGAGATGGGAAAAAAAGGCTTTTAAATACGCAGCACCTTTTGCATAGAATAATCTACATACAAAGTTGCAGTTTAAAGAGTTGATTTCACTAAATGCTTTGAAAAAGAGGATAAATGATTTAGAAATTTAGAATGATTCATGTTAACTGTCAATTTTTGTTGTTGTTTGTTAGACCCATGTGACATGTGTACCGCCCAATCTTGGCCAGGACGCTCTTGTAATAAAAGATTTTTAATCTCAATGTGTCTTTCCTGGTAAAATAATAATAATAATAATAATAATAATAATAATAATAATAATAATAATAATAATAATAATAATAATAACAACAACAACAACAACATCTTATGATTAGACAGTTATAGACATCATATTTCATAGCTGAATGATGATGGATGGATGGCTGGATAATCATTGTATTTCATAGAGAATGGAGAGATGGATATTTATTAAATTCATTGATGGATGGATGGACATTTATAGACATCATATTTCATAGCTGAATGATGATGGATGGATGGGTGGATATTCATTGTATTTTATAGAAAATGGATGGATATCATCATGATAAATATATATATATCTATCCATTTATGAAATATGACGAATATCTATATCTATATCCATGAAATATGAATATCCATCTATCCATCTTTCAATGAAATATGATGAATATCCATTCAGCCATCCAGTCGTCTATCCATCAATGAAACTTAATTAATATCTATCAATCCATATTTCTATGAAATATGATGAAAACCCCCCGTCCATCCATCCATCATTCAGCTATGAAATATGATGAATATCTATAACTATATATATAACTATATATATATATAACCATCCATAAAATATGTTTAATATCCAGCCATCCATCCATCTTTCAATGAAATATGTTAAATATCCATCCATTGATGAAATTTGTTAAATATCCATACATTCATGCATCCGTCCATCTTTCGATGAAATATGATGAATTTCCATCCATCAATGAAATTTGAGAAATATTCATTCATCTTTCTATGAAATATGATCAATAGCCATTCATTTTTCTATGAAATATTCAATGAATATCCACCCATCCATCCATCCATCCATTCATCATTCAGCTATAAAATAAGATGAAAATCTACAGCTATCCATCCATAAAATATGTATAATATGCACCCATCCATCTTTCAATGAAATATGATGAATATCAATCCCTCCATCCAATTATCCATCCATCTTTCAATGAAAAATGATGAATAAACATCCATCCATCCATCAATGAAATTTGAAAATATCATTCCATCCATTTATCTTAGGAAATATTATAAAAACCCATCCATTTTCCTATGAAAAACAATTTATCCACCCATCATCCATCTTTCAATGAAATGTGATGAATATCCATCCATCCATCCATCCATCCATCCATCCACAAAATATAATGAATATCCATCTATCAACATCATCTATTTAACTATCTATCTATTTATCTTGTTTTGTATTGTGTGTAAAGTGGTCTAATATTCCAGCATGAAGGCAGATGGTTTGTACTGTACTGTACTGTATGTGCCCACTGGTGCTGAGATGAGCAGGCGTTTACAATTTATCCTCTATGGGAGCTGAACGACAGACTCATGCGGGGGATTGCAGGATTGACAGCGGAGTAAGAGCACCAAAAATTGGAGAAAACTTTGTACAGTGAAGTGTAAGAAACTAATTTCAATCATTTGTTAAAAGCAAGCTGTTGGATTTGGTTAATCATTTTTACTAATTTAAATGGATTAAACATAAAACAATTAAGCTGTTCCAAAATACTTAAGAATTGTGTTGTTTCAACTCTTTTTAAATACGTAGATTGAACAAGCAGCAGAAGTCATTTAGTGGAGGTTCTAAATAAAAATTTCAGAGAAAGTTTATATAAAACAAAAAAACTACTTGCCATGAATAGATCAGTCAGATCTTTAGGATCATATAAACTAGAAATTCTAAGAGTTCAGTCAAAGCAGGGTGAATCGGCTTTCAGCTACTACGCCCCTCGCTGCTGGAATCAGCTTCCAGAAATGATCAGATGTGCTCCAACATTAGGCACATTCAAATCAAGACTGAAAACACATCTGTTTAGCTGTCCCTTTACTGAATGAGCACTGTGCTACATCCGACAGATCACATTATTAATTCTTTCTTTTCTTTTTCATTCTTATAAAACCTGTTTTAACACATTTTAATCTGTTTTTAATCATTTTTATTTTTAAATTCTTGTTTATGTAAAGCACTTTGAATTACCATTGTGTATAAAATGTGCTATATAAATAAACTTGGCTTGCCTAATTAGATTTGTTTAATTTAATTATTGAATACATTTCTTTTTCTTATTCTTCTTTTAGCATGTTAATTTGTTTCTGTCTTAAGTTGGTTTGTTGCTTAAAAAGGAGAAAAAAAAGAGGAAATACCTTCGTTACTGAATACCTGCACTGTAATGTACCTTGTTTGATCAAAAACCCAATAAAATAAAATAAAACTTGAATAGAAGCACAAAGCATTTATTTAGGGTTTCAAGTCAAATTTAAAACATTTTAAGACATTTTTAAGGTCATTATGAATGAAACTTTAGACTCATACAGCACTAAACACTAAGGATTTTTTCAAATGGCCCAGATGGAAATGATTTTTATTTGCCCAATTAAAAAAAAAAATAGAATTTAATACATTTAATAATACAATAATAATTTCATAAAAAAAAAAATAAATAAATAAATAAATAAATAAATATATATATATAATATATAAATAATATATATATATATAGCTCTACTTGCATCCATACACTTTATTTTCCAACAGAAACTTTCTTTAAAGGGCAGATGAAAATCTGAATAAAAATCATCTTTTGTAGGCAGAACAGTGTGTAGGTATAGTGTGTCCACAGTCATTTTGGAGCGAAACACAATAAGCCTCTTTTTTTGATTTCCTGATATTAAAATAGGATCCAAATCCCTCCCATTTTGAGGCCGACCGCAACGTGACGTAAGACATAAGGTTTTCCTGTCCACCAAATTGACTGACAGGCAAATAATAAAATGTCTCTGTAGTAACGCGTATAATCATATCAACAAGACAGGACATGAGAAAAGCAACTGATATTAAAGATCTGTTCAGCTCTATGTGATCATCAATCATCATCAAATGTGAATCAAGAATGAGTTTTACAAGTTTAAAACATTTTTAAAACAGTGCATGTTAATGAATTACAGTGATTTTACCGTCTTCATTACCACAGCCGCATGTCAGTACAATTATAAAAGAAGACGTTTCAATCCCAGTTTGTGGACGTTAAATCAGGTTTATTTTGTACAATAACATGACAGATATCCATACAGCAGTGGATATTAACCTGTATCCTGTCACATTTGCTGTGCAAAACAGTGCAACGTTAAACGCGCACGCTGTGTGTGTGTTTCTGTGTATGCATGCGTGCGAACCTTGTAACAACATTGTGTGTGACTCATCGTTACATCTCCACAACAAATACATCAAATGATCATTGGTAAATTTCTTACTGTAGTATTTCTCACAAATGTTACATTAGATGTGCTTCCTTCATGTCTGTCACTGTACTGTTTATCTGATGCAGCCGAGGGTGGAGATTGAGGCACACTCTGACAGGCACATGGGAATGGTGGGTGGGGAAAACTAGCTTTGAAGGCATAGGCCACAAAAATAACTACAGGATGCTCAGAGATGAAAATGACCAACTTCTGAAAAGTAAAATAAATAATCTGATGGGTGTTTTGAGATGAAACATTACAGACCCATTCTGGAGATACAAAAGACTTACATCTTGAAGAAAGGGGTAAAATAGGTGCCCTTTTACAATAAAATAAAAAAATGGACAAATGATTTATGGCTCGTTTCCACTGACTGGTACGGTACGGTACGGTTTGGTACGGGTCACCTTTATCAGGCTTGCGTTTCCACTAACAAGCATACCCTTTTGGTGTTCGTGGTTTATGACAAAGTTTCAGTCGACGTCATTTTCACTCGAGGAAATGTCTACAATAAAGCTGTATGGGTCACTCACATATCATATGAAAAGCACTTCTCACAACACAGATGCTTTGCACACATAAATACTTGTGGATAAATGTACCGTACCACTCAGTGGAAACAGGCCTTTAAAAGTTTTAAAAACTTTAATAAACTTAATCTATGCACAACAATCTGTCCAGGTCGGTCTCTTCAGCAGTAAATACATGA
>NC_079439.1:12561672-12661672 GCF_903798145.1 Danio aesculapii
GCTCGAATCGCATCATTCGTGGGATGTCTATTCATGTCTTTGTATTGACTTAACATGTAAATCACTCATGCTTGATGATTGATCTGCATCTGGTGTGAACGAAGCATTAAGCTGCCATTAAGACTCATTGACTCAGTTGTGTCATTTCAAATGCAAATGACATTGTTTGGGATGTCACTCTTATGACAACTTGATATAAATACTTCATACACCTTTGTCATGAGACCATTATAACTGTATCATGAATTTTATATATTGTGTCATTGATATTTTTATTAACCTCATCTACTGTGGTAGAAATGGATTCTGTCATTAAAATGTCATTAAATAATTAAATAATGAACACTTTTCAGTGTAGTATTGAGACTTTTAATGATAAATTATTGACAAATTCACTTTGTTCCATTGAAAAAAGTGATCAGAAAAATATACAAGACAATTATTATGACAATTATGTTTATGACAGATTTATGACAAGTTAAGTTGTCTTGGTATTGTCAAGTTAAACCTGTCATAGACTGGTAATGATTTATTTATGCCAAGTTGTCATAAAGACATCTCAAGCAATGTCAACTTTGCATTTAAAATGATGACAAACTGAGCTTTTGACACTTAATAACAGTTGACATAAGCATGCATAAAATTTCATACATATTCATGATATGCGTCACATGCTGATTATAAAGATGTCATGACAGTCTTCCGAACACCCCCTTTAAGTAATGTGTTACCAGGATTTCTAACCACATTTCTGGTTTGGTAACCAGTGTGCCTTTCTAAAATGGTAATATATAAAGAGTGTTTTTTGTACAGGTCTAATCAGTAGCAGTATTAGCAAAAAGGGGCTTGAAACAAAACTGTCTCACCAATTAAACCAAATGACTACCAAGCGAAAAATATAGGGCAAAAACAACCCTGTTTAAGCTTGTTTGAACAATTAGAAGAGGATACAGGTGAGCTATAGAAGAGTCTTGTTTTCCCAAATATCAGCGCAATTGAAAATGTGATATTAATCTTCTGCAAAGAGTGATTAGATCACTTAAAAATGTGCTCTAAAATCTGCGCCCATACCTTATATTATTATAATTATTTAATGTATTATTATTGTTATTAATATTATTGGCGTCACGGTGGCGCAGTGGGTAGCACGATCGCCTCACAGCAAGAAGGTCGCTGGTTCGAGCCTTGGCTGGGTCAGTTGCCGTTTATGTGTGGAGTTTGCATGTTCTCCCTGCATTCGCATGAGTTTCCTCCACAAGCCCAAAGAGATGCGCTATAGGTAAATTCGGTAACCTAAATTGTCCGTAGTGTATGTATGTCTATGAGTGTGTATGGGTGTTTCCCAGTGATGGGTTGCAGCTGGAAGGGCATCCGCTGTGTAAAACATATGCTGGATAAGTTGGGCGGTTCATTCCGCTGTGATGACCCCTGATTAATAAATCTTAAAGAAAATGAACGAATGAATGAATATTAATAATAATAATAATAATAATAATAATAATAATAATAATAATAATAATAATAATAATAATAATAATAATAATAATGAGCGACACGGTGAGGGTCAGTTGACGTTTCTGTGTGGAGTTTGCATGTTCTCCACCATGTTGGCGTGGGTTTCCTCCGGGTGCTCCGGTTTCCCCCACAGCCCAAAGACATGCGCTATGGGTGACTTGTGTGTGTGTGTGTGTGTGTGTGTGTGTGTGTGTGTGTGTGTGTGTGTGTGTGTGTGTGTGTTTGAATGAATTAGTGTGTATGGGTGTTTCCCAATACTGGGTTGCGGCTGGAAGGGCTGTGTAAAACATATGCTGGAATAGTTGGCGATTCATTCCGCTGTGGTGACCCCAGATTATTAAATGGACTAAGCCGTAAAGAAAATGAATGAATGAATATTATTATTATTAATAATAATAATAATAACAACAACGAGCGACACGGTGAGGGTCAGTTAGCGCTTCTGTGTGAAGTTTGCATGTTCTCCACTGTGTTGGCGTGGGTTTCCTCCAGGTGCTCCGGTTTCCACCACAGCCCAAAGACATGCGCTATAGGTGAATTGTGTGAGTGTGTGTGTGAATTAGTGTGTATGGGTGTTTCCCAATACTGGGTTGTGGCTGGAAGGGCATCCGCTGTGTAAAACATATGCTGGAATAGATTCATTCCGCTGTGGCGACCTTTTAAAAAGTTAAAGAATGAATAATAGTAATAATAATAAAAATAAAAACATAACATTTAATTTAAGATAACATATTATAATCAGTGGTATTAGCAGAAGAAGAAAAAGAAAGATGACAAATTAATATTTGTTGACTTCTTTTCCACAACAAAAATGATCTGAGGCCAATTTTAGGGCCAAGGACAGTGTGAAATCAGTGAGAATTGTGCAGTTTTCCAGTCAGTTCATTTATCTGTCTGTGTTAGATTCCTTTAGAGACGACTCACCTCTAGTAAATACTAACATTTCCACTCTTTTTAGCATCAACAGAAACTTGGACCTTTACCGAAACAGATCATAATGTTCATAATAACCCTCAAACTCACAAGCCAAGCTCTCTTAATAGTGTAGTCAATATATCAATGCATGTCTGCACATCAGGAAAAAGCCACTGATCTTGCTTACACGTTAAAAAGGCAGGCCATGACTAAGTGCGATCGAGGACAAAAGCATAAAGACACGTAAAAAAGTGCTTTCAGAAATTCAAGTGAAAGGTACTTGTGTTAATGTAGATTCTGATAATAGAGATGCACATCAAACAAGACCCAGCAAAGAAAATAGAAATATTCCATTTCAAATGAACAGAAAAGAAGAAACTGCTTTTGAACAGACAAACTTGGCACAGTTTTCGCAAATCGTGGTTAGCGTCCCATCATGCTTCAGGTTGGCTGACCAGAGCAAAAATCAGCGACGTGGACTGAAAATGATGACTATGAGCAAAACACCCTGCAAAACAAAAGAAAAGAAAAGATAGTGTAAAACATTATTCAAACAGAGAAGATTTACAATGACAATGACAATTTATATGTAGCACAATTCTAACTTTATATAGCTGTCACATGTTGCAGTGCCCTCTTTTGGACACTTGAGGGCACTAGCATGTTTTGTAGTTCAACTTCATTTCCTACAATCCTTTGCACTTCTGATTGTATTCTGTTTCAGCTGTTTCTTGTTTGTTAATTTAGCCCTGTCTTCATAAACCCTTTTGTCTTGTGTTTTAGTTGCCTTAGGATTTTGTTAGCACCTCATGCCTGGTATGTTTGTTTGGTTTTCTAGTTTTGTATTTGCTTAATCTTGGATTCTTGTTGGTTTTTTTGTTAACATTCCTACCCTGTTTTTGTAGTCGCCTATTTTGGGATTTTTTGTTAGTTCTTTTGTCTGGTCTCAGTTCTAGATTTTTGTATCTTGTTTGTAGTTCCTGTGCTAGATTAGGAACCCTTGTTTTTGTCAAAATAAATTGCTGCACTTGGATTTTTGTGTTTTGTGACTCCCCACCTCGTGACAATAGCTTTCCAACAAATAAACAAAGTAGACAACAACAAACATGTTAAGAAATGTCATAGTAATATCTGTAAAACTAAAACATAATTATTGTTCTTATCCATACATTTCCAAATATACTTTTTTATAAGAAAACAAGTTTGTAATTAACAGTAAAGTATAGACCAGTGTTTCCCAACCCTGTTCCTGGAGGCACACCAACAGTACATATTTTGGATGTCTCCCTTTTCTGACTCATTAACTTCAGGTGTTGGAGTCTCTTCTGATGTTATGATAAGTTGATTCAGGTGTGTTTGATTAGGGAGAGGTTGAAAATGTGTACTGTTGGTGTGCCTTCAGGAACAGGGTTGGGAAACACTGGTATAGACTATGAAATTAGAGCTGCATGAAATTTATTGGACAGATAAATTCAACCCAGGTATATTATTGATATGTACCGTGGTCTACATTTCTGGAGCTATGTTTTAGTGTAACACAACAGTTAGTATAACATAATGTAAAGGTAGGGTTTTCGAAAGCAATTCTGAAAAGAAAAGCCCTTGCGGCTGCCTGATTTTTACCCCATTTTTCAGATCTTACCCCCTCTCGCCCTGTTATTTACCACTTTATTTTATTTTTTGCTTTTTGTTTTAGCTGCTTTTTAGAACCGTTCTTTGCCGGACTCAAACCCCATCGTCACAGTCAACTCTCTGCGTTTCAAGTCCACCAACGTACATGGCGAGCAAACTGGTAACAGTGGAAAAGCCGTCCACATGGAGGTAAGCGGTCGGCTGGTTGCGCGAAAAGAAACAGAAGCCATCGGCGGCATCATACCGCCCCGTAGCATTCGCTTTATTGATGAAATGCAGCCATATGTAGCTCAGGCTACATAATTTGCACTCTCCAGAAATGTTGATGAAGCTACGTTTTCACAATGAGCCTGTTTTGGATAAACTACCGACAAATAAATTATAATTTTTAGTGATATGGATTAAAATAACATCATTATTATCGATCTGATAAATAAATACTCTCTGATTACGACATGTGATAAAGTGCACTTGCTGGTAAATCAATGAATCCGTTTTCTCAGTGCAAGTGACTGGACCTTTAGAACTTTGTTGCGTGCTCATTAAGTTATCATCTGTCAGACTTTTCAAACCTCCCTAGCAACAATTTTTTTAAAAAGCGACTAGCGACAAATTTAGCAACTTTATTGGTTTATTATGTTTGAGAGGTTGCTGTAAATACACTGCACATCTACATGATATACTGTATTCAAACAATAACTTTAATCAAACTTACATGCATATATAAAGTGCAGTGCACATATGCAGTTGAGGTCAGAATTATTAGCCCCGGTTTGAATTGTTTTTCTTTTTTTAATATTTCCCAAATTATGTTTAACAGAGCAAGGAAAATTTCACAGTATGTCTGATAATATTTTTTCTTCTAGAAAAAGTCTTATTTGCTTTATTTTTTCAGCTAGAATTAAAGCAGTTTTTCTTTTTTTTAAAAACATTTTAAGGTTAAAATTATTAGCTTTTTTAAGCAATTTTTTTTCCCGTCTACAGAACAAACTATCAGTATACAATAACTTGCCTAATTACCTTAACCTGGCTAGTTAACCTAGTTAAGCCTTTAGTTAACCTCGTTAAATCTTTAAATGTCACTTTAAGCTGTATAGAAGTGTCTTGAAAAATATCTAGTCAATTAATATTTACTGTCATGATGGCAAAGATGAAATAAATCGGTTATTATAAATTGGTTATTAAAACTATTATGTTTAGAAATGTGTTGAAAAAAATCTCTCCGTTAAACAGAAATTGGGGAAAAATAAACAGGGGGCTAATAATTCAGGGGGGCTAACTATTCTGACTTCAACTGTATATACCACTAACTACCAAGCCATAGACTATTAAACAAACAGAAACAGTTGGATGTGATAACGTCAAGAATATGCAAATTGAAGCATGTCATCTAGCTACATTTAGCTCCTTTCAACATTTAACTTAAATATCTAGACCTTCCTCATTCCTCAGAATTTTGTTAAACTACAGAAATACAGAACTTTCAGCTATACTCTTTTTGTTAAGGATGCACATTAGTGTCAATGCATTTTGCATGTGATACATGACAATGCATTTTATTTATAATATTTTTGAAAAGCATGATTTAAAAAGTATAGAATTTCATATGTGGATTGTAGATTTTCTATTCTATTGTGTTCATAAACTGCAGATTTGATTAAAATTTTAATATAAAGTTGATACAAATATTTACTTACTAGTTAACTGAATCGGTATCAGGCATGAGAAGAACTGAATTATTGGTTATTGGTAAAAATTTTCATATCATACATCCCTAATTAAAATATATAATTAATGACCAAAAATAAAATAACTGATCCATTTCACCATGATGTTCTTAAATTTTTATTACATTTTCTGTTAATGCATATTTGTTTTTTTATTAATTAATTAATTAATTAATTAATTAATTTATTTATTTATTTATTTATACACAATCTTTTTAAAAGTTTGGCGTCAGTAAGATTTTTCTTTAATTTCTAATAGAAATAAGTAATTGTATTTAACAAAGATGCATCAAATTGTTTATAAGTGGCAGATTGCAAAGAATAAAAAAAAAAACACATTAGCAGATCTGATTTCTGTATTGAAAATAACAATCACTTTCTGGACTATATCTGTCATGATCACCGGCGATCTAACATCCAGAGATCACTGGTAAACACTCACATTTATACGAACTACAAATCCGCCATGTTATGGACTACAACACCCAGTCATGCAACACACACACACAACCAGTTCCAGATCATGACTGATTACACTCCCACAGCTAAAGCTGCTTAAAGACTTATTAATGCACTACATAAGCAGCACAAACATGTGAAGTTTATTCATAAACTAATTTCAAGAGGATCACGTGCTTATGATTGCTTGCGGCTGGACCCGCATTATCCAATTTACAACGCACCAATCAGATGATTCCTAAGCTACTATAAATACCCTAGGTTATTACAGCATATTCGTTTTGAAAAATCCCCCCTTCCACCCCTACTCCTCCTCCTTCCTAGATGGGTGGCACGGTTGCCCAGTGCACTGTTGCCTCACAGCAAGAACGTCTCTGGTTCCAGTCTTTACAAAACCAGCTGACTATCTGTGCAGAGTTTGCACGTTCTCCCTGTGCTCATGTAGGTTTCCCCCCGGGTCCTCTGGTTTCCTACCACGTCCAAAAACATGCAACCCAAGTTTATTGACTAATCCAAATCAACACCATAGACATGCTCCTACCAAGTACTTCTTTAAAAAGCAACTACTATCTGCTCAGCCACCATGACAGTGGAGTTTTCGAGATCTTCCCTCTCGCCTTGCAACAGGAGGGAGCCCCGGAGTCGAGGATCTTATAAGCTCAGGGTTCTCTCCTGGGAAAGCATGCCAAACATTCTTTATCAGCTAAGTATGAACTCTTGAAACACAATGGGGCTGAGTCTTGTTATCTGTTCTAGTGACACTACAACGCGTTTACCTTTGTCTTGCTTTGCTGTGTTTTTGACCCTCGCCTTGTATGTTTTAAGTTGTCTGCTGCCTGCCTTGTGACCATCTGCCTGCTCACTTGACTACGTCTATTGATTGCCCTTATACATCTGTTTGCTCCTGTGTTGATCATTGCTTGCCTGACCATTCTAATAAACCTGCATTTGGATCCTCATCCTTGTTGTCAGAGTCACATCACCATTACAGAAGAGCCCCATTGTGTGTGTTTGTGCTGCTTATGTAGTGCATTAATCAGTTCTTGAGCAGCTTTTGCTGTGGGAGTGTAATCAGTCATGATCTGGAACCAGTTGCGTGTTTGTTGCATGACTGGGTGTTGTAGTCCATAACGTGGTGGATTTGTAGTTTGTGTGAATGTGAGTGTTAACCAGCGATCTCTGGATGTTAGATCGCCGGTGATCATGACAGTATCAAAGTCCAGTCTATTGCACGTAGTGCTGGGAACCCGTAATTTTTGCCATTTTATTTTAAGGTTATTTTTTATTATTCTTTTTTTTCATTGTTATTAATTAGTAAATTTTTTCCATCTGCATGCAGTTATTCTTTGATGCTATGTACTTATGCATCAACTGTACTTCATTTGGTATTTATGTACTTATATATTTACTTTTCTTGTTTTGTTAATTTAGTTAATGAACAAGCTGTAAAGGGATGAGATATCTCAATATTTAATTTGTTTTGTCATACAAAAGACCAAAATAAAAACAAATATTTGAGCATATTGACATGATTTCTAAAGTACCATGTAATGCTGAATATTGGAGTAACTATGCTGCAGATTCAGCTTTGCATTACAGAAATAAATAACATTTTTATATATTCAAATGATTTAAAATCATAATAATAGTTTAACAATGTTACTGCATTTCCAATCAAATAAATGCAGCTTTTGACAAGCCTAAACGGATCTTTTAAAACTTTTAAAATAGTTCTGTATTTCATGCCAATTTTACATTCCACATAAACAAATGTGGGCTGTAATTATGATGAATTTGATTAATTAATCTGCATATCACATCCATTAAATACCAAGCAATCAACATCTCAAAAATACCCACCTTTCGTGCTTTGCTAATTGAATAACACTCACATTTCACCATGAGTGTACCTTTCATGACAATATTTACACCGCAATATATTTATTTACTCAATATTTCCAGACTGAAAAGAACCTCTCGTCCTCCAGCACAAGGACTGTCATCATAAAACACGAAAAAGAAGTGACACCTCTCACAGGAGCGCCGGCCAGTTTATAGTGTGCTACGGTTAAAGCACTTGTCGCTCTCATGGCGAGTGTGTTATGAACAAGCTCTTATCTGTGAGAGCGCAAACACAGAAGCACAGTCGCTCTCCTCACACTAATCCTGTTACTCTGCAGCCTCCTCTCGCCTCTGTGTATCCTGCTGGCGTTCACTGAGGCTGTATCTACTGTTATCTAAGGCCCTCCTAAAGACTTCATTTTGACAGCAAATTTGGATTTTGTTTTAGTCTTTGTCTTAGGGCTTGGGACATCTCAAGCTGACACCAAACAACTAGTGCTAACGAAAACCAACTGTGTTGTCGGATCTCATTTGGACCTAAAAGCTGCACATGAAAACACCAAATGGTCTGAAAAGAGAGTGCACTTTCTGTGCCTTCCTGCAGGGGGCAGTAGTCTGTTTTCTCATTCCACCAAATGAACGGAATGAACCGCCAACTTATCCAGCACATGTTTTACGCAGCGGATGCCCTTTCAGCTGCAACCCATCACTAGGAAACACTCATTCACACACATACACTACAGACAATTTAGCTTATTCAATTCACCTATAGCACATGTCTTTGGGCTGTGGTGGAAACCGGAGGACCAGCAGGAACCCCACGCCAACACAGGGAGAACATGCAAACTCCACACAGAAATGCCAGCTGACCCAGCCAAGGCTCGAACCAGCGACCTTCTTGCTGTGAGGCGACAGTGCTACCTAATATACCATATTTGCAAATATTTGAGAAATGTAGCGAAACTACAGCTGGCTTCTTTGTGTTTGTTCTTGAGTCTTTGTCTTTGACTTGAGTACGTCACAGTGTTAGTTCTCATGATCTGATTTGTTGCTGAATACCCAATCAGAGTGCTCTCTTCAGCTGAATTGGGTCAACTTATTACAATGCTAACCTGACGAGAGACAACTTGTAAAACACACCAAACCAACTAGCCTGATTCTGACCAACGACCCAATAAAGCCCAACATTTAATCGTCGACCTGGTGTGTCCTGACATTTAAATGTCATTCAGTAATTCAGTGATGAACTCTGTATTTATTGACCGAACACCATTGTCAATATCGATAATAAAAAAAGGTTTGATATGTAGTTTCAGTGCGAAGTGATATAGTTTTATTAAAATGTGGCTGATGAGTGTGCGCTTTGGAAGCAATGCCAATAAGCTTAGGGTGTCAGTTTCCAATGGAAGCGTGCGCGACTTGCACGATGCACACATGGGAGTGCAAGCGGCGTGCAGGTAACGCATGCGCATTTTCCAGGTACACCTAGTTGAAAAACATATGAACTTTTTCGAATGCCATGAGCACACCTCAATTCATCCAAGTGAACTAACTAATCTGCTTCACACTTTGTAAAAATATACCCATTTCAGTAATAACAGCAGACTGATTACCTCAGACAAATAAAACATGCGCTTACACTTGTCACTTCAGGTCAGAATAATAACACATGCGGAACTGAGTGCAGTATAGCAGCAGTGAGGTGATTGTAAATAAAAAAAGATGTCACCAGAGTGGCTTTTTGGTTTCTTTTCTTGTGCATCCCAGCCAGTAGCACCTCAAAGCTAGATTTTAGCTTTGGGGTAATGTAGTCATCCACCTTCACAATTTGTAATGTTGCAGTGTGTATTTGAATAATGATGGTTGGTTCCTTTACTTGAAAGTTCAGATTTGATTATCATATTTTGTTTTGTTCACAGAGTTTGAGGTTTACTGTATCATTATTATTCACACCTTACAGATGTTAATCTACCTTTCCCATTGCACACACTTTGTAACATTTTATTTATCAAGTTTAAGAGTCTCTTTAACACTTATATTTTTTTTTATTATAAAGAGATGAGATATTTTATGTAAATATTTTTGCTTTTGAATATTAAAACTATTTGTCGTAGTAATGTTTGTAAATTAAAATAAGGTGGTTAAATTTTTAAAATCCTAATTTCCTAAATGTATTGTTAAAAATATTGTATAATTATTGATATCGAATGATATTAAACCAAGCAGCAGCTTCCCGCTCTCCCTCGGGAAGCCAATACGGAAGTAACTGAAACTACAATTCATCAAAATTCCGCTAGTCCTGGCTCCATAATAGAGCAAATTGCAATTGAGCCCACTGTTAGAATGGCCAACTTTACAGCAGAAAAAAGGTGTTTACAGCCTGGTACAAAGAACGATTTTGGTTCTTATAGCTATTATTACCCTCCATAACAACTGTGAGGGGGTTGAATTTTTTTTATAACTCATCCATTTTCTTTATATTAGGTTATATTAAGTTTGCATAATTAAGGGCGTGGCCACTTGAGTGACAGCTAGGTCTCGCTGGTCGCCGTCACTTCTCCTCAAAGACAGTCAGCTGTCTTTTGGAATTATTTCTTACAATTATCAGATGATATGGGATGCTGTGTGCATTTAATTGTGCTCACAAACCATTCACGTGGCCTCCGTTTCCCATGTGAGTAAAGTTTTATACTTATACACCATCTCTATAAATGTATTTGTTTTATTTAAGATCATTTATCATTAATATTTTTCTTTAGACCCGTAAAGACCCATCATAAGAGCAATGCTTTGTGGCTCAATGTATTACTATAGTGTTTTTGAAAGTCTAAACACTTTATTGATATAGTGTACAGCCAAGCACATGTGGTCAGAACACAAACGAGTTGCAGGTAATAAAGTATCAAGCGTTTTTCTCAAAGTAAAGTCTGTCTGCCAGGTCTAAGCAAAGTGCCAGCAGGTGTCTGTAGCTCCACTCACTCTCCGCCTCTTTGCCCTTGTTTGGTATCCCGCCATAAGTGCAATGACGCGCGAACAAATTGGCAACGGTTGGCCGCGCCTACTTGTAGCTTCTTTTGCAGTGTTACTGCAAACTGCTGCCAGTAAGGAACTAAATGAAACTGTTAACAATGTGTGTTTTTTCCAAACCATTCTGAACTTTTGTGTCTCGTGTTTTGGACTGTTTGTTGTTAATGAGCCCTTATATTGTATTTTATTTTTCAGCTTTTGTACCTGAAAACTCCTGTTAGATCCCTGAAAAACACTTTATTTTAGTAGCATCTTTACTATATTGTATTCAGTTTTGCTTTTGCTTGAAGTTGTTTTTTTTTTACTTATCTATTTGATAGCATCCTGTTTTTTTTTTTACGAACCATATCCTATTCTGAACCATGCCGAAAGTGTGACCCTGAACACTACATTTACCTTTCTATACACAAACAAGGATCACCAATGGCAGGTCAAAATTAGAGGAAGGCAGGACTTACTCATCTATATCTTTCTTGCTCTCCTCGATGTACGCGATGGACTCTGACCTCAGACGGTTGGTGACCTCGTAAGTGCGCAGGGTTACACCGAAAATGTCCTCGTGGTATCGGTTCTCATCCTTCAATGAGAAAAAGTAGATTCTCAGATCATCATGTATTTGCCAGTAACACTTTAGTTAATGTGAAGTAATGATAAACAATTTGTCTACAGCAGTACACAAATACATCTTAGTAAAAAAGTACATTTTGACTTATACTTTTTATTTGTGCAATGTTGCTGTTTAAGCATGAAAATGGGTATTTTTTTAGCCCAAAGAATATAAAGTAGTCAGTATTTCTTTAAATTGTCGTAAGACACGAATGGGTGTTTTTCAATAGTTTATGACAATTTTCATGAACTTTTTTTAAATCACTTCACATGGTGACTACTATACACTACCTGACAAAGTCTTGTCGCCTATCCAAGTTTTAGGAACAATAAATAATAACTTGAGTTCTAGTTGATCATTTGGTATCAGAAGTGGCTTATATGAGAGGCCTCTAGATTACGCTTATTTTACCAAAATAAAATATGATCATGCCTTGATTTATTATTATTTAATTACGACAGTAAGATCTGACTTTGCTTAAACAAAAGTCTTGTCACTTAACAGAAATAATGTACAGTATAGAATATAAAGTCATGGTGCAGTGGAAAAAGAATGAATATTGTGTATGACTCCCATGAGCTTGGAGGACGGCATCCATACATCTCTGCAATGACTCAAATAACTTATTAATAAAGTCATCTGGAATGGCAAAGAAAGCGTTCTTGCAGGACTCCCTGAGTTCATCAAGATTCTTCGACTTTATCTCCAATGCCTCCTCCATCTTACCCCAGACATTCTCAATAATGTTGATGTCTGGTGACTGGGCTGGCCAATCTTGGAGCACCTTGACCTTCTTTGCTTTCAGGAACTTTGATGTGGAGGCTGAAGTATGAGGAGGAGCGCTATCCTGCTGAAGAATTTGCCCTCTCCTGTGGTTTGTAATGTAATGGGCAGCACAAATGTCTTGATACCTCAGGCTGTTGATGTTACCATCCACTCTGCAGATCACTCGCATGCCCCCATACTGAATGTAACCCTAAACCATGATTTTACATTTACCAAACTTGACTGAGTTCTGTGAGAATCTTGGGTCCATCCGGGTTCAATCAGGTCTTCTGCAGTATTTGTGATGATTTGGATGCAGTTCAGCAAATGATTCATTGGAAAAATCTACCTTCTGCCACTTTACCAAATGATCAACAAGAAGTCGAGTTATTAATTGCTGCTCTTACAACTGAGATTGTCAACATGACTTTTGTCAGGTAGTGTATATCAATAAACACTGCTTCTGAATTCCATTGTGGTGCAGTTTGGCAACATATCATGTCACAATATCATGAATTTACTGAAAACAAATTCTACAAACTAAACTAACCAAGCATGGCAAAGCATTTAATTTTGCATCTAAAACACCAGTCTGATTTCATGAGGAAACACAAATCTTTTACTTACTGTCTTAAAAATGGCTAATTCAAACAAAACCATGATGTTTTTAAGAGCAGGCATGCCTCTAAACCCAACCGGCATTTGTTGGAGATCAAATCATAATAAAATGTACAAATGAGATCTTACAAATTCATATGAATTAGCCACTAAATAAAAAAGTTACTAACTGCAGTGAAACTGCATTGAAAATGCATTAAAAACACTGTATGCATAGTATTAAATCAACTCCACAAAGTTTTACCCAGCAAACACACTTTGTTGCTCATAAAAGAATGATGTAAAAACAGGTAACATTACCCTTTTTCTATTTTGCAAAGTGTTGGAATGCCACTACATAAATCAATCAATCAATAAATACAAGTAAATAAATAAATAAATGTCACTGACATACTGTAGATAAATAAATCAAACAATGCCAGACCCATAGAGCAATGCTGAATTAACTACTTGATAGCATTATTTAATGTTTTTCTTTTGTAAAAATACTTTTACAAAACAAGAACATTTTGACTCATTTTTACAACTAAAATTCCATGACTTTCCCATAACTTTAAAGTACATTTTCATAACGTAATTTCTACATAAACATGGTAAATATTATGAAAAACAATGATGTTCAAATTTATTACAGCATATCATAGAACACGCAACAATCTATTTTGTTTAAATTTGCTTTTATTTCTATGTAAAATTGATTTTGATAATGCTTACACAGCACTAACAATGTGGGAGCAAGTTTTTGGCCAAGGACAAAAGTAAGTAAAGACAACTAACCTATATTCAAGTTAGGGCTCCCCAATAGATCGTTTCAGCATTGATATCGCTATGTGTGCATCCGCAATAGTCACATCGCAGGGTATGCAATGTTGGGCATATAGTTTAAACAAAGAGTTCAATCATTAAAGAGACAGTTCACCCAAAAATTACTAACCATTTTCATTACACCCTTCACTTGTTTTTTTTTTTTTTTTTTTCAAATGACAGCAAAAGAATATGATTGAATAACTCCTATTGTATTGAAACAAGTGAAGGGTGAGTAAATAGTGAGTACATTTTAATCTTTGAGTAAACTGTGCCTTTAAGGCCTGTGACTGTGTGAACGTTTCAATATTTCAAATTTTAAAACATCCGGCCACAAGAAATTTTTTGTAACTTTAATAAAGCTTAAATAATATACAATGAAGACTATGCAGTGATGATTATTCAATATCTGTACCTGAATAGTGAATACCTGAAAACTATAATTCACCTTTATCTTTACTATATTTTATTTATCTACCTTTGTAATTTATTTGTTATATATTATTCGAGATTCACTCCTCTACAAAATCCCCCCAATCAATCCAAATAAATTTGTTAAATCATCTGGTGAAATTGTATTCACATCGCAATATACAGTATATCACAGAGATACAAAATATGGTAGTCAGATTTTTCCATTATCGCGCAGCCCTAAATTCAATACAGATATTTGTTAAACTAATTTCCATGACTTTTCCAAAACTTTGTGGGTTTTTCTGTTTTTCCAAAACTTTTCCAGGCCTGGAAAATGCTATATCAAAATTCCATGACTTTTCCAGGTTTTCCATGACCGTATAAACCCTGCAAGAATGACTCTGTATTGATTACAATTAACTACAGTAAATGTTTCATGTTCTAAATTTTCTGTTCTTACAAAATTAATGTCACCTGTACTTCTATATATGAAATTTCATTCATGGATGGTATAATTCAAATTTATTTGAGTATGGTTTTACTGAATAAATGTAGCAAACAAGCGATAGTTTGCCCAATTTCTGTTAAATTAGGTTATCATGTATTCCCCCTCCATTTCTTCAAACCTCTTTAAGTTTCTTCTTTCTGTTAAATATATAAGATATTTTGAAGAATGTTGGAAACCAGTTGTCATCGACTTCTATATTGTGGTTTTGTCAATGTCAGTGGCTACCAGTTTTTTAACATTCTTCAAAATATCTTCCTAAAGTGTAAAAAAAAAGCACAATATCGTATGAATGGCCAAACAGCATCACTGACTTTAGTATTTTTCCTTCATTTTCATCAATTGCTGGCTTGCTTGGTTTGGGACTTGTGGAGCTGCGCATCGATGGATTTGCTCTTCAGTATTAGGACTTTCACCAAGATTCAATTTACTAGAACTTCTATGTTAAGCTGCTTTGACCCAATTTACATTGTAAAAGTGCTATAGAAATAAAGATTAATTGAATTGAATTATTAAATTCCTCACAGCAAGAAGGTCGCTGGTTCGAGCCTAGGCTGTGTCAGTTGGCATTTCTGTGTGGAGTTTGCGTGTTCTTCCAGCCTTTGCGTGAGTTTCCTCCGGGTGCTCCGGTTTCCCCCACAGTCCAAATACATGCGGTACAGGTGAATTGGGAAGGCTAAATTGTCCATAGTGTATAAGTGTGAGTGAGTGTGTATGGATGTTTCCCAGAGATGGGTTGCGGCTGGAAGGGCATCCGCTGCATAAAACATGTGCTGGATAAGTTGGCGGTTCATTCTGCTGTGGGCGACCCCAGATTAATAAAGGGACTAAACCGAAAAGAAAATGAATGAATGAATGAATGAATGAAAAAACTATAATCTAACCCGTAGTTTGCTGATATAGAAGCCGGCGTCCTCCAGAGACATGTTTCCGTGCAGTTTAAAGATCTGCTGGACGGTTTTCAGGACATCTCCAGCCATGGTGACATCCCCGCAGACATAGATGTGCCCTCCTTCTTCTCTTAGACACTTGTACACTGTTTCAGACAGCTGCTCGCGGAGTACATCCTGAACGTATTTCTGAGAAAAGAAACGCACCAAACAAGCCTTTAGACATTTATACCACACACTGAAGTAAAGTTTGTAAATGTTTATTACAAAATACTGTTATTTAGAAAACAAAATAAGGCAAAAGACTATAGTGTGCATGGTGCAAAGACGGATTTCATATTATTACAGGGTTCACAATCAAAGAAAAAATATAATATTCTTTTCCCTGACTTTCACTGACTAAAAAGCAGAATTTTCATGATGTAAATAAATGTAAAAACAGGTCGCTGTTGTGCTTTGCAAATTATTAAAATGGTATTAACTTGAATATTAATTTGCAGCACTTTAATAGTCAATATGAGAACAATGGAAAATTTATCTAAAAAAAGTTGAGGCACTTAATGTTTGTGTGGCTTTGAAGTGCTGCATCTCTAATAAATATTAGCTCTGTAGTAGTTTACATTCATGTTTCCTGTCGTCTACTTTTGTCATCTTTGTAGTGGTCATTTTGAAGCCAAAGCTACTAAAAAGTATATTATCCTGGCATGTTAGCTTTAATTAACAGGTACAGTCTGGTGACTGCATTTGACTTAAGTGATTGCCAGTTGATGGCTGTGGAAGAAATAAAATGGAGCTAAAAAAAAAAACAGGCATAAAACAATGTGAAAAAAGACATTTTGATGAATGGAAACAAAAGTGATATTCCTGACTTTCCATGACTTGGACAAAAAATATATATAAAAAAAAAAAAAAAATAAAATATAATAAAACAAAATTGCAAAATAAAACAAAATGAAAAATGAAATAAAAAAAATTAAATGAAAAAAAATAAATAAATAAAATAAAAAATAAAATAATAAATAAAATAATAAATAAATTGAAAAATTAAAATGTAAAATAAAATGGGCAGCACGGTGGCGTAGTGGATAGCACAATCGCATCACAGCAAATGAAAAATGAAAAAAAATTTATTCAATTAAATAAAAAAAATTTATTAAAAAATCAAATTAAAAATTAAAATATAAAATAAAATCATAAAATAAAAAATAAAATGAAAAATTTAAACGGGAAATAAAAAAATTTAATTAAAAATAAATAAAAAATAACATAAAAATTAAAAATTAAAATGTAAAATAAAATATAAAATGAAAAAAAAAAATTAAATGTAAATTAAAATGAAAAATAAAAATATTAAATAAAACATTTAAAATTTTAATAATATAAAAATGTTATGAAATTTTACTGAGTACTTTTTGCACTTAGAATTGAAAAAAATAATAATAAATGGAGAAATAAGCGACTAAATAGAACCAAACGGCATGATATTTGAAGTTTTCACTTATTCCATTGTTATTCAGTCAGAAATGCTTTGCTTGTTGAATTTTTAAAAAAGCCTATTTGTCATTTTCACACTGATCTCTATGATTGACATGGGGAATCCAGCTAAACCCTGACTAATGCTGGAGTTTAAAGGGATCTGAAACACAACCACACTGATATTTGCCCAGGCATTATGTCCTAACCTTTGGTCTTCCAGGCTCTCTGGAGTATGCGGTGTAAAGCTCTTTAAACACTTCCTTGTTCTTGGCCTGGATGGTCTGTTCCTTGTAAATGTGGTCAATCTGAGACTGCCGACAACCGAACACCAAGATCATGGGGCAAGCCTTGATTCCTGATTGGAATAAAGTGTAATGTTTTAATGCAAATTGACAAAGTATGTTTGTGCAAATATATTCATACAGCCTGCTATTAAGTTGTGCAATAAAGAATTAATCAGAGAATGATATAGGTAATGTAAATATACAATTCCATACATTTGAAAAAGTATATTTAATTTACTTACGTTAATATCAATGTATATTAATACATTTAATGAACTGCATTGTATTGACAATTTATATTAAATATAAAGAAATTGTATTAATAAAAAATATAACATTTTGCTTGCTTTTATACTACAAAAGTGTGGCAAAAAACAAAACAAAAGTGCACTAAATAAACAAATAATTCACATTATTTAAAAGAAAACATTGCATTAATACAAAAGAGTGGCCAAAAATACACTAAATAAATATATTATAAATATTAATGAAAAAAACAAAAACATTGCATTAATAAACAATTATAATTTTTTTGCTTACATTTATACTACAAAAATGTGAAAAAAAACCTGAAAATAAACAAATATAACATTTGATTACTTTATACTACAAAAGTGAGGGCGAAACTAACAAAAATACACTAAATAAATAATATTAATAAACAGAAGACATTGCAGTAATAAACAAATATAATATTTAGCTTACTTTTGTACTACAAAGTGTGGCAAAAAAATAACAAAAATACACTAAATAAATAAATAATTAAAATTAGTGAAAAGAAAACATTGCACTAAAAAACAAATATAACATTTTGCTGACGTTTATACTACAAAAGTGTGGCCAAATACACTAAATAAATCAAAATATAAATATATCCTAATGTAAAAAACATTGCAATATTAAACAAATATAATATTTAGCTTCCATTTAAACTACAAAAGTGTAACAAAAAATAACAAAAATACACTAAATAAATATATAATTCGTATTAATGTAAAAACACTGAATTATTAAACAAATATAATATTTAGCTTAGTTTTATACTACAAAACTGTGGCAAAAAAATCCACTAAATAAATGAATAATTAATATCAACTAATTTAAAACATTGCATTAACAAATATAACATTTTGCGTACTTTATACTACAAAAGTGAGGGCAAAAATAACAAAAATACATCAAATCAGGGATGTCAAACTCAATTCCTAGAGGGAATTCAACACACTTACCTGTATAGGTTTCAAACAAGACTGAAAGACTTAATTAGTTTGATCAGCTGTGTTTAATTAGGGTTGGAACTAAACTGTGCAGGCTGCAGCCCTCCAGGAATTGAGTTTGACATCCCTGCACTAAATAAATAATATTAATTAAAAGAAAACATTGCATTAATAAACAAATATAATATTTAGTTAATATTTATATAAATATAATGTAAATAAATGTAATGTAAATAAAATAAATAATAAAGCATTAAT
The DNA here is from genome assembly GCF_903798145.1 of Danio aesculapii. Taxonomy (NCBI): domain Eukaryota; kingdom Metazoa; phylum Chordata; class Actinopteri; order Cypriniformes; family Danionidae; genus Danio; species Danio aesculapii. The sequence continues at coordinate 12,580,628 of NC_079439.1, forward strand.
AATAAAATTAACATTTAGCTTATTTTTATACTACAAAAGTGTGTCAAAAAAAACAAAAATAGACTAAATAAATAAATGATATTAATGAAAATACAATATTGCACTAGTTAACAAATATAACATTTGCCTACTTTTATGCAAAAAAACTAAAAAAGTGAATTCATAAAATGTTATGCCACTTTCTTTATTAATAATTTCTAACTATTATGGAAAATAATATTCCATAAACAGATAAACAAGCAAATGTATTTAGTTTGAAATAAATAAATAAATAATAATTTTATATCTTTTCAGATCAGAGCGGAAAGCAATTAAAACAAATAAAAAAGAAAAAGAGTTCTTGTACAAAAGTTACATCAACAACAAAAGAATATTTCTCAGAACTGTAAACTGAAACGGCTCAGATTTAGAAGCAATCAAACCTTACCTTTATTTTCAACATCGTACTGTCTCTGTTGCCAGAAGGCTCTGAATGGAGCAATTCCAGTGCCAGGACCAATCAGAATGCAAGGAACCTGGCTGTCTTTTGGCATACGGAAGGATGGAGCCCTAAAACACAAAACACATCCTCTGAATCCATCAAAAACTCCTCAGTGGACAAATTGGAGAAGCGTATTTACATTATATTTTTCTTCATTGGTGTTTTGCCATAAATATTGTTTTTAATGCAAGAATATATAATTTTAGTTTGATTCAACTCATTTTGTTTTCTGCTGATAGACTGGAACAACTTGTGATTTTTTATGTTTGACACTGTATAACTCTGACTTATATGCATCAATAAAACAAAATTTTTCTGTGCATTGCAATTTTTTTCTATATCACTTAAGCATCTATAACTTTTTTCGCTTAGAGCATTATAAACTCAGTGTTTCTCAACCATGTTCCTGGAGGACCACCAGCTCTGCACATTTTCAGTGTCTCCTTAACCAAACACAACTGATTCAGATCATCAGCTCATTAGCAGAGACTGAAAGACCTGTAATGGCCGTGGCAGACAAAGGAGACATCTAAAACATGCAGTGTTGGTGGTCCTGCAGGAACAAGGTTGAGAAACACTGCTCTAGATGATGGATAGTAAAATCCAAAGTGTCTTCTTTACAAAGATACCTAAACTGTGAATGTAGACCAAATTATTCAGCAGCTGTTACAGTTTTAGTTTGGGAAGGTTGTTTTTGAGAAAGTGCCTCTGACGGTGAGGGTGAGGACACCGAGATAGTCTCAGAAAACATTTAGCAGAAATCTAGTTTTGCATGCTATATTCATCAAATTTGAAATATAAACTCACAAGACACTTTGTTTCAAGACATTTTTTCTAGGTTATTACATAAAAGTTTTCCTGTATATATACTTCAGCATGTATAATGTTTTATACTTTTTAGCATTAAACTGGCGACCGGTTAAACTCACCGGCCACTTCATTAGGTACACCTTACTAGTACCGGGTTGGACCGCCTTTTGCCTTCAGAACTGCTTTAATCCTTCGTGGAAATATTCTGTATATATACTGGAAATATTCCTCAGATTTTGGTCCATATTGACATGATAGCATCACGTAGTTGCTGCAGATTTGTCGGCTGTACATCTATGATGCAAATCTCCCGTTTCACCAGATCTTAAAGATGCTCTATTGGATTGAACTCTGGTGACTGTGGAGGCTATTTGAGCACAGTGAACTCATTGTCATGTTGATGAAACCAGTCTGAGATGATTCACGCTTTATGACATGGAGCGTTATCAGCTGGAAGTAGCCATCAGAAGATGGGTACACTGTGGTCATAAAGCGATGGACATGGTCAGCAACAATACTCAGGGAGGCTGTGGCGTTGACACAATGCTCAGTTGGTACTAATGGGCCCAAAGTGTGCCAAGAAAATATCCTCCACACCATTACACCACCACCAGCCTAAACTGTTGATACAAGGCAGTTGTATCATGTTGTTGATGCAAAATTCTGACTTTACCATTCAAACGTCGCAGCAGAAATTGAGACTCATCAGACCAGGCTACGTTTATCCAACCTTCTTCCAATTTTGGTGAGGCTGTGCGAATTGTAGCCTCAGTTTCCTGTTCTTAGCTGACAGGAGTGGCACCTGGTGTGGTCTTCTGTTGCTGTAGCTCATCCGCCTCAAGGTTTGACGTGTTGTGTGTTCAGAGATGCTCTTCTGCAGACCTCGGTTGGAACGAGTGGTTATTTGAGTTATTGTTGCCTTTCTATCAGCTGGAACCAGTCTGGCCATTTTCCTCTGACCTCTGGCATTTGCACCCACAGAACTGCCGCTCACTGGACATTTTCTCTTTTTCGGACAATTCTCTGTTAACCCTAGAGATGGTTGTGCGTGAAAATCCCAGTAGATCAGCAGTTTCTGAAATACTCAGACCAGTTCGTCTGGTACCAACAACCACGCCACGTTCAAAGTCACTTAAATCACCTTTCTTCCCGATTCTGATGCTCGGTTTGAACTGATCATGGTCTTGATCATGTCAACATGCCTAAATGCATTGAGTTGCTGCCATGTGATTGGCTGATTAGAAATTTGGGTTAACGAGCAGTTAGACAGGTGTACCTAATAAAGTGGCCAGTGAGCGTATATAGATGGATCATTGTAAAGCTCAAAGTGTCTTCTTTCCAATGATAACTAGTTTTTTTTGTAACTCACTGGGGTCAAGAACTGTCACTATTTTAAGATAGGTAGCTGTAAATCCCCATAAGTGGGTGCTCCCTAAATCTGAGAAGTGTATTCGTGTTTTACCCTCTGACAAAGCATGGCACCGTATCGTCTTCATCCAAGCTATTGAGCCACGAAGAACAAACTCCATGATGAACAGGCCCTTCTCCATCTAAGCAGAATAAAACACAATCTTTTAACACCAAAACCTCTGACACAGAACCTGACAACCGAAAAACTGCAGCAGGCTGACATCAAATGGACGAAAATTGCTATATTTTAACCACCAATTATGCCATTATGCACATAATTACATGTTTACAATGAATTTAAAATGTGGAAGAGAGATTAAATTACGATTTCTCTTTCACGCATGTTAAGTAAAAAGGCTTAACAGCAAGTGAGCAGATCTGATCGTTTTAGATTTAATGCAATCCCTATCTTTAAAATAAATGAGCCGCTATTAGATGAACAGTCAAAATTAGACTCGCTTTCTTCTCTGACAATACCGATTATTCATAGTTCATTAGGCACTTCAGTCGAATTGCTAATTAAGCTCATAGTCTCTTATTAAGCACCCAATTATTCATCCCGTAGCGCTGTCGGGGAAAATTGGAGTTTTCAGGCTGTATGTCATGCTAAGTGTTGAAAGTGATAGGCTGTTTAGTGTGACACTCGCAGTTTGATAGAGAAGCACTACAAACATTGTGAACGCCGTGAAGCGGGTTGAATTTGTTAAGCATAACATCAGGCAATGTTTACACCTGCTCGAACATCTGGTGTTAAAGTGATCAGCTGAGACACATTATTATTACTAAATGTGTCTCCGGTGACCATTGGTGGTGATTAGTTTCCATCAGAGACTGCATACTTCACTTAGTACATCTCTATCAGTGCATCTCTGCATACTGGTAAACAGAAGAATAAATACGTATGTAAATATTAGGCATTTCAGTAGAGTTTTTCTAATATTTTTGTTTTTTTTTAGCTAATTGAGACTTGCAAAGCAGATTTGCCTTCTGGGAAAAAAGGTATTGAGTTTTTTATAATATTCAAAATTTAAAACTCGACTTCTGAAAAAATAAATAAAATAAAAATAATATATATTTAATTTATTCATATTTATAATATACATTCCAGTAATCTTATGCTTTTAGTTTTAAAAAAGTTCTCAAAAACATCTCAAATTGTGTTTAGACCCACCAAGTTGCTTTACTTTGCAAACTAAAGATATCTTGTTCTTAAATTCTCATCACACTCACTGCTAGGTTAGGCAACTTGGAGAAGTTCACGTAACCTGGGTGTAACATTAGATCAGAACTTAAAATTTAATAAACATATTTCAAATGTTGTTGGAAATAGCTTTTACCAACTTTGCCAAGTTAACTAGACAAAATAGTTAATGAACTACTGTTGTTATTTAATTCTGTGTACCGTGATAAAAGTTTCAGCAGTTGTGCCACATAAAATGACATATAATATAATGTTAAATCATTCAAACTGTTCACAATATTTGGCACAGTAACTGACATGTCACCAAGTAAAAGAACTTGCCTAGAACAACAATAAACTTAATTAAGCCTGAGATAAGGTTAAGGAACCACAGAATAGATGGATAAATAAAAAAAAATTCAATAAATAAAATAAATTAATAATATAAATACTTCTGATTATTTTTCCTATAAGGACGTTTATATGTCAGATGTCAAAGTTTTCTTTTCAGAATTGTTAATATAACAGAGTTTCACATTTCAAACTCAGAAATACTGTAAGCTATAAACAATTTGTGCAATTCTTGTAATTCAAAATTATGTCATGTAATTAGGATTGCAATTAGGATAAGGTCCAAAAGAACAATAAAAATAAAATAAAATGAATAAAAAAAGATAATAGTAACTTTCAGGTTTTCTTTCTTTCACATTATCAAGTTTCTAAATCAGAAGGCTTTTCTTCTTAGATTTGTTTATATCAAATTATACATGCTTATAATGATTATAATTGCTTATCAAACAGTTATAATCTCTGTCAGACATAAACCAGAAAGAAACCTATAATATTCAGATTTCTAACCTATTTTGTGCTAATGCAAGTTTACATCTTGAAATTCTAAATTATATCATGCAATTAAGCCTGAGTTAAGTTTAAGGTGCCAAAAAATAAATGAAAAGATTAATGGATAAAAATGCCATATTTTTAAATTTAATGAAGTGCTTCTTGTCTGGTCTGAGACCTGCGTTACATCGTATATCTATCATGCAGTGAGGATCACTGATTTTTAAATAAATCAGACCTTAAACATGGCAGTTTTATAAAGGAAAGACAGTTCAGCAGAGGCAGTGAGGCTGGCTGGCTGAAATTGAAAGTCTGTATGCATATACCCCATAATAATCTCACAATTGCTTATCAAAACAGTTATCATCTCAGTCAGAAATAATCTGAAATGCGAGCTATAATCTTTAGACTTCTAACATATTTTGTGCAAATCCAAATTACACCGTTATCAATTTCTTTTAGAATCTATGGTAACTTACTGTAAGCAGTTCACCAGTAACTTACTGTAAATCAATTACAGCAAAAACACTGTATTTACATTTAGAGCACCATTTATCTTGCTGTATGTATATATATATATATATATATATATATATATATATATATATATATATATATATATATATATATATATATATATATATATATATATATATATATATATATATACAAAATTGTATGTATATCTTTACAGTAAAATATACAGTAATTTTCACAATTCAACTTTAAAATACAGTAACAACTGCATAACTGAACAGTAAAATACAGCTCATATTACAATTAAATACTGTATAATTTACACAAATCATTAACAGTGTATATCGAGGAATTGTTTTTAGAATTGCTAGACAAAATGAACTAACCCTCTCCGATTTCTTACCTCTAGGTCGATAGGAGACCACGGCCACAGTGAGGTGGATCTCTCCAGGATGGAGGTCTGGAGAGGAGCTGATTGAGTAGTAGCGTGGCTGTAGGAGAGGCAGCTGCGTCAGGAGCAGGGTGGAGGGGATCTGGAGGGACGGAAACTCCTCCAGCACCTCCACCATGGTGGGATTATTGTACCACTTCCACTCCTCGTACTCCTGCAAACCCTGAGGCGATACAAAAATGAAGGCCAGAACATCAACATGACGTTCTCAATAGCCCTGCTTTGGCACATAAACGGCAGTGAATGGCAGACTTTCAAAACATTCCGCAAGCACCTTGTGTTGTGGACTGTCAGCGTTGTAATTTGCGTAAAAGTATTAGTCATGTTAAGCTGAAAGGTTCTTGGTGCACTCGTCACCACATCAATCCAAACCCATGCACTTTTATGAAGATGAAAGGTTATTTAGCACAATATTCTGGCTGTTCTTTTATTTTATAAGACAAACAGAGATTTGCTACAGCTGTCAAGTGGATGAAAGGCAACAAAATGTGTACTTTACACAAAATGAGTGCTTGTATATCACAGTTTTTGGAAAACTGTATATTAGAATAAAGCGTGATGCTGGAATAATGATGCTGAAAATTCAGGATTTTACTGTATATGGTAAAACAGAAAGCTTTTTAAATTTTTTTTTTAATTCAGTTTGCAGTGAGCATAACTGACTTCTATAAAATACATTTAAAATGAAAGATTATCTCTCCACCCAACCAAATAAAATAGAAAACACGCATAAACAAACAAACAAACAAAAAAACTAAACAAAAAAACTGTCAGTTGTGTAATTTGTGTAAAAGTGTTAGTCATGTTTAGCTGAAAAGGTTCTTTTCAGATCTCTTTTTAAAGATGAAACTTTGTCAGCTTGCACTCCTCACCACATCAATCCAAACCCATGCATTTTTATGAAGATGAAAGGTTATTTATCACAATATTCTGGCTGTTCTTATTTTTATAAGACAAACAGAGATGTGCTACAGCTGTCAAGTGGATGAAAGGCAACAAAATCTGTACTTTACACAAAATGAGTGCTTGTATTTCACAGTTTTTGGAAAACTGTATATTAGAGTAAAGTGTGATGCTGGAATAATGATGCTGAGAATTCAGGATTTTACTGTGTATGGTAGAACAGAAAGCTTTTTTAAATTCAGTTTGCAGTGAGCATAACAGACTTCTATAAAAGTCATTTAAAATGAAAGATTATCTCTCCACCCAACCAAATACAATAGAAAACACACATAAACAAACAAACAAACAAACAAAAAAACTAAACAAAAAAACTGTCAGTGGTGTAATTTGTGTAAAAGTGTTAGTCATGTTAAGCTGAAAAGGTTCTTTTTAGATCTCTCTTTAAAGATGAAACTCTGTCAGCTTGCACTCCTCACCACATCAATCCAAACCCATGCATTTTTATGAAGAAGAAAGGTTATTTATCACAATATTCTGGCTGTTCTTATTTTTATAAGACAAACAGAGATTTGCTACAGCTGTCAAGTGGATGAAAGGCAACAAAATCTGTACTTTACACAAAATGAGTGCTTGTATATCACATTAAGATTTCATATGCCTGAGACAGTTTCAAGAGTTCCCACTTAGATATGCTTGGCGTATAAAGCAGGTTTGGCATGCTGTCCCGGGAGAAAACCCTGAGCTCGGAGATATTTGAGCCCAGGGCTCCCGCCCGGTCGATAAGCATATCAGGAGATCCGAGATCAGGTAGGTCTCGAGAGCTCCCCTTTTAGAAAAGGGAGGAGATGGGGTGGAAGGGGGGATTCTTCCAAACGAAGATAGAAACAGTAGGGAGAAAATGATCCATTTATAGTAGACTAGGATCACTCTGATTGGATTATTACTGATTACAGATGAGTGGCCAGACATGCTCAATCATATCACGTGCTCCTCTCGAAATTAGTTTATGAAACTTCACTTAAATTTACTAGAACTTCTATGTTAAGCTGCTTTGACACAATCTACATTGTAAAAAGTGTTATATAAATAAATAAATGAATAAATATGAATTGAATGTGGCTTTAATATACTGTACAGTGATGCACTGATTATACTACATTGTCCTTTTTGTGACCTCCCTGCAGGCACAAGATGTCAACATGACGTCATATTGACGTTGTACCCCAATGTCAAGGGGATGTCGGATTTTGTTTGGAAATGAAAACCGGGTTGGCATCAGAACCCAATGTCAGGCCGTTGTCAATGTCCAATGTCTAACATAAAATCAACCTAAAATCAACCAAAATATCAATGTCTAATCATGTTACACCTTGACATTGTGTTGACGTTACCACTATGACATCTATCAGACGTTGGGTTTTGGTCACTTTTCATCACAACCTAAAATTAACCAAATATCAACATAATTTGAAGTCGTTATTAGCCGTCAAAATAACGTTGTCCTTAGACGCCGGCTAGACATTGAATTTTGGTCACCTGACGTCATGACATAAATCTAACCTATTATTAATATCTTATGATGTTGTATGCCTGCTGGGTTCCTATACTTGAACAGGAAAAAAAAATAGCATTATTGTCCTCATCATTGCTGACAATCTGATTAATATCCAATATGATCAATATTCTGATTGTAAACAAGTGAGTGCTGAAAATTTTGATTGTGATTAAACAATATGATGAAAATGTAATGGTAAAAATGTGGGTTGGTTGGTACTGCTATTGAAATTAGTACTTTTATTTAGCCACAATAAAAGAATTAGCCACAGCCATTTCAACCTGCAGCCCAAGACCGGTTACTCACTGAAGCTAAGCAGGGCTGAGCCTGGTCAATACCTGTATAGGAGACCACATGAAAAAACTTGGTTGCTGTTGGCAGTGGTGTTAGTAAGGCCTGCAGGGGGCACTCAACCTGCTGTCTGTGCGAGTCCTAACGCCCCAATATAGTGACTGGGACGCTATTCTGTCTTTCGGATGAGATGTTAAAACAAGGTCCTGACTCTCGTTGGTCATTAAAAATCTCATGGCACTTCTCGTAAAGAGTAAGGATGTAACCCTGGTATCCTGGCCATATTCTCCCCATTGGCTCTTACTCATCATGGCCTCACAATCAGCCTCATTTATCGAATTGCCTCTATCAGTGTCTCTCCACTCCACCTATAGCTGGTGTGTGGTGAGTGTACTAGAGCGTTGTCCTGTGGCTGCCGTTGCATCATCCAAGTGAATGCTGCACACTAGTGGCGGTGTGGAGAAATTTTACAATTGGTCAACAGTGAAATTATAGAATATATAAGTTTCATATCTATTCATCAAAGAACTCTGAACTTAAATGTATCACAACTTGCGCAAAAAAATGCTGTAGCATTTTAAGGATTAATATTAATATTAAGGACAAAACATTTTTGAAGTGACAAATCAGCATAATTGAATAATCCTGAAAGGACCATGTGACACTGAAAACTGGAATAATAGTTGTTGAAAATTCAACCATTGGTTGTACTAATCTATAAAAATTTAATTGAATCTAAATCAAAAATATTTATGAGATCAGGAAAAAAATACATTCACACAAAGTAATAATATTCTTTAATATAGAAACACTAAATATATATTTGTAAAGTTTACCAAGGGGGTTAGTTTTTTGCTTTAAGCAAACCGAATAAAACCTGTATAATTAAATAAAATCAGAAACCATCATTTTTCACCCTATTTAAAAATTTATTTTGAATGAAAGACACAGTAGTTTGACTTTGTTCAGTGTATAGTGTCTCTGAATTGTCAAAACACAAAACAATTCTTTCTACTGATGTCAAAAATGAGAAAAAAATGTTGAACCTGATACAACTTTTTAATGAGTTTTGGAATCAGTGTGTAAATGTGATTTACACAATGTGAGGTCAAATGCATTTTTTTATCTGCAAAAATTGTATATGTATATATATAGATATATCAGACCAGTAATTGAAAATAGAATTAGTAATTGAAAATACAATTAGTATGTCCCAAATCATAGTATGTTGAAAAGAGTATGCCAAAGGTTCCCTTGTGGTTTACTATTTCCGGTAAAAATTCAAATTGTACAAGCGTCCATACTCGAATCACTGATATTGCCCACAGTACATTGCGCGTTCGACGTAAATTTGATTAGAACTACAAACGCAGGTGAAAAGTGTAAATAAACTACAAACATGGTGGACGCGCGAGACCAACTGTCAAGTAGAGAGGCTTCGGTAAAGATGTTTGTAAGATTTAATATCTAGCCAACTGGAAAATATTTAAATCACGTTTTCTGTATTATATTTTATCTGCAACAACAATATTGAACTTATAACGATGTGATTGGACATTAACATCTGAATGCATAATTATCCAAAGACCTGAGGAGATTTCTCTGCATGAAAGACTCATGAACGGGAGATTAACCTGCTGCTGCTTCTCCAGTAAGGTAGGAAATTAAATATGAAAGAAATGTGGATGTTGTGTGGATTATTGACAGGGCTCGTAATTAAGCAACATAATGATCTGCTAACGAGGAAGCAGTACGTCCCAAAGCTTGCATGCTCATCTGTTACACACTCAAAAGTATATACATACTTTCAGGGCGTAGTATGTGAATTGGGACGCAGCAACTGTGAAAGTCACCATCCTCCATGACGTGAAGTCGGCTGAAAGAACGTCTGCTACAATCTGTCAATGTCCTGGTTCCCTCCATCCCTTCGTCAGAATCATTTGAACCACAAACAATGACTCACTAACTAAGTAACCGCTTTTAGCAACATTTCGAAAAACTGCACAGAGTGTTTCGGTGGGAGGCAATGAAAAGAGAAATATTTCTGTGTCTTGGTGTTGACGCTCGTGCGACAAAGCAAAACATTCTCAGAAAAAAAAGGAAGGGGAAAGAAGGGGGTTGATTTTCAGAGCTAATAAGTTATCAAACTGAGAAAATTACTGCCGATTTGAAGCGGAAAAGCCAGAAACGCGTGCAGTGAAGGTGTAGAAAAACGAGTCTTAGATCGTGAACAGCTTCTATTGATGCAAATAATGTCTCACTATAATTGGCCAAATACACGTGTGCAGGTGTTTGTTGTTTTTCTTACCTTGCTGAGCACCTCTAGTCTCTTTCTCTGTTTCTCGTTAGTCGCTAGAGGAGCAAACTGCTGCAACAGTACAGGACTAGGAGGGGTTGTTATGTCCAGAAAGTATTTGAAGGCCTGATAGATGGTGCACGGTGGAATACGACTCTCATCCGTCCAGTTGCTTATCACTCCTGTAGAAGATAAAGATGTTGGATTTGTTAAGAATATATTTTGAGTTTGGTTGTATTTTAAGCTTTGCGTTAAATCTTTTATAAAAATATTATTACAGTAGAGTTAAAAATGCACTAACCATCAAGATATGTACATAAAGTCATAAATGTTATCGTTTACTTTATTTTCCACTAATTTAAATGTCCGTCTGTGTTGCATGTACAGTTGAAGTCAGAATTATAAGCCCTTCTGAATTATTAGCCCCCCTGTATGTTTTTGCTGATTGCGTTATGTTATAAATAAATCAGTTGGAGCACTTTGGCCATTGTTTATTTATGTTACGATGTCTTAGGATCATGAGTTTGGTTTAAGTTGGAAACGTAACAAACTGCATTGAGAAACGATACTGGCTGAATCACTTTCAGAATATTTTTTTCCAAGCAGATGCCTAATAAAAAACATTGAGAGCTATTTAGACTCTACTCCACTTTTAAGAGCTTGAGCATTTAAAGCGGCGGACAACAATGTTTCTGTATGTTGCTGTACTTTAGAAGTGAATATACACTTACTTTATTAGGAATACCTGTCCAGCTGCTCGTTATTGCAAATTTCTAATCAGCCAATCACATGGCAGCAACTTAAAGTATTTAGGCATGTAGACATGATCAAAACGATCTGCTGCTTTTCAAACCGAGCATCAGAATGGGGAAGGAAGGTGATTTAAGTGACTTTGAACCTGCCGTGCTTGTTGGTGCCAGACGGACTGGTCTGAGTATTTCAGAAACTGCTAATCTACTGGGATTTTCACGCACAACCATCTCTAGGGTTTACAGAGAATGGTCCGAAAACGAGAAAATATCCAGTGAGTGGCAGTTCTGTGGGTGCTAATGCCTTGTTGATGCCAGAGGTCAGAGGAGAATGGCCAGACTGGTTCAAGCTGATAGAAAGGCAACAGTCACTCAAATAACCACTCGTTACAACTGAGGTATGCAGAAGAGCATCTCTGAACACATCAAACCTTGAGGCGGAAGAAGCAGCAGAAGACCACACCGGGTGCCATGCCTGCCAGCTAAGAACAGGAAACTGAGGCTACAATTCACACAGGCTCACCAAAATTGGACAATAGAAGATTAGAGAAGCATTGCCTGGGCCGATGAGTCTCGATTTCTGCTGCGACATTCAGATGGTAGGGTCAGAATTTGTCATCAACAACATGAAATAAAAGCATGGATCCATCCTGCCTTGTATCAACGGTTCAGGCTGGTGGTGGTGGTGTAATGGTGTGGGGGATATTTTCTTGGCACACTCTGGGCCAATTAGTACCAATTGAGCATCGTGTCAATGCCACAGCCTACCTGAGTATTGTTGCTGACCATGTCCATCACTTTATGACCACAGTGTACCCATCTTCTGATGGCTACCTTCAGCAGGATGATGCAGCATGTCATAAAGCACGAACGATCTCAGACTGGTTTTTTGAACATGACAATGAATTCACTGTACTTAAATGGCCTCCACATTCATCCAGATCTCAATCCAATAGAGCACCTGTGGGATGTGGTGGAATGGGAGACTCGCATCATGGATGTGCAGCCGACAAATCTGCAGCAACTGCGTGAAGCTATCATGTCAATATGGACCCAAATCTCTGAGGAATTATTCCAGTACCCTGTTGAATCTACGCCACCAAGGATTAAGGCAGTTCTGAAGTCAAAAGGGGGTCCAACCCAGTATTAGTAAGGTGTACCTATTAAAGTGGCCGGTGAGTGTAGTTGTAGTTATTTTTTTTTACAGTAGTTTCTTGGTTAATTTTGGTTTGAAAGGGCCTTTAGACATCTTTAAAGTACATTGAACACTTCAAAACTTCAGACTGTTGAAAAACAGACACTGAAAAAAGGTGTAAACAAAACAAAAATGCAAATCAGGACATTCATGCATGACCACCAGGTGACATGCATTGATATCATGCTCCACAAATGACAAAATAGTCAATAAATGTAGTCAAAGGTATGTATCATTTGTATTTTAGTCATAGCATGTTTATGTAAGGACAATATTACCGTTAAAGTTATTAACGTTACTCAAAATGTCTGCTGTAACTCTCAAATCTAATTTTGTTTAGTGTTAGACTGCTTTCATGTGGCTTTTTTATGTGTTTTGAAATCCATATCTTTTCCATTTCTAAGGTATGACCTAAACATGAATACATGATGACTGTTTTTATTTCTGTGTCACCTGTACCCTTAAAATATGCCTTCTTTTGTTAAAATACCTCTTTTTCTGCCCAATAATGGAGGATTGGATGAAACCACATCTGTGCTGATTGTCAGGTAAAGGAAAAAGAGCTGCAGCAACCTCATTTTCCCTTGGTAAAAGGTCACAGGCTGGTTTTCAGTCATCCTGACATATTTCTCAACAAGGAAATGTGAGAAATCTCACTTGAGATAACCTTTTTAAAAAAGACCGAAAAGTAGGCCTCATCATTAAAACTGATTTAACACTGTATGTTTCCTGTCAGCACCACCAGAAATAAATGTAATACTGCTTTAAGAATACTACAAAAGAGAGCACAATCATATTCAAGTCTAAATGCAGAATCGGTCTGCATTGGAATCATTATTATCAATGAAAGAGACATTCAGATTAAACACAAGATTTTGGCAACCAAACATTTACTCACAGAGACAGACTGTTTGAAGCTGCTACACTGTTGATTCTTTGGTAATTCTGACTGAACTAAAAGCATTTCTCATGTTAAATAATGTGCTTTCAATCACATGTCTACACTCACTGGCCACTTTATTAGGTATCCACTTTATCCTTTAGAACAGCCTTAATCCTTGGTGGCATAGATTCAACAAGGTACTGGAAATATTCCTCAGATTTTGGTCCATATCGACAAGATAGCATCACGCAGCTTCAGCAGGTTTGTCGGCTACATATCCATGATGCGAATCTCCCATTCCACCACCTTCCAAAGATGCTCTATTGGATTGAGTTATGGTGACTGTGGAGGTCATTTGAGTACAGGGAACTCATTGTCATGTTCAAGAAATCAGTCTGAGATGATTCACGCTTTATGACATGGAGTGTTATCCTGCTGGAAGTAGCCATCAGAAGATGGGTACACTGTGGTCATAAAGCGATGGACATGGTCAGCAACAATACTCAGGTAGGCTGTGGCATTGACACGATGCTCAGTTGGTACTACTGGGCCCAAAGCCCACCATTACACCACCAGCAGCCTTAACCATTGATAAAAGGCAGGATAAATCCATGCTTTCATGTTGTTGATGCCAAATTCTGACCCTACCATCCGAACGTCAAAGCAGGAAAATCGAGACTCATCAGACCAGGTAACATTTCGCCAATCTTCTTTTGTCCAATTTTGATGAGCCTGTTTGAACTGTAGCTTCAGTTTCCTGTTCTTAGCTGACAGGAGTGGCACTCAGTGTGGTCTTCGGCTGCTGTAGCCCATCCGCCTCAAGGTTGGACGTGTTTTGTGTTCAGAGATACTTTTCTGCATACCTCGGTTGTACAAGTAGTTATTTGAGTTACTGTTGCCTTTTTATCAGCTCAAAGCAGTCTGGCCAGTAGATCAGCAGTTTCTGAAATACTCAGACCAGCCCGTCTGGTGCCAACAACCACACCATGTTAAAGTCACTCAAGTCACCTTTCTTCCCCATTCTGATGCTCGGTTTGAACTGCAGCAAATCACCTTGATCATGTTTACATGCCTAAATGCATGGAGTTGCTGCCATGTGATTGGCTGATTATAAATTTGCGCTAACTAGCAGTTGTACAGGTGTACCTAATAAAGTGGCCTGTGAGTTTATGAGGGTTTAATCTCATGTTTGAGGCATGCTCCCATTTCCCCATTTAAGCCATTTCATTCTGTTTGTTCTCTGTTGAGGAATTTTATTAATTACATAATGTTATTTATCTTGTTTCACAGCTCTTGCATTTGAACTCTGCCTTTCTCCTTCATTGTATCCATATTATTAAGTCATCAAAGGACAAACAAGTTTTTTTTTTAGAAATATCTCTGGATATTACATTACATTACAATACACGAAGCAATCACAAAAGCAATGTTTTACAACTGCAAATGCAAACACAAATGCAACTCTGCTTGCACATATTACAGTGAGTGTTTATAAGCATACCATACTGATAACTTTGGAAGCTTAGCCTATTATTAATACCTTACAATGAAAGATAATTGGATTTACATGGGATTTAAATAGATTTGTTACATGCAAACACATTGTCAACAGAATGCTGGATTTCTAATTGAAGCAAAATCCTTTTGATCATGTCATGTTTTCCTTGTAATGTATCTGTTTGTGCTATTAATTAGTGGTTTATTACCTGCTTATTATTAAGATATTAGCTGTTTATTAGTACTTATAAAGTACATATTCTGCATGACCTTATTCTACATTCCTAATCCTACCCAATACCTAAACCTAACTACTACCTTAATAACTATTAATAATGGTCACACTTTATTTTGATGGTCTGTTTGTTGAATTAAGTTACACTGCATCTACATGCCAACTAATTCTCATTAGATTATAAGTAGACTGTTAGGTTGGGGTTAGGGTTAGTGTAAGTTGACATGTACTTGCAAAGTTTCTTATAGTTAAAAAGTAGTCATAATCTAGATTTAAAAATAGACAATGAAGTTATAGAAAGTGTTTATGCAATTAAGTTTCTTGGTGTTTTGTGTCTTGGTGTATTGGACCATATAATTAGTTGGGAACCGCAAATAAATAATGTGATTTAAAGATTAGTAAAAACTGTAGCAATAGTGTATAAAGCAAGAATTATCCTGGACAATAAATCAATGTATGTATTATATAACACACTGTATTATATAACACAAACGTTTCCATATATGAGTTATTGTGTTGAAATTTGGGGGAATACATATAAATCTAACATACGATCCTTATACAATGCAGAAAAAAGTAATCAGACTGATACAAAATGTGGGGTATTTGGAGCATACAAATCCTTTATTTTCAAAATTGAAGATACTTAAGTTCAATGATTTGGTTAAATTTAAAACGGCACAATTTATGTTTAAAGCTAGGAATAAATTACTTCCGAAACGCATATAAAATCTTTTGATTTTTTTACAATGTGACACATGCAAAACTCTGCAGAAATGTTATTGCTTTCATAAGCTTTGGAGCAATGACTGTAAAACAATATACTAGCTTTGGCGATGTAACATAAATTTCGCTCGGCTGTATTCAAAATGACATTAATATTTTCAAAGTGCACTGCGAAGGGAGTGCAATTGTAAACATGAAGATTGCTAAAACTGAACTGTAAAAATACTTTAAAAGCAAATTACACCTAAGAGAGATGACTTTAATGCTTTTTAAAAAAATTATTCCAAGTTTAAATGTTAGAATGTTCTAAACGAATAGGCCATAGGGGGATAACTGGGAATAGAACACAGCCAGGAATTATAGCCCTTTTCACACATGCAGACCTTTCTGGAAAATTACCGGCAATTTTCCGGAAAGGTCTGTATGTGTGAACAGGCCCTTTTTGAAAATACTAATAAATTTATTAAAATATTAATAAATATGTTTACAAATACAAGAGCTGCCTTATAGAGCTCATTTCTGGTTAATGATGTCAGAATTTACCCTTAATTTGGAATAGATGTGTGAATGGTCTTTTCCATAAAAATTCCGGAACTTCCTCACCTGTGTGAACAGCGCTTTTACGAATTTACCGGTAAAGTTCCAGTAATTTTCAGGATATTTACCGGTATCACTGTGTGAAAGGGGCTTATGTTTCTAACTACAGCTCCAGAGGTGTAGTTCCAAGCGCACAAGATTGTGACGCAGTTTACGAATGTTCGTTGGAACGACGGATCTGGGAAACGTTAAATCAACGAACTATGTTTGTCACAACGGAACTTGAGAGTTTAGTTGGCTAACGATGGTTTTTGTAAACACACCCCAGGTCTTTTCTGCTCTTGTGTCTTTCTTTTCAGGCTCACCTGCTATCTGGCCTCTCTTTGGGCCTTACTCTTACTCTGTGTGTCTAAAAATGTTCATTACATTCAAGTTGGGTACAATTAATGTTATATGTTTCATAATTTCATACAGTTATTTTGTAACTAATTCAGTTGTAGATAATTATTGTCATTAAATCATTTCATTTTCAAGTATTTTGTGAATTATCTTTGATTTAATTTAACACTCAATTGCTCCATATTGCAATACAATACAATCACATTATAGCGACACTCTACCACATATTTTAGCTATTATAACCACACTTATTTTTTCGTTTTAGTATAAGATTGCAGATTTAAGATTATCATACTGATAACATTTTTGGTCATTCAGCAGAACTACAGTTCGAACCGCTATGGTTAAATCCCATTCTTACAGTCATTATGGTCATTTTTAGTAAGTGTTATGAGTGAACGCTAGCTCAGTTTCCAGTAAATGTGACCTGTTCATCACTGTGGACCAGGTTACCCTGATCTTTAGCTTATCACAAACACCAGAACACCTGATGAACAGACTGTTCGGCAGAAAATTGCATACAGAGAAAACCTCTCATGGGTGTTCACAGGCGTGAATTCAAAATAATGTTTGAGGGGGTTTGCCAGACTTATACGGACATAGTATAAGACATTGTACGGACACAGTATAAGAAGCATCACATCTCTCTTCTTATTCTTATTTCATCTGGTTTGCCATTTCATTCATTTGATGTCAATTCTGTCATTTCCATTAAGATCCCAAAGCAGATTTTTGAAAGACAATCTTCATATTGAATTGGTTTCAGATATGTGCATGTTTTTATAAGAAGAATGAAATATATAAAAGTTTTTGACAGTTACCTAGAGCTGTGTTTCTTTCCTCCAAGAACTCCACTTTCACAATTTGATTGACAGGCGGCGCATCCTCCAGTTTCTCAATAAGAGTGGTAACAAGATCTTCATTGTTGCCAGGGAAAACACCTAAATGGTCTCCAGGCAAGTATTTTAGGCTCTCGTGGTTGTTTGCATCAAGACGAACAAAAATCGTCAAACGGCTGATAGACAGGAGGACAGAAAACGTGGCAATGTTAAAGAGGTGGAGATTACAAAAAAAGGTTTTGCAAAAGTTACAGAATAATTATTCAGAAAGACAATTATCAATACAAAACTATTATTTCCAACCCTATTAAAAAACCTAAAACGTCCTAACAAGTAAAAAATAAATAAAATAAATGTAAAAATTGGGGGTGGGGGGTGTTATACTTATAAATCGGGATATTATACCAGCACATCTGTCAAACCAAGCAGTACACCTTTCCAATTCACAGTTATTCAATAGAGCACATTGTTGCATCTTGTATCCAATTACCACTAACAAAAAACTAACTGATACACAAAATCAAATGGACAATAGCATCAGCGATTGATAATATTGATAGAACGCCCCACAGCAGGCAAAACATTGCTATCGCCTCCTGACCGCTAAGTCACAGGCTGAGTGATTTTTCCTTTATTTTTAGCAAAAAAGCTGGATAATCATTGTGCAATAAGATAAGGTGTTACTAACTAACTAGGAGATATGCTTGAGCTGCGCTTCTACAGAAATTCCATCATAGAAAGAACGGCCAGAAAGGAGAAATTTATGGATTTGTGCTAAATTGAGCCATAACAATCTAAAATACCTCTGTCAGTACGTTTGTATGATTTTTGTACAGTTTCTATTCTAATTTGCAGGTTGAGCGCAAATAAAGTGTAAATTGAAATGCAAAGTTGAAGTGGAAATAGCAGAAATAGATTTTCTCTACAAGCAAATATTAGTCTAAGCAATAGAAAATGACACCAAATATAAATGACACAAATATATACTATAACACCATCACCAATGACTAAATCACTGAGGAATATCCACAAGATAAATGTAAACTTTGCAAACTGGAGTTCTGACAGGGACATGAGGGTTTTAAATGACGGGTTTGAAAAATGGCTGTGTGTGCAAAATATGGGTTGCAAGTGCTCACAATTTACAGTTTGTCTGTTTTGTTCTAGTGATATGTAATCCAAATATTTTTGGCATGAAATAAATGGAAATGTTGTGCTGCTTTAAGTTCCCAGTGTAGCTGCCATTATGGCCCATTGTTTTGTTTTTTTGTCTGCTAGTTTTCGCACAGATCACGTGACTGAAAACTATCAACTGGCTACTTTTGACAGAATAGTCAAACTGAACAGTAGCAGGGTAAAAATAAGGTATTAAATCATTTTAAGGTTATCGACAATCAGTTACCTACAAGTTTCTTTTATTTTGTTTATTCTTATAAACAATAAACAACATTCCTGGGCGTCCAACAATATAAAATAACACATTTACATTAAATGTTCCCAAAAAACATGGGTTTATGACCCATTTACGTAAGAACTTGCTCCATGGGCGTTGCTAGGCCTATTTTAAGGGGGCTGTAGCCCCCCTGTATTTCTACTCAGCCCCACTAAAACTTTTGGGATAAACTGTATGCTAAATTATCGCCTCCGTCCCCTTTAAATTTGATATGAAAACAGCGGCAGAATTCGGCTCCTCCACGTTTTTTGTTTTTCATTTGATCAGCAAACCACAGCCGTGGACAGCGAGAGAACAAGGTGTGTGATTATTGATAAATTGTTATAATATCTGCTTATTTGCCGTTCTTTGATATAGATAAACTTGTATCACCCGTATCCCAATGCCATGTAGTCGGGTTTTCTCAGCGTTCACCTCATCATCACAGCTGTTTCTTCCAGCGAAAAATGTAACTCTTAACAAACATTTCGCTATTTTTATTTCAAATAAACTACCAATATTAAACCCTTTACAGTTCGTGTGGCATTAACTATACCATACAGTCTTACACAGAAAGAATTAAACACAGTGACAGTTGAAATGAGTACATTCTCATCACCGAGTCACTGACAAAGTTAGAAGCATCAAGTGTTGTCTAGCATTAAAAAAAATACTTCTTATTTATTATTATCATTCAGATCGTGAAATATGTGAATTAGCCTGTAATTTTAAAAATACATATTTATATGTCATTTAATTAGAAAAGTGTCAGTTTGTTTATTAATACATGGAAACAAAAATGCACTGGAATATAGAAAGTGGTTTTTACAGTAAACAGGTGGATTATTCAGAACTCAAATGGCTGTGCCTGTCTATGTAATACAGTGGAATACTCGTATACAACCCATATTAAACAGACATTTTTAAGTGTATTACTATTCATTTACTAATTATCAATGTAATATTAGGCTTCATATATATATATATATATATATATATATATATATATATATATATATATATATATATATATATATATATATATATATATATATATATTTTTTTTTTTTTTTTTTTTTACTTTACAAGGAGCTGAGCCCCTCTAAAATAAAAATCCTAAAATCGCCCCTGACTTTTTCTATTTAAATGTAACAGACTTCAGTGAAAATATAAATCAACAAAACTCCATAGAACATCAGCAGAAACATACTTTGATCTGGCACTTTGTAGGTTCTGTCTCTGCATGACTTTGGCCCCATAAACTTTCTTCTTATGGATGCTGTAAAGCGCTGTTGGTAGACAAAGCACACACGCACACACACACACACACACACACACACACACACACACACACACACACACACACACACACACACGTGCACGCACACACACACAATCAACAATTAAAATGTTCAGTGTGAAATTAGACTATATAAAAAAAACAAAAGGCAATTTAGCGGCCACACGTCTTGATTTGCTATAAAACTCACAATGGAGCCAAACCACCCATTTCAAGATCATTTCGAGGACTTTAGATGCAACGCTGCGACTTAGAAAATGAGACTTAAAAGCCATGAATGCATTGTTTACACTTTCGCTAATTGAATAAGGAAGTGTTTACAATCCTCCGGGTAATGTTAACACAGAGCTGAGACAATCCGTGCCAAACTAATGAGCCACTAAAATGGCAGCGTCTTCAAGAGTCAGTTGCTATGCATCATAAATTTGAAGTGAATGGGAAAAAAAGCATTGCCATTCACAGGAGAAGGACTTTAAGTATCATTTAATTTGATAAAAGCTTATTGGCTTTCTGAAATGATGAGTCATGCATTGATGAATGAAAGGTATTGCAGCGGTCGTGTACCTTGCGTTAGCGTTGGTGCTTCAGCCGTGTATGTCATCCGGAACTTGCTTTTCTTCCAGCTTCGATCGTTACTAATCAGGGAATCGTTTGCTTTCTCGATGTTAACATCGTCACCGACACAAAAAACGTCACATGCAGCCTGGCATAAAAAAGGATTTAAAAACTAGGATCAATACTCATTCTTTGCATGATAACTCCTGTTAACTATGCATGATGTCTCATACGCTAAACCATATAATGCTGGGCAAAGTTTAATCATGATTAATCACATTTAAAATAAAAGTTTGTTTTGACATTTATTATATGTATTACACATGCATAAAAACACAACCATACAAAACTTAAGCATAGACATTTACATTTTTATACACGTTGTATCATATACATATAGATTTTATATCTAGATATTAAATTGACATTTTCTCAAATATACAGTTGAAGTCAACATTATTAGCGCCACTTAGATTTTTTTTTTTTTTTTTTATATTTCCCAAATGATGATTAACAGATTCAGGAAATTTTCACAGCATGTCTGATAATATTTTTTTCTTCTGGAGAAAGTCTTATTTGTTTTATTTAGGCTAAAATAAAAGCGGTTTTTAATAATAATAATAAAAAAAACATTTTAAAGGTCAAAATTATTAGCCTTTAAGCTATATATTTTTTTCGATAGTCAACAGAGCAATCCATCTTTAAACAGTAACTTGCCTTATTACCCTAACCTGCCTAGTTAACCTAATTAACCTAGTTAAACCTTTAAATGTCACTTTAAGCTGTATAGAAGTGTCTTGAAAAACATCTAGTCAAATTTACTGTCATCATGGCAAAGATAAAATAAATCAGTTATTAGAAATGAGTTATTAAAACTATTATGATTAGAAACCCCTGAATTATTAGCCCTGGTTTATTTTTTCCCCTATTTCTGTTTAATGGAGAGAAGATTTTTTCAACACATTTCTAAATATAATAGTTTTAATAACTCATTTCTAATAACTGATTTATTGTATCTTAGTAATATTTTATTAGACATTTTTCTAGACACTTCTATACAGCCTAAAGTTACATTTAAAGGCTTAACTAGGTTAATTAGGTTAACTGGGCAGGTTAGGGTAATTAGGCAAGTTATTTAAAGATATTGTTTAAAGATGGTTTGTTCTGTAGACTGTAGATCGACTGTGGACTATAGATGTAGACTGTAGATTGAAAAATATATAGCCTAAAGGGGCTAACAATTTGACCTTAAAATGTTTTTAAAAAAAATTAACACTGCTTTTATTCTAGCCAAAATAAAACAAATAAGACTTTCTCCAGAAGAAAAAATATTATCAGACATTCTGTGAAAATTTCCTTGCTCTGTTAAACAGCATTTGACTTCAACTGTATATATTTTGTATGTTGAGCAAAACCATAAATATAATGCTGGAAAATAAACTAAACTATGGTAAACTAAAGCAAAATATTTGCTAGAAATGTATTATTCTTTTATTAAGCAATTCCTTAATGGCTTAATAAAAGAATGAATGCACAAAATAAAATAATTTTACACAATTACAGTGTGCAAAGCAGTGACTGAAAACTCACAATAACTATGTATTAAGCATTATGAGCTAAACCATAAATATAATGCTGGATAAGAAAAGAAAAGAAAAAAGAAAAGAAAAGAAAAAGAAACGAAACTAAATTTAACAAAACCAAAAATAAACAAAACAAAACAAAAATATTACTAAACCTGAATTAACCTGACTATACCAACTTA
Organism: Danio aesculapii; assembly: GCF_903798145.1. Lineage (NCBI taxonomy): Eukaryota > Metazoa > Chordata > Actinopteri > Cypriniformes > Danionidae > Danio > Danio aesculapii. The sequence continues at coordinate 12,603,434 of NC_079439.1, forward strand.
ATGACTGCTTAATATCATGAGCTAAACCATAAATATAATGCTGGATAAGAAAAGAAAAGAAAAGAAAAGAAAAAGAAAAAGAAAAGAAAAGAAAAGAAAAGAAAAAAGAAAAGAAAAAGAAAAGAAAAGAAAAGAAAAGGAGAAAAGAAAAGAAAAGAGAAAAGAAAAGAAAAGGAGAAAAGAAAAGAGAAAAGAAAAGAAAAGAAAAGAGAAAGAAAAGAAAAGAAAAGAAAAAGAAAAGAAAATGAAATAAAAATATTTATATTCCTAAAACTGAATTAACCTGATTATACCAACTTAATGACTGCTCAATATCATGAGCTAAACCATGAATTTAATGCTGAGAAATAAAATAAAAAATAAAAAATAAAATAATATAAAACAAAGATTATTCCTATGACTAAACATATCTGACCAAACTTAATGACTGCATATTAAAATAATTATTCCACAAATAAAATGACTTTTACAGTGTGCAAAGTAGGACTGAAAACTCATGATGTATAATACAGCATGAGCTAAACCAAAAACTAAAATAAATATAATGCTGGAAAAATAAAATACAAATAAAAATAAAATATCAAAATAAAATAAAAATAATTATATTCCTGAAACTAAATTAACCTGACTATACCAACTTAATGACTGCTTAATATCATCAGCATAAATATAATGCTGGAAATAAAATCAAATAAAAAATGAAATAAAAAAGATTATTCCTTTGACTAAACATATCTGACCAAACTTAATGACTGCATTTTACAGTGTGCAAAGTAGGACTGAAAACACATGATGGATGATATATTATGAGCTAAACCATGAAATAATGCTGGAAAATAAAATGAATACAAAATAAATAAATAAATCTGACAACACCAAACGTAATTATTGCTTAATAAAATAATCCACAAAAAAATATTTTTACAGTGTACAAAGTAGGACTGAAAACTGAAAAATATTATGTATCATGAGCTAAAACATAAATATAATGTTAAAAAATAATAAAAAAAATATCTAAGTAATATGAAAATTAAATAAAATAAAAATAATTGTTATTCCTAAAACTGAATTAACCTAATCCACAAATAAAATATATATTTTACAGCATGCCAAGTAGTGACTGCAGCCCACTATTCTCTGAGGGCGATACCTTAAAGACCTTCTTAGCCCACGTTCTGAAGGATTCCTCCTGGCCGCAGAGTTCGTCTCCTTCCCCCATGCGCAGGATTCGTTCCCCGCCAAGCTCCTCGAACAGCGTGTCCACTGCGTGGGCAAACGCACAGAAGTGTGGGTATGCCCGAGAGCCAAGGCCAAACACTGAGAATCTGCATGAGAGAAACCGAGAGCTGAAAAAAAACAACACTCAAAAGTGCATGAAACACAAACAACACCACATGCAGCGCATATATACAGAAAACCAAGCGCATTACGAGAGTGGGACGGCTGTGGACATCAGGCCAGAGGCTGTGAGCTTTGATCCTAAAACTATTAAAACTAAAATTCAAGGACAGAGAGGATGTTACGCAAGCATGCATACGCATACGTGTAATGCTCGCAAGTCAAAGCCGATATGCAATAAAAAGTATGAGTGTGAAATTTGGGTTGATTGCTTTAGAATGGAATTTCTTTTCAAAACTGAACTTTCAAATGTTCTTTGGCTTTTTGTGTTTGTAGTTTTGAAGAACTTCAATTTAAGCCAGAGGGACTAAATAGAGACATAGAAGAATAGTATAAAAACAAGTCAAAGTTACCAAAAATTTAAATAAAATAAAAAACTGCAAGAGAAATTAAGAGAATAGGCAAATATTTGTATTTTTTGACTGAATATTTATTGAGTTTTTTTCATGATAAGCAAATATATTTTGCATAAAGACTTGCTTAATTGCTGAAATGCAAACATTACCTTTTTCTATCATGCATTTATGTATTTATCATGTGAATTGTACTTTTATTGATCAATTGATAGCTAGCTTAAAATCTTTATGGTCTTAAAATGCTCCTAAATGTCCAAAAAACTAAATTTATTCCTATTTTTGGAACACTTTGGAACAAGGTGCTGCATGTAAGTAATGTAAGTTTTGACTCTCCTAAAACATAAAAATACCATAATATGATTGCAGATATTTGAGAAACATGCTAAGTGAAAATTCTTGTTTATCTGAAAAACAATGTCAGATATTCAGCTTTGAAAATGCGCGCTACGTTCAGGAACGCTGTTTTTGTTTAGGTTCTTTTAACCCATGCCACTTTAGCTAATTATATTTTAGCACCCAAGGTTGCCTTGTTGGAAAAGCGTGTATTTATTCATTTAGAAAGGCTTTCGAAGTATGCATCCGTGACTGAAATGCCACCTCCGGTGAACAGTAGCAGACTCTGAAATGAGACGCAGATTCAGAGTTCCACATGAGGTTATTAAGGAGCAAATAATATGATTATTACGAGCGTAAACATTAGCTGAGCAGGTTACATTGTAACCCTGTGTCCTAACAACACGCTGCGTGATGAGATTTGCAGTGCAATTTGGCTGTTTGCACCAGACGAAACATGACAGAAATTTAATTACAGCCAATCAGAAGCACAGAATATGCACTCACGAAATGGTAAGGTTTATAATCTGATTAATACTATTTAATACTGATCTAAAGTTCAATTTCAAATGTTTTATTTTATTTTCAGGTGAACTATCTGCTGCTGCTTTCAGTAGTATGGCAATAAATGTCTAGTAAAATAGCATTCAAACTCACATTGTTAGAATTTAACACTGAATAAAGCACGAGGTGTTCATGAGGTGATCATTGTCAAAGTTTTCTGTTATTCATCTGCAAGCTTATTAATTTGAGGTGTTGGTTAGAACAAAAACTTTTAATGTGGAAAATATTCCTTCTATCGCATGCCATTGCTTTAATAAAAAAAAAAAAAATTAAATCAGCTTTTAGGCTTGATCGTGAGAATCCGGCAACCTTCGCTTGCATTTGTTTTGATCCAGGTATGCAATACCTAGTTCAACCACTGGCTGCCAAACAATAATGTGTCATTTTTTTCTTCTTAAATCTATTTAGCATAAAGAACTGTTGACTTTCAATTCAAATCAATCATTCAAATGTTACAATTACAATTTTATAGTATTTAAGAAATTAATGTTTTAAAATCGCATGATATTGGAAAAAACAGACACTGTGATTTTTAGTTTTTCTGCGATACATATACTTCCTGATAAAAGTCTTGTCATCGATCTCAGTTGTAAGAGCAACAAATAATAACGACTTCTAGATGATCATTTGGAAAATTGGCAGAAGGTAGATTTTTCCAATGAATCATCTGTTGAACTGCATCCCAATCATCACAAATACTGCATAAGACCTGCTGGAATCCACATGGACCAAAGATTCTCTCAGTCATCAGTCAAGTTTGGTGAAGGAAAAATCATGGTTTAGGGTTACATTCAGTATGGGGGTATGCAAGAGATCTGCGGAGTGGATGGTAACATCAACAACCTGAGATATCAAGATATTTGTGCTGCCCATTACATTACAAACCACTGGAGAGGGCAAATTCTTCAGCAGAATAGCACTCCTCATACTTCAGCCTCCACATTAAAGTTCTTAAAAGCAAAGAAGGTCAAGGTGCTCCAGGATTGGCCAGTCTAGTCACCAGACATGAACATTATTGAGCATGTCTGGGGTAAGATGAAGGAGGGGGCATTGAAGATGAATCCAAAGAATCTTGTTGAACTCTGGGAGTCCTGCAAGAACGCTTTCTTTGCCATTCCAGATGACTTTATTAATAAGTTATTGGAGTCATTGCAGAGATGTATGGATGCAGTCCTCCAAGCTCATGGAAGTCAAACACAATATTCGTTCTTTTTCCACTGCATGACTTTATATTCTATACTGTACATTATTTCTGTTAAGTGACAAGACTTTTGTCTAAGTAAAGTCAGACCTTACTGTCCTAATTAAATTATTTAAAATCAAGGCTTGATCATATTTTATTTTGGTAAAATAAGCGTAATCTACAGGCCTCTCATATACAGTAAGCCACTTCTGATACCAAATGATCAACTAGAAGTTTTGTCAGGTTGCGATATGAATATTATTTTCTATATATTAGTTTTTCATATTTTTATATTTTATATATTTTTGTGTATGTAATATATAATATAATAAAATAAACCAACAAATTAATCAACTTAAAAAATATTTTATTGTTGCTTTTAGGTTTTGAATTAAGCCCTTTTTTTAGGAAGATATTTAGAGATGACCCTCAAATGTTTGAGCAGTTTTATATTCTTCCAAAAGTCTACAAACGTGCATTCAGTACCTGACATTAGCAAGCGGTCCAGTGCTCTCGAAGTTGGCTTTAGATTCAGGTTCATCGCTGGAGGATTTGCGGGTGTCTGAATATGAAGAAACGCTGTTAAATCGCACCTTGTACGTCCTGAGAGAGAGAAACAGAGACAGATTTCTTTTTGTGAATGGTCTGACTGTGCAGACAAGACCAAAAAAAAAGCATCTTATGCATTAACATGAGTGCCTGTTGCATATATGCTAAGACTTGTGTAGGTGTCTAAACCGAAACACTGAAAGAAAAAAAAAAGAAAATCAATTATGTGAAAGCAGATGGGTGGGAAGACGAGATGGAAAAATCCCTGGTTTGCCTCTCCACTCACTTTCTGTCTTCTACGCTGGTGGTGGGATGTCTCATCTCCATCAGTGCAGCACCAAATTTCTGCAGCATGTAAAAGAGGACAAAGTAAGTTACTTGGCCTCCTACGCATGTTCACAATCACTAATTCAGAAACACAATTCAGAAACACAATTCACTAATTTCCTCATCAATAAATATTTGAGCCCATTAGTGGTGTATTGGTACATGTTTTACTACCGAACAGTCATGATACGGGTGTGACGGTTCGGTTCATGTGCTCTCACGACAAATATAGTCAATACAAATATGCCGAAAATTTTTCACAGTATGTCTGATAATAGTTTGTCTTCTGGAAAAAGTCTTATTTGTTTTATTTTGGCTAGAATGAAAGCAGTTTTTCATAAAAAAACAAAACAAAACTGAAGGTCAGTATTATTAACCCCTTTAAGCAATATTTTTTTTGACTGTCTACAGAACAAACCATCGTTAATGATTTGCCTAATTACCAAGTTAAGCCTTTATATTGCACTTAACACTGCACACTAGTATCTTGTATACTAGTATACTGCACACTAGTATATTTATATAATACAGTTCTCACTGGTTCTTGAATCTGATTGGCTATACACTGTAAAAAGCCAAGCTATATTCTCCAAAAAATAGCACTCGTCCAGCCTCTTCATCTTAGAGCGACAAGTAGAGGACACTACAGTTTGACAAATATTGCAACATAATATACTTTTGAGGATTTTTTAGTCGAGAATGTAGTTGTTTAGATTCCAACCCTTCAGTTTATTTATAAGGATAGTGCCTATTTTAAAATATAAAAATTTCTGAGAGACAGCGCGTCGGTGGCCATTAGCCTGTATTTGAGTTTATTTATAAGGATAATGCCTATTTTAAAATATTTATAATTTTAGTGCATCGGCCGCCATAAGCCTGTCTGAGCAGACCAAAGAAAGTGATGGTTGACAATCTGCCACAAGATGGAGACAAAGACCACATAAGTCCTTAGGTAAGAAAAACAGCATTTTCTCAGCAGAAATTGCAAACTACAACAACAAATCATTGTGAATCACAAAATTGATGGTCTCAGTCGATTGTATTCTGTTGTATTCTGTTCAGCCTTATAATCTTAAAGTGTGAGCAAAAATGACTTTTGTCATCACTTTAAACATTATGCTAGAGAATCATTCAAATACTAGCCCTTAAGTGATGTTTGTGAATTAGCAACGGTTTCTGCTGTTCTGACGGTCAGCCGCAGATGTGAATAATTGCTGGAAGAAAGTAATTCCTCATACAAAGGGATGTTGAGACTCTCCGTGTTTGATTATCTCTTTTATAAACATTATTATGCCGTCAAACTGTTGCATAAACGCAATAATACACTCATAGCTCTGCAATGTGGCTGTATAGTGTTGCTGGTGGGACACTAAGGCAACGCACGCCTCCTACCAGTGTCGATATACAGCCACATCACACTGCTACTTGTGTTATATTGATCATACATATACTGTAAAAGTGAAACATCTTAAAGAGCCCCTATTATACATTAAAATGGGTCATATTTTGGTTTTAAGGGTCTCTAATAACAGGCAAAAGGTCAAAGGTCTCTAATGCATGCAAGGTCAAAAAACACTTTCATTGTCTTATAATATGCATTTATTTTTACCTAATTATCCCAGCGACTCTCATATGATTCGTTCAGCGATTCATTTGTTCACAAACCCCTTCTTAGCGCGAAGCTAATCTGCGCTGATTGGCCGATGACACCCTGTTGCAATTGGTCGACAGCAAGACAGTGAAATGCTGAGCACGGCATATCGACAATTTTGAAGCAGTCAGAGTGCATAGTGTATATGTGAGCATACCTGCCAACACTCCTGTTTTTCCCGGTAGTCTGCCGTATTTCAGACCCATCTCCAGCCACCCACCCATTTTTTTTTTTTTTTATTTTTATATTAAACGTAATTTCAACCACCGCCTGGTCCTCAGCATTTTGGTATGGTCTGTGAAACCCCCTGGTTGCCAGCCTTGATATAGGATCCAATTGCAGCGGCCGCCCGAAACACGCTTCATGTGAGCCCAATGCAGGAATGCATTAAAGCAGTGCAGTTAAACACCAGCATATTGCTCCATTCTTAACCATGACACACATTGAGTATTAATCCACACAGTGGCAAAAGCTGAACTATTTTGAATCTTGACTGCTACACGTGTGTAAGAACAGCTGATGGTGGCCATAGCAACGACAAACGGCAGTGGAACACGAGCTCACAAACGCATTTAAATCCGTAAACAATGTGGCACACGTCGCATTTTCAACGTGGCATTAGACGCGATATGAGAATATAAAGAGTTAACCAGATACAGTACAAGCAGCTACAAGTAACAAAACACAATTAAATACATAATTTGCAAGCTAGAGAAAACAAGGAGGCAGCCATTTTAATCGCACTTACTTACACTTGTGAAATGGAGGAAGAAACTTATCCATGATCCATGTACTGATAAAGTTCCTGTCAAGCTCGGTCAAAGTCTCGTACATCAATAGTCTTTTCTGATCCTTCCTTTAACAAACGACCGACGAATCCCCCGTTGTAAGCGTGTAGATTGCTGAAGCACTTGTCAGAAAGTTGACAGAAACACAGCACAGGCTGAGCTATAGTGCTGAGGTATTTTTTGCAAAAATAAACCTCAAGCACTGTCTCTTCACGGTTTCTTCTTTGGGTAGAGAAAATAACACTAACTTTCCTCTCACACTTCCAATAATATCCAGCTGAGCACAGCGTATTCTTGACTTGATTCAACCGGGACAGCGTTTGTCTTCCTCTTTTTCTTTGCTACAGTGTTTGTGGGCGGGGCCGCAGGTTTCAAATTTCCCAGGTTTGCATGCGAAACAATTGGGCAGCGCTTAAGTTTCATATCGACGTTACATGAAACGGCAAATACTCCTTATCAAGACGATTCATTTGAAGCACTATGAGTCGACTCTTTAATAGATGAATCAATAGTTTTAAACACTGTACACTTTCAGATTTAAGCCTTAGCTGGATATTTGCCTTCACATAGAGCTGTGTTACACACTACATGGAAGGTCATTTTCAAAAACCCATAATAGGGGCTCTTTAACTGTCCTGACTAAACCAGTAAACCACTAAATCAGTTTTGCAAATGACGAAACTAAGACAAGCGTGCATATTGTGATTTAATTAAAGCTGTAGCAATTTTTTATATTAAAATTAAAAAAAAAAAAATCAAGTGTCAATATTTTTAAGGTACAACATCAAAAGTTATAAATCCCAAAAACTAGTTACGTGTGAAGTCCTTTATCTTCAGGGAGAGCATGTTTTGTTGTGTTGTGAAGTGTTGACACTTTGATTCAAAGCTGAAGGAGATGATTGATGTGCTCAATCGAACACTAGTGTGCTAAAGCAAACTCATACATTAATAACTCACCTCTCCATTTTCAGGAGGGTCACCGTTGCCGAATGTGCTTGTCACCACTATAACAAGTGTCTCGTGCTCCAGATCCACTGTGTCGTATTCATCCATGGACATCACCTGCCGGAGATGAACAACACAATGCACTGTTCATTGGTGCTGCTGAATGCACATGATATTACTGCTGTTAGAAAACTTCATTGTTTTTTTAGTACTACTGTGTTTTGTCTCTTTTTATTATAGACATGTAAGATATGAAACAAGAAATTACAGCTATAAAAGTCAAGGAAAAAAATTTTGGTGTTGTAATGTTGGTACAGGGCAGCAGTGGCTTAGCACTGTCGCCTCACAGCAAGAAGGTTGCTGGTTCGAGCCTCGGCTGGGTCAGTTGGCATTTCTGTACGGAGTTTGCATGTTCTCCCCATGTTGGCGTGGGTTTCCTCCAGGTGCTCCGGTTTCCCCCACAGTCCCAAGACATACGCTATAGGTCAATTGAATAAACAAAATTGTCCGTAGTGAGTTAATGAGTGTGTATGGGTGTCTCTCAATACTGGGTTGCAGCTAGAAGTGCATCCGCTGTGTAAAACATATGGTGGCATAGGCTGTGGTTCATTCTGCTGTGGCCAAAGGAAAATGAACGAATGAATAATTTTGGTATTTGTCATTTGGATAAATGGAGCACTGAAAATAATGTTGCACAATCATAACTCAGAAATTTTGCATTTTATGTATTAGGGCTGCAAAATATATAATTTCAGCATTGATATTGTAATGTGCAAATCTGCAATAGTTACATCACAGGATCTACAATGTTAAAATGAGATTATAATTAACCAGGAAACCCATTTCAGAACATGTGTTTTGTGAAGTCATTCTGAAGTTAAACGATAATCTAATATTCATTCATTCATATTCTTTTCGCCTTAGTCTCTTTATTAATCCGGGGTTGCCACAGCGGAATGAACTAGCAACTTATCCAGCACATGTTTTACGCAGCGGATGCCCTTCCAGCTGCAACCCATTTCTGGGAAACATCCATACACACTCAAACTATGGACAATTTAGCCTACCCAATTCACCTGTACCACGTCTTTGAACTGTGGGGGAAACCGGAGCACACGGAAGAGACCCACGCGAACGCGGGGAGAACATGCAAACTCCACACAGAAACGCCAACTGACCCAGCCACCGCATTGCCCCTTATAATATAACAGTGTGAAAGTTTTATTATTATTAAGTAATAGTCTGGATGTGTTTTTAAGGCCAGTAACTAAGATTTAAAGGCAATTCAAACCATTTGGGCACAAGAAATTATAATGTTAGCCGCTTCAACAAAATTAATTGTGTTTAATTATTTTTGAAATGAAGACTACAGTATATAGAGTTATTTTACATCTGGTTACTTAAATGATGTACCTTAATATATTGTATTATGCAGATGCACTTCTCAAAAAAATCATCCCAATCGTTGTAAAACTATGAATTCTTTCCATATATATATATATATATATATATATATATATATATATATATATATATATATATATATATATATATATATATATATATATATGGCGATAAAGTCAAATTGTGAAAATATATTCATATCGCAATATCTTCTATATTTTATACTGTTGGTTTATTGGTTTTTATTGTATAATTGTACACATATATTGTATATATCTATGTTTTACAGTGACCTTGAGCTTTTTAAAAGGGGTTTTAAATAAAATGATTAATATTATTATTATTATTATTATTATTATTATAATACAATTGATTTTGCAATGTGCGAACCCGCAATAGTCACATCACAGAATCTGTAAGTTGGGATCATAGTTGAGCAGACATTACAGTTCAGAACATTGTGGAGCCATTTCAAACTTTAACCTTTGAGTGAAAGTTTATTATTTGTATTTGTTTAAGGCCTGTGACTGTGTAAGCATTTCAAGCTAATTTAAGCCATTTGGACACAATAAATTAAGCGTTTATAGCTTGAATATTAATTGCATATAATTATAAAAACAATGAAATCTAGAGTGTTATATTAAATTATTCAATTTCGGTACCTGATTACTGCTAGACTCCCCAGAAACCCATAAAGCAAAGTTTATTTCAGTTGTATATTTGCCCTGTTGTATTTAACTATGCTTGCATTTCGTTTATCATGCAGATTAACTCAATACTCAATACAAAATACTCTTAATCAATCTAAGATTATGAATTACACTCACCGGCCACTTTATTAGGTACATCTGTCCAACTGCACGTTAACGGAAATTTCTAATCAGCCAATCACATGACAGCAACTCCATGCATTTAGGCATGTAGACATGTAGAATGTAGATGCAGTTCAAACAGAGCATTAGAATGGAGAAGAAAGGTGATTTAAGACAACCATTTCTAGGGTTTACAGAGAATGGTCCGAAAAAGATAAAATATCCAGCGAGTGGCAGTTCTGTAGGCACACATGCCTTGTTGATGTCTGAGGACAGAGGAGAATGGCCAGACTGGTTTGAGCTGTTACAAAGGCAACAGTCACTCAAATAACCACTCGTTACAACCAAGGTATGCAGAAGAGCATCTCTGAATGGCTACAAATCACACAGGCTCACTAAAATTGGACAATAGAAGATTGGAAAAATGTTGCCTGGTCTCGACAATGAGTTCACTGTACTCAAACAGTCACCAGATCTCAATCCAATAGATGACATTTGGGATGTGGTGGAACAGGAGATGTGCATCCGACAAACTTGCAGCAACTGCGTGATGCTATCATGTTAATATGGACCAAAATCTCTGAGGAATATTTCCAGTACCTTGTTGAATCTATGCCACAATGGATTAAGGCAGTTCTGAAGGCAAAAGTCCAACCCGGTACTAGTAAGGTCTATCTAATAAAGTGGCCGGTGAGTTTATTTACAAATAGAGCTATTAAAGTAATCTGTTGAAATTGTATTCACATCGGAAGGAAGAAAGGAAGGAAGGAAGGATGGATGGATGGATGGATGGATGGATGGATGGATGGATGGATGGTAAAAGCAAATTTTGCAATATCAGTGTTTTCCATTATTGTACAACCCTAGTGATAAAAACCCAAACAATAAACCATAACTTGTGGATCGGTGAACCTTTTTGCTTGGGTCAGAAATCTGGCCCCATTGCACCAGAGAGCATGTAATCTAGTTACTAGTGCTATTTGTGTGAATGTACGTAACACTTCCTCCTCAAGAAATGACCATGTTGATGTGGTTTTTCCATCTCATTTGGTGGCCAGGAGCAAAAGTTTGGTCAGATAGCTCAGCTTTCGAGGAGATTTCAGGCAGTTTTATTTGAGTGTGAAAAATCACACTCGATGTGCATCAAGAATGGGAGGCACATAACCTCTAGATCCTGACGTACCGCCAAAAGGGGTGTAGCAGTAATGAACAGTTTGTACGGCGCACAACGAGCAGCTAATGCGGCATGATACAATTAACAGAAAAGACGCATCAGTGCGTATGGCAGGGCAAACGCCTTCAGGACATGCGGAAAGTAACAGAAGCTGCATCTGCATGTAAATCGAGTAATAACAAGCGCACGTGAACGAGATTGATTATTCTGCCAGATTATAAAAATAACTTTTAACTGCTCTCCCAAGGCTAAATACTTGATCGTGTCAATACGCTTGTTTCATACGTCATGTAGCTTCGAGTGTAATTTGATCGTATCTTAACCTTCAGCTCAATGCGCGAGTGCATCAATTCTTGTCATTTTATGGCACTGAAAGAACAGATATTGTGGGAAAAGGCACATTTGTGAAAGCTTTAGCATTGCGCGCTTTGATGTGGAAATGGCTTATCTTGTGCAAACTGGAAGATAGATTTTGCTTGAGAAAAATTAGGGTATCTTAAACCAATATGCTTTGCTTACATCAATGCCTACGTGTAAATCCACTGGTGGCTTTCATGTAGGATGAATAGAAGTTGGGAATGGCTTCAAGAATTGAGCGCAGATGTCAATCTGTTATGTTTCAATAGGCCTGTCGTTCTTACCTTGGCATCAAACGCATGCTTGAAAATCTCACAGAGCGTTTTTGCATAGTCTTGCGACTTCCCAGTTTCTGTGGCGAATAAGATGGTGGCTTTAACTCTCTTGGCCATGGCTTGTCCCATGAGTTTGGCGGAGAACTTTACAGCCCTGCAGGTCATACATAGTAACAGACATATTTGTTGAGTCATTTAATACAAAGTGTTTCAATACAACTTTTGAAATAACAGGCAAAACAAAAACAATGATAAACTTCAACAACAAGAAACTACATATTAAGACAACAGTCATTATTTAGCTCAAGTTGGATTGGTGTTGATTCAGTTCTGTTCAATAACCGAGTTCATCAGCTACAGTAAGTAACAAGTTCAATACATTTCTAAAAAAACAGTGTCATTATTGAGCTTAAAGTCCACATGAACTGAAAGCTGCAACCATTATTTTGTTTTTCATATTGTGACGCAGTTCCTAGAGAAACTAATTATTCAATGAGAAACAGTGGACGTGGCTGCTTCTGCGAGCAAAGTAGGCATTTCATTCAGAAAGATCGGGAAAAGGGTTTCGTGAGAGTTACTACAACCTAACAGATGCCTCCACTTTACTATTTCGGTTTGTTGTCATAGTGCTGTCAAAAATGACAGTATTATAGTCACACCCAATACCTCAGACAGACGTAATCGGAGAATTTAAGCGAAAACAAACAAGTGCATTTTCAGATTTCAATGAAAGATTACAAGGGCAAGCAATTTCTTTTCTTAATGACATGCACAGATGAATTGTTCACCTCAAAATTAGCAATGTGAGCTAACACAATCAATGTTATTTTTGATTTCACGTGTACTTTAAAGCAAAGTTGGCTTAGTTTAGTTCAATAACAGTATTGATGTTGCAAACTTCAAATTTGACAATCACATTCTATCATATTTACTTTGCAAACAGCTGTCGATTTCAGGATTGCGATTATTAAATCGTCTGTATTTTATTTGTGTAGCTAATCAGTAAACTATCGCTCTGTGTAGTAAAAGCTGCTCCATCTGAAAACACGTGCTTTGAGATTTACAGCTGATTACAGAACCAGCTTTACTGAAAAAAAAAAGCCTTTTATTATTCGTGCAGATCTAGCATGACTACATTTTAATAGGGGTGTAATGATTCACCTGACTCACAATTCGATACGATTCACGATACTAATCTCATGATTCACGATTAAGTCACGATTTTTTTTAAACAAAATTATTTGAGACAAATTTTAGGCGAAAAGCCCTTTCTTTTTTTCTCAAATGCTGCACTTTTTTTTTTTTTTTACAAAATAAAATATTTTCTGCAATAACTAAATTGGAATTTTAAACCAAAAATGAATAATACAAACTAAATAAGACTCTTTCATATAAACAAACTAAAACTTTGACTGTGCAGCTACATTACAAAAAAATGTACAATACAAACTTAATACAAACAAACTACAACTGTAACTGTGCTGGGATTTTAGAATATTTCTGGGATATCAGAATATTTATGTTTTCTGGCATACAGCAAGTTGAGATCTGTGCACATTTACAATGTCCCCTGCTGATGAGAAAACTCTTTCACTGTGGACTGAGATGGTGGGTGTGGAGAGGAAAGCCTTTCCTAAACCAGAGAGCAGTGTGTAGAGATGTGGTCCTCTGCTCCCGGGGTTTGGCCACTGACATTAAATACTGATTATAATATGCGATATAACAAGCAAATTATTAAAACATGCATAAACTAAATTGAAAAGAGAGGGTAAAAAGCAACAATCTAATACCTGGTTCTGTAAAAGCACAGCTTTCTCTTTCAGTCTGAAAAACCTCTTCACACTTTTGCTATGTAAACACCGATGCACCGTATGATCTCCGTAACACTCATCGGAGCAAGCGGAGCTGCCAATCCTTCAGTCAGCATGGTTTGGCCTATTAATGGCTTTTTGCATATAGACATCTGTGACAGTTGTTTTTTCACTGTGCTGCATCATATTCACCGTTCTGTTAGTGTAAGTAAATGTCTTTTTGCAGTATTTGCACACACTGTGTGTTTGTTGGGGGCACCTCACCGCTGTCATTTCACTCTGCCGCCCTACCCCTTGCTCGCTGCTGGTGTGCAGCTAAAGCGAGTTTGCGCCTGTAAACACAGCGCCCTCTCTATTCATAAAATGTATCGTGAGTCATTCAACATTTGTACCGGTTTGAATCATCACATATTTTAATCGATTTTCAACCAACTCACAGTGAATCGTTATATCCCTACATTTTAACCTGGACTATTGATCAAAATGTCAGCAACAATAACCTGTAGCACTAAAAAAATATATATATTCCTACAAATAATCTCTCAAACTCTGCTCACACTGTGCAATTTCAACCATGATTTGGTCATCTGAGACAAATTTGGAAAATCCTAAAAGATTTCTGAAATCCAAGGCTAAAATCTGTGATCTTTGATTGTAGGTTTGGCATGTTCACCAACAGCCGTTTAATGGCCATTGCGATCAGATTGTCGCTGAAGTTCTGGCGGAATCAGAAGATTTCAGACACTTTCCAGCAGTATGATTTCAGCTGCCACGAGCGTCAAACCAAGTAGCAAGAGGTACGCAGAATCTGATCACAGAATCAATTTCAAACCACCACGGGGAAAATGTTTTTTTTTTTCAGGTTCACTACTGCGGTACACTGCAAGCAAAATTACAGTTAGTTTATGTTTACTGTGAGGTATAATTGCAGAATGTGGTATAATAAAGGTTTCAAGAAGTTATGTTTTCTTTTGTGTTTGGTGCGTCTTTATTGTCGTTTAATCTGACATTACGACAGATGTTCCTATGTTTAGAATGCAGCACTGTGAGGATTAATGGGGGTTGGAATACATATTGTGACTGGTTGGCGTAAAATAGCCCAAGCCTTAAAATAATTGTTTTAAATGGTTAAATATTTTGTGGGACATTCTACTAGAAACGTACATTATCTGTCCCTGAAATAAAAACATAAATACAGTGAATAAAAGGTATTTCATGCCACAAATGTCTAAAATGGACAAATGGTAGATTTATGGGAGCTGTTCTGTAAAGGAATATGTCATTCATTTGGTTCTCAGATTTTTGTTCTTAATTAAAAACACTTTACAAATATACAAACCCTGTCACTGTCCTTGTCCTCAGCTCAATTGAACATACAGCTTTAATAGTTTTGTTATGCTAAAAACTGTAATTTAGAAAAAAAAACTTGAGAATTAGCAGTGTAAGTTGTTCTCATTCACATCAATTGATTGAAAACATGAAATTATAAATTAAATTCTACAAATAAATACTACAAATATATAATACAAATACATAGACAATTGTCTCCATGTTTTGGTCAGTCCAGTCATATTTGCGTTAAATTTATCTCAATATGCGTGCAATACACCTTTAAGACTATGCATCCTGTCATACACTCGACACAATGAGGCGCAAGACGTGCTTGCCCTGACGTGTTGCTATTTTTAGACCAACGCAACCTTAATTTTCCCATTTTGTGCTACGTTGTTTAAATAGCCAAATAATTTGCGCCACTTTGTGGACTCATGGGTGTTCGAGTCTAGAAAAAAGGTGTGTTAAGGCGCATTACTATTTTGAGGAACTAAAATAGACTTTGCAGAAGACTGACTGAAAGCAGGTTAGTTGTGCGCCTCACTTGCACATTGCTTAATACAAACAGGATGTACAGCAATACGCAAATATCTTTACAAATGAATAAAATATTACAAAAATTCTTCATCTCGGGGGGCTTTTTTTTTTAAAGTTTATTCATGACAATTTGCTTTTGTATAATGTTGTTATTATTAGTAGTATTGTTTAAATCCATATTTATATTTGTTTGAATAAAAACAAGCTTAGATTTGTCCTCCTGTCAGGTTTTGGACCATATGGGGCATAGCATGTGTGTTTGGATATAACATAGTTTTTTTGACCATACTTTGTTATTATTGTTAATTTATTAGTTTGCTGGAAATTAGAACTGAACTTAGAAAGAGTTTTTAAACAAATATTTGCGCTTAACAAACAAAATTAATTATGTAGGCTAATGGATATCTGTGCATACAACAGTTTTCTTATCCACGAAAGAGAGAAAGAGAAAGTGAAAGAGGCCAATTGGAGGAGGCTCATTCTTTATCCTTGCGTTGCAGATGCTCTATTAAATAGTTCTCGCTAGTGAAGCGTTCAGTTTTTTCACTTACAAAGTCCGCCATGTAAATAGCAAATGCACCTTGGAGCGACGCAACTGACTCTTAAAGGGAATGAGAGATAAGACTCTGATTGGTTTAATGCACATTATACTTAAAATACACCCATAACTCATTACCAGAATAAGCACAACCCTGTTAGACCATGCGCTGTGGCGCAAAGCCTATTTTTCCGTCCTTAAAATAGCAAAAGTGGATTCGGATATGCCCTTAATGCTATTGCACCCTTTTAACGCCTATTAACGCTTTAGACTTTGCGCCTAGATCGTTAAAATAGACCCCTATGACTCAAAGGAAGTGACATCCTTTGATGGAGAAGCTGACCCCTATAATACACCCCTCAGAAATCTCTCATTTAAATTAATATTTTCTATAAGATGCTTTACAAAATTATATTTGTGCATAGTCAGTATTGAAGCTAAATCTAGAGCTAATCTAACAAAATAACTTATGATAAAAGTCCATGATTAGTACACCCAAATTTATGTTTAACATAATATTAAATATTTTTTATTTTATTTTTTTTTATTTTGTTGAAATTTTGTAGTTTGTAATTTTTCTTCCTATATTTTGCACGAATTTAAATGTATTCTCTTCATATTTCTTAATATGTTGGCTGACCAAAATATTATTTTAATAAATATATCTGTTTAATAAATCAGTTTTGTCCAAATGCACCAAAATATATATGTCCTATATTCAATGGGACATGTATAAAAATGATCATTTACAAAATAAGGTGTACTAACTTATGTTGAGCACTGTATTTCCTTCCCTTTTCTAATACACATCTATCCTGTCATTCCTGCTTTTTTATGCAAACATTTTGAAAGACAGAAAGAAAAAATTATAATGACAAGAAATCTCATAGTGTGACCTGAGAGAGTTTAGTCTGACAAACTACAATCGTTAATCGTTATTCTTAAACATCGCACAGTGTGAGCCAGGCTTTACGTCAGCTCTCAGCATGAGTTTGACACACTGACAGACACTTTCCCCTCATTTCCGAGTCCACACAATCACATAAACGCAGCTATACAGTATATCCTGCAGGCAATTATCATAATAGCTCAGAGGCTGAAGGAATCCTGATTACACCTGAGAGTTAAACTCACACCATTCTCATCAGAGTAAATATGACAAAGTACTCTCAAACAGCTATTTGCTCAACTGCTGGCTAAAATGGGATATGGGTTATAAATACAATAATGGGCTGGAAAGGATCTGAGCGCTGCAGACAGCTGGCCTTCAGAAAAACTGTACAGGTTAAACATCACTGAACAGTTTTTGTTAAAACAACCCGCTTCACCCACTCACTTGGCAAGTTTCTTGAATCCAATCGCTCTTTTCTTTGTTGGCGTCCCATTCACTCCTTTCCATACATGAGTATTCCACGGGTCAGGCTGGAGAGAGAAAAAAGTCGAGCTCATTTCTATTGTTAAATATACAGGCTAATTGATATCAAATGATTGTAAGAGGGTGCTGTGTTAAATTAGAAAACATCGGAGATCTGAAACAAGTTGGGTTTGAATTAAGTTAAGTTTATTTATAAACCAATTTTGAGAGGATCACATGCTTATGATTGTTCACAGCTGGTCCCGCATTAGCTTACGATTGATTCACCAATCAGATGATACTTAACTCACTATAAATAACCAGAGTTTTCTTATCTCAGTATCTTCGTCTTGAAGAATCCCACCCACCCCTACTCCCCCTCCTTTCCAGATGGGTGACACAGCGCCTCACAGCAAGCATGTCTCTGGTTAAAGTCTCTATTAAACCAGTCAACATTTCTGTGTGGAGTTTGTTCTCCCAGTGTTCCCGTGGGTTCTCCCTGGGTTCCCTGGTTTCCTCATACAGTCCGAAAAACATGCAACCTACTGTAAGTAAACTGAACATACCAAATTGGCATCATAGTCAAGCTCTTTGCATGCGTACATTTCTCCTTAGCCATTCCTATATCTGTCATTAGCCAGAAATAAGTCAGGGGAGTTCGTCGAGATCTACTTGAGCTCAAACACCCCTCTCGCCCTGCTAACGAGAGGAAGCCCAGGGCTCGAGGATCTTAAAGCTCAGGGATCTCTCTCTGGACAGCATGCCAAACAAGCTTTATTATCAATCATCAGCTAAGTGTGAACTCTTGAAATGCCTGTAGTATGTATAAAACTATCAAATGTATTTTCTTACTGTGCTTTTTTGCTTGTTTGCTTTAGCAGTACAAATATCTAAACATTCAAAACTCAAGATATATTAACTTAAGAAGCTAAATTAACTAGAATAATAATTTATCGACAAATTTACCAGAATTAATTGGCTTTATTCTTAAACTTAGAATAATAGGTTCTTTCTTAAGCACAAACATATTTCATTTGGTTGATTTTATTTTTCATAATATTAGCCCCCTGAATTATTAGCCCCCCTGTTTATTTTTTACCCAATTTCTGTTTAATGGAGAGATTTTTTCAAATCAAATTCAATTCAAAATGGCTTTTAAAAAATTAAAAAACTGCTTTTATTCTAGCCAAAATAAAACAAATCAGACTTTCTCCAGAAGAAAAAAAATGTTTGTGCAAAATTTGTTTTTGTGCAAATTTTG
The DNA here is from genome assembly GCF_903798145.1 of Danio aesculapii. Lineage (NCBI taxonomy): Eukaryota > Metazoa > Chordata > Actinopteri > Cypriniformes > Danionidae > Danio > Danio aesculapii. The sequence continues at coordinate 12,622,383 of NC_079439.1, forward strand.
TCTTAAATATTTTAATTGGTAAACACAAATCCGAAGGAAACTGCTTAAATTTTTTTTTACATTAAATTATTATATTTATTACACTTTTAGTAAATGTTTGGTTGTGTGTTTGAGTCAGTAGTTTATATATACAGTGGGGAAAATGATTACGATTTTTTCCTGAGAATAATATTTCTAAAGGAGCTGTTGACATGGAATTGAACCAGATTTTGGTAAAAACCCGAAACAATACAACACAAAAATCTAACAAAACAACAAAAAATCTGAAAAAAATTGAAAAGGAGAGAGTACTTAACTACTGTAACGTATTTAATACTTTATATAAAAGGCTTTTTTGGTGATGGTAGCTTAAAGTTGTATGAATTGCTCGAGTGTGAGTTTTTCAGACTTCAACAGAGCGTAAAAATCTTGATGGTTCTGTGGGTCTCGTCTATCAAATCTGATCTATATTTTGTATTTTCTATTGGATTCAAGTCAGGTAATTGGCTGGGCCATTCTACTGCTTGATTTTCTTTCACTGAAAGCATTTGAGAGTTTCCTCGGCTGTGTTTTGGATCATCATCTTGCTGAAATGTCCACCCTGGTTTCATCTTCATCATCCTGCTAATGTAGATGTTGGACTAAAGCAGCTAATATTAATGTACACTGACGAAGTGCAGAGGGTTGTTGAAGAACTACTGAGAGTTCTTAATTAATATTATAATGATTTCCCCCGCTGTTTATTCACATATTCATATAGCTTTTCCACTTTACCTAATTAAATCCATGTGTTTTAAGAATGGGTTAAAAATTCTAATACTTGTTCTGGTTGACACAAAGTTTAAGCTATTTGCCAGTTAAGATGAAAGCCTTAAATGACTTGGAAACTTGTATGATAAATAAGACACAACAAATGCTAGTAAAATTTCCCTCATAATTAAAACAAGTTACTACTTTATTCTGAACTAGACAAAATCCTTACCTGGTACTCAAAAGATGGTGTGAGGCGATAGTTGAGCATTTCCTGATGGAAAACAGGTGTGATGCTGCCAGACATGGGTGGCACTATCCAAACCCAGTCACCCGGACAGCCTCCTCTCACTCGGTACTCATTCTCCATGTGCTTCATGAAGGACTCAGTGGCAGAGTGATGGTCTACTATGGTAACCTTTGACATCTGCAAAAGGAAAATGAGTAATATAGGAACTACTTACATCCTGGCTGGAAAAACAAACAGCGCTGTAATCCAAAACTACTGTTACATTTCTGATGAAGCAAGTTGTCAATCTTCTGTTAAGGTTTTGACATTTTTGTCTTGTTTTCCAGTGCAAGTATCAAATTCTTTCCAGCTAAATGAAATAAGAAATTCAATGTTGTTCACTTTGACTTGAAATCAAAGTCAAAGTGAAATCAAGATTTTATTTCTGACTTTATGCTTAAAACAATGCAAGGATCTTTTAGAAATCAAAGTCAAAGTGAAATCAAGATTTTTTTTCTGACTTAATGACAAAAATGTGCTTCATTTTATTGTAGATATTTCATTTCACATACTTCCTCTAATCAAGGGGTGTCCAAACTCGGTCTTGGAAGGCCGGTGTCCTGCTGAGTTTAGCTTCAACTTGCCTCAACACACCTGCCTGAAGTTTCTAGTATATCTTGTAAGAGCTTGATTAGCTGTTCTGGTGTGTTTGATTAGAGTTGGAGCTAAACTCTCCAAAACGCTGGCTGAGTTTGGATACGCCTGCTCTAATCAATACAAATATACACATCAGGTAATTCACTGTAAAAAAAAAAAACTCAAAATACAGTTATTTACTGTAATCAGATATTTTATAGTCAAATGCGGATAAAATATTAAAAAATTAAAGACTTGCTGCCAATATTTTATTGTTAAATGTACACTTGCAGTAAATCTACCTTGATTTCAGAATATTTAGATGTATGCACTGGAGAAACAATGCAAGACAAAGTCAGAAGATTTTAAGATTTTGCAATTGGTTCAAGCAAAAACTATTTTGACAGGCTACGCTAAAAACTGATTTTTTAAATCAAGTAATTAAACCTCAAGTATTGATTCGGATAAGTATATTTAATTATGCTTTCTCTAACAGAAAAATTAAGTATTAAAGGTGACCTATTATTCCCCTTTTCACAGGAGGTAAAATTAGTCTCGGTGTGTGTGAAGTTTCAGCTCAAAATACCAATCAATTTCTTTTTTTTTCATAACTCTTTAAAACTACCCCTTTTAGGCTTTTATCCAAATTGTGCTGTTTTTGAGAGTATCGCTTTAAATTCAAATGAGGGCCAGAGGGCGGAGCTACAAATGCCTGTGCCTCAGTGAGATCATCACTATTGGGTGGGGCTTTCCCCTTCTGATGATATTCACTGCTTGTGAGTTTGCTGGACAGTCTTTCACTCACAGGGAAGTACATCAGAACCCAGCTAGGAAAAAATTAAAACTGTACACTCTCTCTCACTCTCTGTGGCCCCTTTGACCTGCTGGCGTGTTCATGAGGTAACATTTTATCTCCTCTCTCGGCTGTTACAAAAACAATGTTACTTATGGATCCAAACACGAGCGTGTCTGCAGAGGAAGTTTTCTTCACCACATTGCCGTCTAAAATGGATCAGCTGTGATCGCCACGACCGTTTAACATCAGTGTCCATGTCACGGCACCGTTAGAGCCAATCGCAGCCTTTTCTGTTGAGCACGTGACCAATCACAGCCGTTTAAGAACTCGCTCAATAATGCTCAAAAAGCAAGCAGGATAATATTTACATTTGTTTATTTGCTATAAATGCTCATGTTGCTCTGTGCATGTACTTTTGTTTGATACATTCAAAAAGAGTGTTTTCTTTAAGCAGGTAAAAATAAAGGTACAGTTTATATATCTGACTGCTTGTATTAAAGGACAAAATTGTATTACAAATAATACATAAATATAATTATATTCATAAATTATACATTTTAATACAAGAATTATTGTGTTGCTAAATAAAATATTAAATTGTGTATGGAAAGCACGGTGCACGGTGATGCACCCAGATCTCGAATTGCCACATAACTGTGTTAAAACTCCCTATAAAAGTGATTTTTTTGCATAATAGGTCTCCTTTAAATGCAATAAAACATCAATTAAAGGTGCAAAAATGTGAATAGCTTTTTTTTATCTGCCACAAATCTAGCATATTTGTCCGACGCACTAACAACAACAATGATCATAAATTGGCGCATCCATGGATACTGTTATTTTCAGATGCACGTTGGCAAGTCTAATACAGCCTGCAATTAAACCCCCAGATTGGCTTGTACTGCATCACGTCTAGATTTCCAAGTCGATTTAATCGTTATCTGTCATTGTTTTGACTCCATCCGCAATTATGAAAGATAAGAAACGGAGCGCAGCTACTTACTAACATCTAATTAGTTTATCAGTGTTGAAAGCGTCGCATAAAAGCCTTTTAGTTTGAAATAAGGTCTTGTGGGTAAACAAACTGCAGGGGGTGTGCAATAAATATCAATAAACATGCTTTCTTCGGTAACATAAGCTTTCAGTTAAACGTTCTAGGTGCTTAGCTGTAATAAATAGAACAGAAAGGATTCTGGCTTTGATTTGTGAAAGCCGCTTTATGTTTTGTCTGCATGCACGAGTCTTTATGAATGCTGCATAAAATTTGCTTTCAGACTCTTGGAGAAGCGGTGTAAGGAGATATAGTGGGAAAAAAATTAAATACTGGCATAAATAAACAAACGTGACTGAAAATAAGACAGAGTGTAAGATTACATGTGGGTGAAGCTTAAAAAGACTGTCAAAAACATGTCAGGGTCGTGTTTGACAACAAAATCTAAAGAAAAAGACATTATTATTTCATATAAAGAGAGCGGATTCTATTTTTAGGGGCATTTATTGACATTGTGACTTTATTTACAATTTAGCGTATCCATCACATTAGGGACAGGTTTGGTAGTATGGGTAGTTTTAGTGATGGGTTAAGGTGTAACAGTATTTTTAAATGTAATTGTAAAAATTTTAAATGTAGCTATAGAAATGAATTACAGCTGTAATTACATGCAGGTATAAAATCAATCTTAAGTACAGTGTAAAAACATGTATTTACACAATAAGTACATTGTAACAACTGATTAAGTTCAGTGCAAGTACATAATAGTTAAGGCCACTTAATATAAATTGGGACTGATAAAAATATTATAGGAAATACTGTGAAAAATTCCTTACTCTGTTAAACATAATTTGGGAAATAATTGAAAAAGAGAAAATAAAAAACTCACAGGCTAATAATTTTGGCTTCAATTGTATGTCTGACTAAAAATACAATTATTCTGACCCAAGTTACTCTATATAATATGTTTGTTGACATTAAAATCATTTAATGTTGCTTGGCTATTCATCACTCATCTGAAAATAATTGTTTCAACCGCAATACCTGCTCATTAGAACTATCATCAAGTTATATTCAGAGCATGCTCGTGATGCTATTGTGTTCTGCTCATTTCTCCTATAATTACTTTTATTTGTTGTCTGTGTAATGTTCCATGTTTTGTGTTTTTATTTCCCTCACCCTCCTCTCTCCACTCTTTGGTTTCTTATTGGTTCAGTTAACTGTCCATCATTGGTATCACAGTGCCAGTTCCACCAATCCCTGGATAAGCCGCGAGGATTTAAAGATCTGACAGATCAGTGTGTGGTGTGTGCTCTTCCTTGGCGTACCTTTGTACTCCACGCTTTTGTGTTTTGGGCATGCTTATTTGGTGATTTATTATCTCAGTTTTACTGTGGTGGTTCGAGCTTTGATGGTTGTTGTGTGATTCTAAACTGCGCCTTATGATATTCTTGTAAGGTTTGTTTTAGTTTAGCTTGTTTTTGTTATATTAGCTTGAGTGTTCTGCCACCTGTGTAATTTTGAGTTTTGTAGTTTAATTAGTTTAGATTGGGTGTCATGTGCACTGAAGATATCGGTTTCATTTTTATTATGATTATCGCCTAGTTTAGACGTTAGACTTGAGGATTGTTTTGTTTTGTTAATTTCTTTGATTTGGCTTACACTCATTGTTTTCATTTAAAGAGTATATTGTAAATGTTTATTTCTTTTTTTCCATTATTATTGTTACATCTTTTGCTTAAACCATTGAGTAAAAAGCTTAAATTCAGAATCGATTCCTGCCTCATCCTTGATAAGTTGCACACATTACATTTGTCTCACCTAAATGTTACAGCATCCCTTTTAAACATCATAAACTCGTAAAAGTCAGTTTTTTAAACAATAATAACAATTCAAAAACTAATGAGGCAGTCACACTGTCCAAATGTGGTTTAGGATTAATACATGTGCTTTTATCCTACCTGGTAGCTATAAAGCACTGCGATGTTGATCTCCACCAGAGCTTGGTCCTTCCACAGGGACGAAGTCTTCCTCGTATCCAGACCCATCATTGTAGCTACTTCCTGAAATCACGGAATTAATCATACTGTAGAGAGAGACTTTTCATACTGTATTCTCTGTGGATCTGAACTGAGGTTAATAGAACTGCCAATCTAAAGTTCTAGAAGTTCTGAAGTGACCAGCAAGACCTTCTAAAAATATATCGCCACTTAAAAATTTGGTTTAAATGGGTTTCTCATGTTAAAGATTTTAAAGGAGATTCTTAAATGTTTTTAAATTTGTTTTGCAGACAAATAAAGCAAGCTACCGTATAAAGTGCTATATAAACAACTGTGACAAAACTGCAGTGCATAAATAAAGAGATTCTGCAAACGTCCACATCACAATGATCAAATGCTTTCTTAAAGAGACAGTCCACCCAAATATGACAATTCTGCCTCAATAGCAGTACTTGCTCTTTACTTGCTCAAAATGTGTTTGAGTGTTCTGTTGAACACAAAAGAAGATACGCTACGTAACAAAAGTCTTGTTGTTGAATCCAGTTTTAAGAGCAACAGATAATAACTCGACTTCTAGTTGATCATTTGAAAAAAAAGTGGCAGAAGGTAGATTTTTCCAAGGAATCATTTGCTGAACCGCATCCCAATTATCACGAATACTGCAGAAGACCTGATGGAACCCGCATGGACACAAGATTCTCACAGAAATCAATCAAGTTTGGTGAAGGAAAAATCATGGTTTGGGGTTGCTTTCAGTATGGGTGCATGCGAAAGATCTACAGAGTGGATGGCAACATCAACAACCGGAGGTATCAAGACATTTGAGCTGCCCATTACATTACAAACCACAGGAGAGGGTAAATTCTTCAGCAGGACAGCGCTCCTTCTCATACTTCAGGCTCCACATCAAAGTTCCTGAAAGCAAAGAAAGTCAAGGTGCTCCAGGATTGGCCAGCCCAATTACCAGAGATGAACATTATTGAGCATATCTGGGATAAGATGTAGGATGAGGAGGCATTGAAGATGAATCCAGATAATCTTGATGAACTCTGGGAGTCCTTCAATAACGCTTTCTTTGCCATTCCAGATGACTTTATTAATAAGTTATTTGAATCATTGCAGAGATGTATGGATGCAGTCCTCCAAGCTCATGGGAGTCATACACAATATTCATTCTGTTTCCACTGCACCATGACTTTATATTCTATACTGTACATTATTTTTGTTAAGTGACAAGTTTTGTCTAAGCAAAGTCAGACCTTACTGTCTTAAATAATTAATAGTCAAGGCATGATCATATTTTATTTTGGTAAAATAAGTGTAATCTAGAGGCTTTGCCTGTCATATAAGCCACCTCTGATACCAAATGATCAACTAGAAGTCAAGTTATTATTTGTTGTTCCTAATACTTGGATAGGCAACAAGACTTTCGTCAGGTAGTGTATTTTAAAAAATGCTGACTTCCAAAGTATTTTTTTACTAATGTGGAAGTCGATGCGACCCCAAAACCAGCATTCTTCAAAATATCATCTGTTGTGTTCAACAGAAGAAAGAAACACATCAAGATTTTAAACCACATGAGGGAGAATAAATGATGAGGTCAATATCACTTTATTAATTTTGTTGTTTTTCTTGTTTTTTTATTGGGGAAAAATACAGGGCATATTTAAATCTAAATGCCACTTTCAGCATCGTGGGCATTGCGAGTATGTTTTCTAACACTAAACTTCTTTTAATCACTAAAAACAACAACAAAGTGTTAGAGTATAATGTGAATTAATGCGAGCATATCATGAGGGCTTTAGGATTTTACTCTCTGAGTGCCTTTCAGAAGTCATTTCCAAAGAATTTATTTCATAGATTTATTTTAATATTAAACGATTGTAAAAACATGATTGAAAACAGCATGCTTGTGAATTAAAATATGCAGGAATTAAATAGAGCAATTAAAAAAAGACAAACAATGCGTAATATACCGTATAATCAGCTTAATGCATTTTAACGAATCATCAAACACAAACTTGTCATTCTTAATTTGCTGTTCTGTTACAATGTCTAATGCATATGCATGGAGATAATGAAATGTAATGCAGTGCAGGCTCAAACTGTCTGACTTTTTGAAAGGCTCTCAGTGGAAAAGTGATGATTTGTAGTTTATCTGTTGTAGTTTATCATTAGCATTACACTGATTTGAAATAAACAACTTCAACAGTGACAATTATGCTGAACCAAGCAGTTTTAATTTACTAGAACTGCAACAGCATTCTACTGTACATTACTCTCATTTGCATTAATTGCTACAATGTTCGACAATGTGAAATATGTTAAAATATTACTTACTCTTTTATTCTTCATCTATGCTAAGCTGCTTTGACACAATCTACATTGTAAAAAGCGCTACAGAAATAAAGATTAATTTGGTACCTCGAGTATATTGTATCGAGAGCTGTCGCAGAAGTCTCTCACACCAATTTCTGTTCCCATGTACCAGCCGCTGAAGGGACATGCGGTGAACTCCAGTCCTCCGATCTCTAAAAGCATGTTTGAGACAGCAGGAAGGCCGTACCACTTTAGATTCAGCTCCTTAAACCATTCAAACCTAGACAAACACAGGCAGGGTTAGTTCATCCAAAAACAAAATTTAGCCCATAAGACCCTCAAGCCATCCTACTGTACATCAGTCGGCCATGATGGAGAGCAGAACATATACAATGCCACTGAACCGAACAAATCTTGCATATTTTGCCAATTACTGCTGCTGAAAATGATCAACTATTGTCATATTTTAGCCTGTATAATTGGTCGGACCAAAAACTACATTTAGAGTACTAAAAAACTGCCAAAAATCAAGCAGAGTAGAGGCTATTAAAGTCAGTTAGTCAAAATATCTCACCTTTTCTTAATCACCAAGTACTTTTTATATGATTTAGCAACTTCTGCACATTCACTGGCCACTTTATTAGGTACACCTTACTAGTACCGGGTTGGACCCCCTTTTGCATAGATTCAACAAGGTACTGGAAATATTCCTCAGAGATTTTGCTCCATATTGACATGACAGCATCACGCAGTTGCTGCAGATTTGTCGGCTGCACATCCATGATGCGAATGTCCCGTTCCACCACATCCCAAAGGTGCTCTTTTGGATTGAGATATGGTGACTGTGGAGGCCATTTGAGTACAGTGACATGGCGCGTTATCCTGCTGGAAGTAGCCATCAGAAGATGAGTACACTGTGGTCAATTAGCGATGGACATGGTCAGCAACAATACTCAGGTAGGCTGTGGTGTTGACACAATGCTTAATTGGTACCAATAGGCCCAAAGTGTGCCAAGAAAATATCCCCCACACCATTACACCACCACCGCCAGCCTAAATTGCTGATACAAGGCAGGATGGATCCATGCTTTCATTTTGTTGATGCCAAATTCTTACTCTACCATCCAAATGTCACAGCAGAAATCGAGACCCATCAGACCAGGCAACGTTTCTCCAATCTTCTATTGTCCAATTTTGGTGAGCCTGTGCAAATTGTATCCTCAGTTACCTGTTCTTAGCTGACAGGAGTGGCACCCGGTGTGGTCTATTGCTGCTGTAGCCCATCCACCTCAAGGTTAGAGACGCTCTTCTGAATTCCTCGGTTGTAACAAGTGATTATTTGAGTTACTACTGCCTTTCTATCAGCTGAAACCAGTCTGGCCATTCACCTCTGATCTCTGGACAACACGGCATTTGTGCCCACAGAACTGCCGCTCAATGTATATTTTCTCTTTTTCAGACCATTCTCTGTAAACCCTAAAGATGGTTGTGAGTGAAAATCTCAGTAGATCAGCAGTTTCTAAAATGCTCAGACCAGCCCGTCTGGTACCAACAACCATGTCACGTTCAAAGTCACTTAAATCACCTTTCTTCCCCATTCTGATGCTTGGTTTGAACTGCAGCAGATCGTCTCGACCATGTCTACTTGCCTAAATGCACTGAGTTGCTGCCATGTGATTGGCTGATTAGAAATTTGCGTTGACGAGCAGCTGGACGATGTACCTAATAAAGTGGCTAGTGAGTATATATGGTGTCTTGGCTTTGCAATTAAAAAAAGCTATTATTAAAAAGAGGGCTTAAAATCAAGCAGAGCTTCTCCACAATATTGTCTGTACCTATAAATTGCATGAGCCCTTTATATTTCAATGGATTCTGACTGGCTGCCAGTGTTTATTAGTTGGAAAAAATATTCTGAATATCGCTTCTCTACAACTTTATTGTTATAGTTGTAGTATGAACTCTGTTGTTGTTTTATATTGAGAAAGATTTTTAGAACAATGTCTTTATAGTTATCTTTATACTTATAGTGTGAACAGCCTTTAAATCGTGAGCTAATTTTCAATTTCGAATGAACTAACCCTTTAAAACCAGTGTAGAGAGGCATGCTACACGCTCAAACATGATTTGAGGTTTATTTGCATAACATTATGCAGTCAGTAGAATATCTTGGCATATCCAGATGTACACCATTAGGCTTGAAGAGTTTTCTGTTTACACTTTTTATCATAATTTCTCTGCAAGTAAATGCGCACATAGTAAGCATCGCCAACACTGTCATTATCTCTAAACTGGCACCTGCAGGCATCTCGAGAGCTGCGCTAAGAGGCCAATTTCACCTGTCTTTTATGAATACTGAAAACACATGTACTCCGGTGGAATTGGCTGATCTATGCATAAGTATTCGCATAATTATCGCACAAAATATTGTGGTGACTGCATCCATTATAGCCACAGAATTATACCAGCATTTGTTAACAAAAGAAACAATATGTACATGTATTTCGTCCATTCAGATATGTTTGTTTGGACGGTCAAATCTTTCAGCGCTGACAAACTGCCTATGATGGACATCATATCAGTGCTGGAAAAATTTGAGTGCTGAAAACTATTTTTTTTCTGTAGCGCTTTTAATGGTTTTATTTCTACCAGTGCCTTCAAGGAATGTTTGATTTATCTGCAATTTGACTTCGTACTGTCAAAATTGTTTACATATTTCCAACACGTTTGAAATCACAGTAATGTTTTAGCCCACCTTCAGCAACCAATTCAAGGTTTATTTTAGAAATCCTCGCCGAGTGGTGCGCAATATGCATTACTTTTCTTGATTTTCCTGTATAGAAGCTGCATCATGGTCATTCTCGTTTGAGCTAGAAAGTCTGGCTGTTTATTTTTTCAAGTGGGTGATGTGTGTGCAAATAAGAGTGGTTATGTGAGGGTTTTATCGTGTTATGTAAAAATGTCACTTGGTTCTAAAATTAAATAAAGTTTTGATAAGTAACATCATTACTCTCGCCAACCTGATTTCAGCACGTAGGACATGTTCCTGGATTAACATCTATGCTGATCCTGAAACAACATTCCAATCAGCCAATCAGAATTAAGGGATACAGTTTAGACTTACGGTTAGGTTTGTGGACTTTTACATGATTGTTATCCAACTATTTTTACCTCTGATTTTGGGAATAATTTACCGTTATGGTTGGGTTTCGGGGTAGGGAATGGGTATGGATTATATTTCTGAACAAAAATTATGTTCCAGGATCAACATATATGGATTAGGATCACATCCTACTTTGCAAAATCATGATGTGCTTATTACTCTACTCTAACCAATAATAATTGATCATGATAGGAAAGGTTATATTTGACTATATTCTGACTGGTTTGTACACACTGTAAAAAAATATTGAAAAACAAAATAATAAAGTGAAATATGTATATGAATGTAATGATATTACTTTTCTAAGTAACAAGTAACGCATTACGTAAAAAAGTAATAATATTTGAGTTACTTTTAAAAAAAATCTAATGCAAGTTACTTTTTAGTTTAATTAATTTGCTTTAAAAATATGCTGAATTAAAAAATGAATCCCGCACTGAATGAAGGAATGCACTATCCACAGGAACAGACAGAAACAAAGATGGCAGAGTCTTAAATTTCTGCAATGAAAGTTTTCTCATTATTTTGAACGCATAGAAGTAAAGGAAAAGGGGGGTTGTCTCAATAGAAAATATATTTTATGTAACTAGTAAGACAAAAAGTAAAAAAAAAAATAGCAAACACATTTCTTTAAACTTTCAACAATCTGTGTAATCAGAATGCATAGCTCTGGGTCAGGACGTTGTCAGAAGATAACATTATCCTAAATGTTTTTTTTGTGTGTGTGCGTGCGTGTGTGTGTGTGTGCGTGCGTGTGTGTGCGCGTGTGTGTGTTTTAAAAGTAAATGAAGGTTATACAGTGTGTTGTTGAGTGTGGAGTTCCTCCTTTAAAAAAGTTCCGAAAGAGATCAAGCCTCAGCCAGGTATAAAAAAAGTAATGGAAAAGTAACTGAAAAGTAACTTAACGCATTGCTTATCATAAAAACTAAGTAACGAAACTAATATCTTTGGAGTTACTCAACATTGTAATGCATTACTTTCAGGAGTAACTTTCCCCATATATATAGTTGAAGTCAGAATTATTAGCCCCCCCATTGAATTTTTTTTCATTTTTAAATATTTCCCAAAATGATGTTTAACACAGCACGGAAATTTTCACAGTATGTCTGATAATATTTTTTTCTTCTGGAGAAAGTCTTATTTGGTTTATATTGGCTAGAATAAAAGCAGTTTTTAATTTTTTATAAACCATTTTAAGGTCAATATTATTAGCCCCTTTAAGCTATTTTTTTCTATAGTCTACAGAACAAACCATTGTTATGCAATAACTTGCTTAATTACCCTAACATGCCTACTTAACCTAATTAACCTAGTTAAGCCTTTAAATGTTACTTTAAGCTGTATAAAAGTGTCTTAAAAAATATATAGTCAAATATTAGAAATGTGTTGAAAAGATCTTCTCCGTTAAACAGTGGGGGAACACCATTTCAAATATTCCACTTCAAAATGTCACATAATACAGTGAGTTACTTGCCTTTTTTCTAACTGGGTTTTAAATATACACTTGAAGTCTTTATTATTATCTTAAATTATTAGCCCTCCTGTAATTTTTTTTTTTAAACATTTCCCAAGTGAAGTTTTATAAATTAATTTAGAGAGGAGCATGTGATATGATTGATTGCAGCTAGTCTCTCACCTGTAATCAGCAATAATCCAATCAGACTGATCCAAGCCAATAAATAGACAGATTTTGCCTACTGCCTTATCTTTATTTTAGAAGAATCCCCCCTTCCACCCACTCTCCTCCTTTTACCAGGGGGAGCTTTCGAGACCTACCTGATCTCGGACCCCATTATATGCTTACTGACCAGGCGGGAGCCCTGGCCTCGATTATCTCTGAGCTCAGGGTTCTCTCCCGGGGCAGAACGCCAAACCTGCTAATAGCGTCAAGCAATATCTAAGTGTGAACTTTTGAAATGATGTTTAACAGAGCATGGAATTTTTTACAGTATTTCCTATAATAGTTTTTCTTCTGGAGAAAGTCTTATTTGTTTTATTTTGGCTAGAATAAAAGCAGTTTAAAATTTTTTTTAACCATTTTAAGGTCAATATTATTAGCCCCCTTAAGCAATATTTTTTAGATAGTCTACAGAACAAACCATCGTTATACAATGACTTGCCTAATTACCCTAATTTGCCTAATTAACCTAGTTAAGCCTTTAAATGTCACTTTAAGCTGCATAGAAGTGTCTTGAAAAATATCTAGTCAAATAATATTTACTGTCATCATGGCAAAAATAAAATAAATCAATTAGAAATGAGTTGTTAAAACTATTATGTTTAGAAATGTGTTCAAATATCTTTCTTTTTATTTAAAAGAAATAGGGTAAAAATATACAGGGGGCTATTAATTCAGACTTTTTAAATACAAATGCATGATTGTTGAGTACAATTCATTCAATTATAAACTTACATAACAGAGAGTACCTCAGGACGCAAGTATATAATCATCTCTGAGACATATCAGTGTCAAACTGACAGCATTCAACAAGCAAACCCAGGCAAGATCTGGAAAAAGGGCAAGTTTAATGCCAAACTAGCCCACGTTCCTGATTTTAGTTGCATAAGAGGCTCAGCTTGAGTTCTCTGTTGCTATGCATCATGAAGCTCTGCACATTACAGCCTCTCTGATATGTGGTTTCCCTTCGCCATATTATACTCACTATCATCATATTCTTGGGTGGATGAACATTTTAGGTGCCAAGTATGTTAAGACTTGATTCAATCGTGTTTATACTCATTTATCAAACAGACTGACCGCCAAATAAAATAATATAGTATGTTTGGTCGTTCTTACTTTGGATGTATGATGGGAACCTCAAGTACAAGATCATCAGGGATCTCAAAAAGCTCTGGATCATTCCCATTGGCTTGGAGAAGAAGGGGCAAAACATCAAACCGGCCTTTTGGAGCTTTCCATCCTTGCTGCATACAGATCTAAAAGGCAAAAACAAGCAATGCAGATCAATAAAGTTTAGAAGATATAAAGCTGATATAAACATGTAAGGCTTGTAGTTTGTCACTTTCGCCTAAATAGATCAATGGTTTTATTCACTTTACCTCATACTTCAGTTTCTCATCAAATCATGTGACCAATCAAAAGCTCTTTAGTATCTGACATGCACCGCCCTCTTCAAGTCGCTTCTCATTTGATGCGCTTGAGTTCAACCACTCTCACTGGGAGAGCTGTGATAAGGCAAAATGCTATTGGTTGTTTTTTTTTTAAAAAAGGAGAGGAGCTACACTATGTCCCACCGTCTCTTCATATTTTGGTTGAGATTATGTCGAACATTAAATAAAAATGCATATTTTAAAGCACTTCAAGGGACATTTATTAGACTGATTAGACTGGATTACATTTATTAGACAGGAATTAGACTGATTCCTGTGACGCTCCAGAGACAGACGAGTCTTCGCTGAGGCCAGCCTCCGCCACTGAGACTGCAGCTCTGCACAAGACGTTTGGCCAGCGGAGAAATTAAAATGGTCGTGCACAAACTGAGCCTGGTTTCTCTCAAGGTTTTTTTTTTCTTCACTTCCGCCATTAGTGAAGTTTTTTTCCCTCTCCGCTGTCGCCACTGGCTTGCATGGTTCGGGATCTGTAGAGCTGCGCATTGTTGGATTTGCTCTTCAGTGTTTGGACTCTCAGTAGTGATTATTAAACCACACTGAACTGAGCTGAACTGAACTGAACTTAAACATTACAAACTGAACTACACTGTTCCTATTTACTGTGACCTTTTATGTGAAGCTGCTTTGACACAATCTACATTGTATAAGCGCTATAATTGAATGAATTGTACTCACCAATCATGCATTTGTATTTAATAGCCCCCTGTATATTTTCCCCCTATTTCTTTTAAATGAAAAGAAGATATTTTAACACATTTCTAAGCATAATAGTTTTAATAAATAATTTCTTATAACTTAATTTATTTTATCCTTGCCATGATGGCAGTAAAGGTGAATTGAATTGAATTGACATTTAAATCCAACTTAAAGCAGTCAGGACCATTCGGCTGTAAAGTAAAGGTAATTTAGTTAAAAATAATGGTAAGTTCCTTGCACGGACTAATTGTTTCTCTTCATGAGACTTAAAGTCTCATCATGAGCAACGTTATTATGGTTTTTATTCAGCCATTGACTTGCATTTTATAAATGACCAAGAATGACGGTTTAAGTTTATCCATGAATTGATTATATTTATTTAATGGTGAATAAATTGACAGCAAATGTTCTTTTTGGGGGGTAATCCATCCCATTACCAAAGTAAAAACTGTATAGATTATTTTAATGGAGCAGCATATTTAAAAATAACACTTTAGTACCAATACCACTTTAGTATAACTCCCTCTTGTCTGCTGTCCCATGCAAAGTTCGTTGTCTTTCCTTCCAGTGTCATACCCAGTCGTGTCCTGTCCAGCCCTACTCTTCCCTGCCAGCCCAGTCAGGTTTGTTTTAGTTGTGTTTTCCCCCTCTGGGTTGTTTTTGTTTCCTTTTTGATTAAATTTTTTATTACATGAATATCCATTTTAAGCGGCGTTACACTGCACTTTTCGCCCCATAGACTTTCATTCATTCATTCATTCATTTTCCTTTCGGCTTAGTCCCTTTATTAATCCGGGGTCGCCACAGCGGAATGAACTGCCAACTTATCCAGCACATGTTTTACGCAGTGGATGCCCTTTCAGCTGCAACCCATCTTTAGGAAACCTCCATTCACACTCATTCACACATACACTACGGACAATTTAGCCTACCCAATTCACCTGTACTGCATGTCCTTGGACTGTGGGGGAAACCGGAGCACCCGGAGGAAACCCACACGAACGCAGGGAGAACATGCAAACTCCACACAGAAACGCCAACTGACCCAGTCGAGGCTTAAACCAGCAACCTTCTTGCTGTGAGGCAACAGCACTACCTACAGCGCCACTGCGTTGCCCGACTTCCATTCATACGCACGCAAATACGTCAGATCAGAAATGCAAGCTCGTGCGACAAGTTTCGCAGTTCGCTGCATTGGAAAGTTCAAGCTTGGTGAACTATGACCAGCGAAAATGCATCACGTGTTTGTGTGAGACCAATCAAAGATCAAAACATGACCTCTCTGGACAAAAATTTTAAATATGGACCAATCACTCCAATCATCTTGTTTAATCCTGCCCCATTTCGCAGCGCCATACAACAAAATTTACATTTTCAGGCACAAACTCTAGTGTGACCGCGGCATTAGTTCTCGTCCTTTCCTGAATCTTGATATATACATTAGATTAGTCAGTACCTAACAAAAATAAATAAATCACAATCCAAAAATGTTTAAAACCAAATTAACATGTTGGGAAAAAATATTAAATAACATTAATAAACAGAAAAAATCATAAAAACATAATTTTGTTTTGTTTTTAAATAAATCACATGAATTCACCCCCACCAGCCCCCCATCCCCCCGGTCTTTACTTTCTTCCGCGACTCCCCAATTTCGTCCGCGACACCTTCTTGGTGCAATCGTTTTTTCCTATGTAATTGTGTCTTATGATAGGTAAAAATGTTTTCCAACATGTACATTTTTTCTCGAGCTTTGTAAAAGTGTTTTGCACTTCCCGGCCACCATAATTCTCTGCATTCTTGTAATTAAGAAACAGCCACTGGTTACCGTTTTCCAGCATTCTTCAAAATATCTTCTTTTCTCTTCAAAAGGTTTCACAGCTTTAGAAGCACCTGAGGATGAGTCCATGATGATAGAATTTGAATATTTGGCTGAACTCGCCCTTTAAAAAGCTTTATATAACTAACATCAGCCCAACGCTGCCAGGAAATAGCCATGGAACCTCAAAAAACTCTATTATGAATCACTTTGACACTTCAATTTTGTGCGAACAAGTAACATGCGTCAATCAATGTCAGGGGGCTGCTTTTGTTGAGTCTGTGAGCCCAACAATCAAAATGACATCAATCTCACCTCTGTAAGCTCTACAGAAGCTGGATCTCCAAGAATTGATCCATCGGGCTGCTTGTAGCCTGCATAGCGGATCAGCTGGCTGTTCCACACCCGGAAGTCATGCTTCCCGTCTGTCTTCTGGGGGAAGATGGTAATAGCCGATCTGCACATCAGAGACCAGAGATCATTGTGATGAATGCTAAAATTATATTTGTGGATTGACACTTTCAGTCCTCTAATTCAGTGTTTCTCAACCGTGTTTCTAGATGCACAACAACAGCACATATGTTGGATGTCTCCCTTATCTGACCCATTCACTTCAGGTTTTGGAGTCTCTTCTAATGTTTTGATGAGTTGATTCAGGTGTGTTTGATTAGAGAGAGGTTGAAAGTGTGTAGTGTTGGTGTGCCTTCAGGAACAGGGTTGGGAAACACTGATCTAATTAAGCCAGTTTTACAGACTCTGTGAAATCGACCCTTAATATTAAACTCACTGGATGCTTTATTAGGCACAGCTGCTCATTAATGCAAACATTTAAATCAGCCAATCATACCGCACCAACTAAATGGATTTAGGCATGCAAATAATGATCTGATGAAGTTCAAAACAAGCATCAGAATGGGGATAAAATGTGATTTCAATGACATTTCAATGAGTATTTATACTCCGCTCATGCTTCGCCTCTTTGCACTTGTTTGTTATCCTTCGGTCGGTGCGATGATGTGCAAACAAAATGTTGACGGTTGGCCACGCCTACTTGTAGCTACTTTTGCGTTCTTCAGAAACCTATGGATGACGTCACGGATACTACGTCTATATCTTTTACAGTCTATGGTTAAAACCAAGAATAAGAAGATGAGGCTGTAGCTTAGATTTACAATCATACACAGAACATGCAGATCTCACAAATAAGGGAGGACTATTCCATAACTAACGACTGGTCATTGGAAACGCACGGTCAGCTCTCAGCTTTAGTCTTGTTCTTGACAGAATAATGCAGAATAATGAGCAAGGTTTCCAGCACCTTGCTGAATCTGTGCCAAGAAAAAATAAGGCATCTCGTTGCAAAAATGAATGTGTATTAGTGGGGTAATGCTTACCCTGCTGTTTGCTGATTAATTATACAACACTATCACCTTAATATTGCTAATTATATAGTAGTTTATCATTTTCACTGCAACAAAATGCTTTTCTTAAGAGTTTTCTTAAATTGGAGCTATTATGCCTCTTTTTACAAGATGATGTCCCTAGAGTGTGTATGTGACTCACTCTGTTTCAGCTTAAAATACCACACAAATAATGTTTGATAACTCTTTGAAACTGCCCTTTTAAGGCTTTGATCTTAATTATGCTGTTTTAGTGACTGTCGCTTTAAATTCAAATGAGATTGTGCTCTTTTCAAAAGAAGGCGGAGCTACAAATGACTCTGTATCAGCATAGTGGCAGATTCAAAAACAAGACTAACGTTCTACGCTAATAAGGGAAAGATCGTCACTAATGGGCGGGGCTTTCCACCTCTGATGACACAAAGGGAGAATGTCAAACAAAGTGTTTCTGCAGTTTTACCAAGTGTGATTATAAAAGATAAAATGAATACATTTTTACCATTAGAGGCTGGTTATATTTACACACTGTTGCAACACCACTGTGTTTACACCCCTAATAAAAGTGAGTTTTTGCATGATAGGTCCCCTTTAAATCAAGAAGCAAAAAATATATAGTCCTGTTTTTATAAATAATAAGTTAATGGGGTAAGCAACATCATCTTGTTTTATAGTAGCTTTGAAATAAGATTATTTTACTTATCTGAGCAGCAGAATATTTTGCTTGTTTTAAGGAAAAACTCTCTTCATTTTGACTGATTATTTCTGAAAACAAGACAATAGGCCCTATCATACTCTCGGCAAAATAAGGCGCAAGGTGTGTATGGCGTAATTTGTTGCCATTTTCAGATGAGCGCAACTGTAATTTTCACGTTTTGTGTGACGTTGTCATGTTTTTAAATAGCAAATACTTTTGAACAACTTTGTGGACTCATGGGTGTGCTGGTCTATAAAGGAGGTGTGTTAAGGTGCAGTGTTGGCGCGTTGCTATTTTGCGAAATTAAAATAGTCCGTGACATTGACCAACTAAAAGCTGCTCTAAAGTCCAGCGGAGAGCACGTTAGTTATGCACCTATGTGGGTCCAAACACTTAAACATTGCTCAATACACACATGATGTACAACAATACACAAATATCTTTGCATCTGAAAAAACTTTAAAGATTAAAATGTGACAAAATTTATTATTTTCTATAAATATAAAAACCACTGTCTCCATGTCTTCTTCACCTCAGGGGGGCTTTTTTGAGTTTATTCATGACAATTTATATTTGTATAATGTTATTATTATTAGCAGTATTAGTTATGATATGCATATTTATATTTGCTTTAATAAAAACAAGTTTAGATTTGTCCATCTGCCGGGTTTTAGAGACAAATGCATCACCATATGGGGCATAAGAATAGGACATGTGTTTGGATATAACTTAAGTTTTTTGACCACACATCGTTATTATTGTTCATTTATTTGTTTGCTGGAAATTAGAACTGAATTTAGAAATAGTTTTAAAACAAATCTTTCTAATTATCAAACAGAATTAAATATGTAGACTAATGGATGTCTTCAGTGGAGTGCATACAACATTTCCTTACTTTATGAAAGTAATGGAGTAAAGGGTTAAAGTAAAGTAAAGAGAAGCTAAAGAGGTTGAATGGAGGAGGCTCATTCTTTATCCTCGCGCTGCTGATGGTCTGCTTTCTCGCTAGTGAAGCGTTCAGTTTTTCCACTTACAAAGTCCAACATGAAAATAGCAAATGCACCATGGGGTGATGCAACTGACTCTTAAAGGGAATGAGAGAGGAGACTCTGTTTGGTTTAATGCATGTTATGCTCAAAACGCACCCATAACTCATTAAGAGAATAAGCACAACCCTGTTAGACTGTCAGGGCACAAAGCATATTTTTCCATCCTTAAAATAGCTAAAGTGGATTCAGACATGCCCTTAATGCTTTTGCACCATACACTTTAGACTTTGAGCTTAGATCGTTAAAAAAAAAGAGTCCGATATGTTTTGCTTGTCTATGCTAAATAAATGCTTCTTGATTTAAGAATTTGTAGATATTTGGACTAGAAACCAGACAGAAATTCTAAATAAGAAAAGCATTTTTTTGCAGTGTACCAAACCGAATTGAGCTTTCAATGCTGAAAATACCTCACATTGACGTCAGATTAGCGCTCCAACGGCGCTGAGGTGCTTTTACTTGTTGACTGACTTCAACAGTATGCTAAGAGCACAAAGTGTCAGTCCAAGTAATCTAAATAACAAGCGGTGTCACCCTCCAAATACGACTCTGGATGAAATTTGGGTCACCAGCCTGTTTGCAGAAGCGTTTCTTGCTAACAGAGAAATGCGCCTTGATTTGTTTATGTGTAGGAGACCTCTGACGTTTATTCTGGCAGGTCCCGATGATGTAAGAAGCAAGCGTGGGGGGTTTGCGACCGTATAAAAGCGTTTCCTTCTTCGTCTACTTTTAATTCCCCCCGTTTCCTCGCTCACTTCTCTCCGGCTCTAATCATTCTGTTAGACTGACGCTAATTAAACAGAACAGAGAGTAAGTGTCGTGTATGATTAGCTTCGTAACGTGGCAGCGGTGCCAGTGTTGGGCGATGCTGTGGCAGGTGCTGCACTGAGGGCTGTGCAATAAGGTGACAAACAGAGAATGGGAACACACACTTTGACAGGGAAGGAGGCAAGAGAAAAGGAGATGCAGAAAAAAGATAGGAGCTGGTGAAAATTGGCCACACTAACCTGAGGTTTCCTTTGTTGGTGGCGTATTTGATGTGGTTGCAGATGTAATTAAACATTCCATGAGCGGTTGTGCAGTCGCGGGCGTCAAACACCTTAGTGGAGAGAAATTCACTTTTCAGGACACTTTTTTTTTCATTATCACTGCATTTCAATAGGTATCACACTCTTGATGAGGGTTGGGGATAGTTTGATGGAGGACTGCTTTTTGAAAAATGCTGAACATGAATTGACGTTAATATCGGCTTATTTGGAGCAAGGTTATTATGGTTAAAATAAATAAAAAAAAAATTTTTGTTACTTGACACACAGTAAACATACTTAACTTTAAGCTGAATTGATATCAAAACCGGCTTATTTGGAGCAGGGTTATTATAGTTAAATTAAAAGTTAATTATTTTTGTTACTTGACATTATTTTTGTTACTTGACACGCAGTAAATGTACTTTAAGCTGAATAGATTTTAATATCGCCTTATTTGGAGCAGGGTTATTATGGTTAAAATAAATAAATAAATAATTTTTGTTACTTGACACACAGTAAACATACTTAACTTTAAGCTGAATTGATATCAAAACCGGCTTATTTGGAGCAGGGTTATTATAGTTAAATTAAAAGTTAATTATTTTTTTTTACTTGACATTATTTTTATTACTTGACACTCAGTAAATGTACTTTAAGCTGAATAGATTTTAATATTGGCATATTTGGAGCAGGGTTATTATGGTTAAAAAATAAAATATAAAAATTTTTGTTATTTGACACACAGTAAATGTAATGTACTTTAAGATGAATTAATATTAATATCTACTTATTTAGAGAAGGGTTATTATGGTTAAATAAAAAAAATAAATAAATAAAAAATTATTTTGTTATTTGACAGACAGTAAATGTACTTTAAGCTGAATTGATATTAATATCAGCTTATTTGGAGCAGGGTCATTATGGTTAAAATATAAATAAAATGAAATTATTTTTGTTATTTGACACACAGTAAATGTAATGTACTTCAAGCTGAATTAATATTAATATCTACTTATTTAGAGCAGGGTTATTATGGTTAAATAAAAAAATAAATAAAAATAAATTATTTTTGTTATTTGACACACGGTAAATGTACTTTAAGCTGAATTGATATTAATATCGGCTTATTTGGAGCAGGGTTATTATGGTTAAAATATAAATAAAATGAAATTATTTTTGTAATTTGACAGACAGTAAATGTACTTTAAGCTGAATCGATACTAATATTGGCTTATTTGGAGCAGGGTTATTATGGTTAAAATATAAATAAAATGAAATTATTTTTGTTATTTGACACACAGTAACTGTAATGTACTTTAAGCTGAATTAATATTAATATCGCCTTATTTGGAGCAGGGTTATTATGGTTAAATAAAAAAAATTAAAAATTATTTTTGTTACTTGACACATAGTAAGCGTACTTAACTTTACACTAAAATGAATAAAAGTACAGTTAAATGTAAAATAAAATCAATAAAAACTATACAGGAATATTAAAAATAATAAAAGCTAATAAAACTGATTAAAAACAACTGTTAAAACTAGTCAACTAAAAATGCTACCTAAAACAAAAGTAAAAAGTATAATAATAAAAAATTGAAATATAATAAACGCCAACTGAAAATTCTAATGTATTAATAATTACTATAAATTCATTTTATTTCAGCTACTTTAGCATGGAAATGCTTAAAATGTTTATTTAGTGTAACTACTAAAACTAAAATAAATAAATAGCATATAGACATTGAAACAATGACAAAAACACAGCAGGACGACTAAAACTAGCCTTAATTAAACTAATAAATAAAAAAGAATACAAACTATATAGTCATAAAAATCTAAAATTGATAAAAATGACGGAAACATCAACATAACTAAAAAAGGTATCAAATCAAACCAGCAAATACAAAAATAAAAACCAATTCAAGTCAATACTTAATTTATTTTTTTAAATATTATAACAATAGTTTTAGGAGCCATACATAAAAAGCAAACATGACTAAAAGTGACAAAAATGTCAACATAACTAAAACAGTCATAAACTAAAACCAGCAAATAACATAAATAAAAACTAATTCAATTCAATACTAAATATAGTGTTTATTTTTTTAATAATCAAAAAAATCTGGGAACCATCTAAGGATCTAGAATAAGCAATTTTATAATACTCCAAAAAAAAAAAAATAAATAAAAAAAAACTGGCTCAATACCTGTAATTTGGACCACTGAATTCGTCCCACACAGCGAGCTGCATTTCTCCACGCATGCTTGGCCCCATAGATCAGCTCTGTGTCCTTTAACTGATATGTTCCAGAAGTTTCGATTTCTTTTTTGACTTCTTCTAGCCGGTCAACGTGGGCCTTTGAACCACATCTGTTCAGACAGCAACCAAAAACATACAGTTGAGTTAATTTACAAGAGAATTATTAAATATATATACACAGTTGAAGTCAGAATTATTAGCCCCCCTGTTTATTTTTTTCCCCAATTTCTGTTTAACGGAGAGAAGATTTGTTTTAAACACATTTCTAAACTTAATAGTTTTATTAACTCATTTCTAATAACTGATTTATTTTATCTTTGCCATGATGACAGTAAATAATATTTGACTAGATATTTTTCAAGACACTTCTATACAGCTTAAAGTGACATTTGAAGACTTAACTTGGTTAATTAGGTTAACTAGGCAGGTTCGGGTAATTATAGGCAAGTTATTGTATAATGATGGTTTGTCCTGTAGACTATTGAAAAAAATATATAGTTTAAAGGGGCTAATAATTTTGACCTTAAAATGTTTTAGTTTTTTTACATCTGCTTTTATTCTAGCCGAAATAAAACAAATAAGAAAAAAAAGAAGAAAAAGTATTATCAGACATACTGTGAAAATTTCTTAGCTCTGTTCAACATCATTTGAGAAATATTTAAAAAAGAAAAAAACTAATAATTTTGACTTCAACTGTGTATTTAAAATAAATACATATTTGTATGATCACTTAAATAATATTAAAGTATAATAATTTGTATGGCATTTAGTTTATACATAAAGACATAATATCTGTCACACTGACAATAAAACATAATTTTGAACTTTTTAATAATAATTTCAAAAACATTATTAGAAAACATTAAATTTTGCATTTAATATGCTTTCTATATAAAATAACTTTGTCTTCTTAATTTGATTCAGACAATAGTCTTCTACCGGTCTCAAAAAGTATGGTTGTGATTAATTATCATGATAATTGGTATTATCATGATATTAGCCTAAACTGCAAAAAAAGATTACTTTAACATGTATAATAACCCAAAAATACTTAGTGTATTGCTTTATTATGTATAGGCAAAATAAAGTTGCCAAAGAACGAGAAAGTACAACAGGTAAGACACTACAATAAAATCTCATTAGTAAATGATAGTTACTTAGTTAGTTAGTTAGTTACAGCTAAAGTCAGAAATTTTAGCCTTTCTTTAATTTTTTTTTTCTTTTTAAAATATTTCCCAAATGATGTTTAAAAGAGCAAGGAAATTTTCACAGTATGTCTGATAATACTTTTTCTTCTGCAGAAAGTCTTATTTGTTTTATTTCGGCTAGAATAAAAGCAGTTTTTAATTTTTAACACCCTTTTAAGGACAAAATTATTAGCCCCTTTAAGCTATTTTTTTTTTTCGATAGTCTACAGAACAAACCATCGCTATACAATACCTATCCTGCCTAGTTAACCTAATTAACTTAGTTAAATGTCACTTTAAGCTGTATAGAAGTGTCTTAGAAAAATATCTAGTGAAATATTATTTACTGTCATCATGGCAAAGATAAAATAAATCAGTTATTAGAGATGAGTTAATAAAACTATTATGTTTAGAAATGTGTTGAAGAAATCTTCTCCGTTAAACAGAAATTGCGGGAAAAAAATAAACAGGGGGGCTAATAATTCTGACTTCATCTGTATATGCTAAAGTAAAATATAAAAACGACAGCTGGATTTAATTAATTAACTCAAATTAATGCGAAAGTTGTTATTTTAATAAATTATTGCATGATTAGGTATTAAGTAAGAAATTAACATCAGCTAAGATTAATACACGTGCCCGCTGTTGTCATTATATTGACTTTAGTTGAATCAACTATTTTTAAAACATTTTTACATTTTTAAAAATAGAACATGTGAAACCTGTACAGAGTCAATGAACAACAGGTCTATAAAAGAGAAGAGAACAGAGCAAAACAGAACACAGACCCCCCTAGTATTTTGTGATTCTGCGATCGCTGAATCTAACTCAAAATATAAAAAAAAAAAAGTACCAAATTTTTGTGATCCTTCAAAATTGTTAATTAAACGCAAAATAATCGCAAATTTAAATAATCTCATAAAACTTAAAATTTCAAACCATATAATCAAAGGATATTTATTTCAGTTTGCAATGAATTGTTTTGCATGACATATAGACATTACATACACAGCGCACGTGATGTATTTGAGTGTCTCACGAAAAATGACGTCTCATCTGCGCCTTCACAATCATTACATTACATGAAGGGGGAATGTGGGAGTGTTCAGCTTGTGCAGTAAGTAGATGCAGATAAAGCGGGACTGATTTACATGTGAAGTCATAACAAAGATGAGATATAGACATCCTGATTGTGCGTTTGATGTGCTTTAAACTGCAAAAGAAAGTTGGGGAAAACGGAGCAATGGAACAGACAGGTGGAGATTGGTTCAAGGGTGATGGCCACTGGACGTGACCAAATTGAAGGACATTATTTGTGCTTTACATGTATGGATGGTATTATGATGCGTGTCAAATCGATAAATTATTTCGTTGAACGCTTTCCCTGATGAGTTTTACGTCAATAAAAGCCCTTACGGAAGCCTTAACGCATGTCCGATGCTCCGGGGAGTGAAATCTGAGAGAAAGTAAGATCGTGGATAGAAATAAGAGTAATACAACTTTCCATTGTCTTAATCCCTAGCGTTTGAGACCTTGTCTTGACAAGAGACCAAAAAAAAAGCTTTATTTTTATGATTTGTGTCAGTGTTTCAGATTGCACACCTAACATAGTAGGCTACCTAATACGGTAAATATGAATAATTTTTTACATATATATATATATATATATATATATATATATATATATATATATATATATATATATATATTTATATATATATTTTTTTTATCACAAAATTGTCCACAAATTTCTGGAAATTACCGCCACAAAATTTTATTTTATTTATTTTTAATTTTAATTTTTACAAATAAAATCTAGGGGGTCTGAGAACAGAACAGAATAGAATGGGTCATCTAATGTCATTTACAATGTCCAGTCTGATCTCACGAGGAAACACAAGTGTTTTAAGTTTTGTCAGTTTAGAGGCTAATTCATACGAGTTCTTTTTAAAAGGAGTTCTTTTAAAAAGGAGGTGTGGCACCCGACCCAGCCCCTCATTTCAACATCATTGGGGATAAGCAAATCATACTAAACTGTACGAATGAGCCACTAAATCAATTAGTTACAAATTGCTGTGAGATCGTGTTGACAATGTCATAGGTAAGATTCAAAATGTTTGATAATAAATCGCCCATTAAGTCTTTAAGAATTTAATATTGTGATAAATAACCACTGCCAAGGTAAAAAAAAAAAGTTCATGGTATTTTGTATGTCAATATTGTGCATGTTTATTATCACCAATTAGTATCAGCATATGTCTAATTCAGACACCAAGAAGGGATCTCTTGTTTTCATCAACTAGCATATTTATAGAAGAAGTAAAATGTGAGTTATTTTTACAGAGTATATTTTTTCATTGCGTTCTCTTGCCTTTTGATTGATGTGTAGTACTGGTCAATGAAATCTGTTGCAAGCGGTAGAAGCTCCTCTTTTCTTCTGTCTTCATCTGGTTTGTGAGCGTGCTGGTTTGGCACCATAACAGACCCTATGCAAACGTGCTCAGTGCAGATTGGCACCTACGGAAAAAAAAGAGCGACCAGCAGCACAATGAGAAAACTGAGTGTGCAGATCCAAACATGCTACCTCACTCACAGAAATGTGTTTCAAGATAGTATTGAGCCGGTCTCACACGTATTGCGTCTGGAGGAGTGTAAATGCAACTGCGGGGACAAGTTGAGAGTATTTGTGCAGAGTAGCACAACTGAAGCTCTGTACTGAAAATAACCATGATGTCTGGGTGAGAACCACCAGAAATTAGAATATGTGATGGAATTTTTAGGCATATACTGTAAGAAGGTAATTTAATATTCATAATAAAAGTAATTCGGAGGTTCATTCCGCTGTGGCGACCCCAGATTAATAACAGGACTAAGCCGAAAAGAAAATGAATGAATCAAAGAATAAAAGTAATATTATTTACAAAGACAACTTAACTTTTTAAATGAAATTATTTCATGGTGAGTTCATCCAGACACTGTAAAAGGGTAAAGTGAACAGGCTCCTAATTTAAGTGCGATTTTGAACAAAAGAACCTACAGTTCAGATTGTTTTTGTGGATTGTTTACCTGTTACACAGAAAATAACAGGCTATGTAACTGAACAAACCTACATTAGAAAGTCTTTGCTTTAAAACTTCAGCTCTTTTTAAAATAATAGCATTTGAAATACTACTACTACTACTACTACTACTACTACTACTACTACTACTACTACTACTAATAATAATAATAATAATAATAATAATAAAAGTTTAGTGTACATTTTTCAGCAGCACTGGATTTAACATAAGTATTTGTCAAGAACTCTTATTTTGCATGCTATCTTCATCAAATCTGAAATATAATCACAAGACACTTTGCTTTCAAGAAATATATATATTTTAATTTAAAGTTATTACAAGAATGTTTCCTGTGTTTATAAATGAAAAAACAAATATTGAATGCAGTGCAATTTTTTTTCTCATTACTTCAGCGTGAATAATTTAATTTATTTTGCATTAAATTGGCAAGATGGGAGTAGTAAAGCTCAAAATGTCTTCTTTCAAATGATACCTAGTTTCTGTTTGCAGCTTACTGGGGTAGCTGTAAATCCCCATAAGTGAGTGCTTGCTGAGAGGTTAAAGCTTTAAGGTGAATACCAGCATTATAAACTTTTGTGTAAAGCAAAGAGTATAATAAAACCTATTAATTTACATGAGCTGTGTATCTGTACTGTAATTATAATCTGTGGTGAATTATTCGGTGATTAAATGTTCTTGATCACACTCACTCTTGTTCACTCACACTAATGTCCATGTCAGCTGAATGAAACGGCTTCTATTTCTCACAGGTGAACAACAGAAAACTTGATCACATGATCACTTCAGGTAAACCCCATATGATTTATTCCGTGTTAAATGCTAACAATGATGTGAGTTTGAATGCCATTTTACATGACATGTATCGCCATACTACTGAAAGCAGCAGCAGAAAGTTTACCTCAGATCTTGAAAACAAACCGTTTGATATTAAACTTTAGAACTATACACATATCAGTAATTCAGCATGTATGATTAATAATGTTAAAGGGTTAATATGTATTAAATAGATTAAAAACCTTACCATTTCGTGAGTGAGTACATAGTCTGTACTTCAAAATGGCTGTTTTTAAATTCCTGTTGAGTTTCGTCTGGTGCAAACAGTCAAATTGCTTATCACTGCGTATCTTGTCATGAAGTGTGTTGGACACGGGTTACAATGTAACCTGCTCACCTGCTCAATGTTTATGCTCGTAATATCAAGTCGAGGCATCAAGGCAACCCAAGGTGCTAAAATATAATTGGCTAAACTGGCATTGGGCAGGTTAAAATTATCAAAACAAAGACATGGCACAGAAAAACATTTTCAAAGCAGAATATCTGACTTCAGTATTGTTTTTCAGATAAACAAGTATGTTCACTTGGCGTGTTTCTTAAATAACTGAAAACATATTATGGTATTTTTATGCTTTAAGACAGTCAAAAACTTACAGCACTGGACTCCAAATGAAAGGGTAAAGGCTTTTAACCTAATTAATACATATTAAATGTCTTTAAAACCAAAGAATGGCTCGTTTCCACAGAGTGGTTTGGTACGGTACGATTCGGTTTGGTACGCTTTTATGGCCGTTTCCACTGTCAAAAGGCGTACTGAACCGAACCGTACCGTACCACTTTTTCGGCACCCTTTCGAAAGGGTACCAAACACAAGAAAGGGTACAAAAAGGCGTAGCTAGACGTGCAGCTGAACGCTATTGGTTTACAGATATACGTCATTCGCTTACGCAACAAGCCAAAATGAATACAAAAAACCCGCTATGTTTGAAATACACAGCGAGAGATTATAGCGGAATTATAAATACATATAATAACGAGCCATGGTCGATCCGGGCTCAAACAAACCTTGTCGTCGTCTTGATGAACAGCCACAAAGCCATGGAGTAGAGCAGAATCTACCCTGTGCCTCATAGTTTTTACGAGGCAGTTTGAAGCGCGAGTGGTTTCGCTTTCTTCCTTGCGTTCGCCGCGCATCTATATCTGAAATAAACTTCTTGAGCTGGTGATAATAACTTGCGCTTGATTATTGATGTGCTTTTGAAACCCGATCCTGTCAGACACTGACAAACGTGAGAGTGAAGCGCGAAAAAGCAAAGAAGAAGCAGAAAAAAAAAGGAGCACATTATTTTTCAGCAAACATGAACAAAATGCCATGTTTAACTATAATCGTCTCCTTTTGGACTAATATAAACTTGGAATGACGGAATTACTCTCTAACAGAGGCTACATGTGCTGCTTAGGATTACAGACACAGATAAGAGGTTTTCACTGTAGGCTATATTTTGTGTTGTTTTTGAACTTAAATACGGACGAAATGTCTGCTGTGTGTGTTCTTCTATAGTTGGTAACATATCCGAGACTGTAAGGGTCTGTATGTGTTTATATACGTTCATTTATTTAGTTATTTAATATAATTACAGACGTTACAGTAGTTTAACACTGTCATTGATCTGCAGTTATAATCAACTCATGTTCATAGAAAAGTTAGTAATAAACATTTCTACACAAGTATTTGTGTATGAAGCATCTGTTTTAGAAGTGCTTCTCATATGATATGTGAGCGACCTGTACAGCTTTATTGTAGACATTTCCTCGAGCGAGAATGACGTCGACTGAAACTTTCTGTCATACACCACGCCCACCAAAAAGGGTACCCTTGGTAGTGGAAACGCAAGCCTTATAAAGCTGACCCGTACCCTACCAGTCAGTGGAAATGAGCCATAAGTTAAAGCAACTCAAACCGCTTGAGAAAACCGATTGCTACAAACCATTTGATTTAAAAAACGAATCTATACGAGTACTGTGAACTTAATCCATTTGAGTAAATGAAGCAATTTGAGCACAGTAAAACCCAATAAATGAAGAGAACTCAAACCAACTGAGTACTGTAAAACTCAATAAGTTAAAGCAACTCAAACCGTTGTAGGAAACTGATTGCTACAAACCATTTGAGCTATAAAACTAATCTATAGAAGTACTATGAAATTAATCCATTTAAGTTGAAGTAATGAGGCATTTAATTAACTCATTACCTTCAACACTGAGTTCAAAACTCTTTTCAAATGAGTAGAATTAACTTAGTAAGTTTTGAGTAACTACACTTATTTCATATGATAAAGCTAACTGTTGGGTTTTACAGTGTATGATTGACAGTTATGGCAGGTTTTTTGGTCCAGCATCACGAATGGAAATGGCAAATGTAAAATGTTGCTTACCAGCTACAAACCCCATCTCATTTAATATATTCTAATCTCATTTAACATCTGTGAAACAACACACAGTGCTCTAGCATTTATTGTATTCATGTTTCATGATCATATTGCCCAAAAGCATTAGCTGGAGAAGTGGCAGGCTTCAGAGTCAGATAAGGAAAAGAGACAAACGGAAGTTGCTTGCTGCCTTGAGGAAGATACTCATATGGTCACTATAATAAGATTAGATTTGAAGTCAACCGTCACTTTCTGAAGCTGCTAATATGTTCATTGGATTAGGGCTAGAACGGCAAAGACTGAACTGAAAGAGCTGAAACAAGCCTGTGCAAGCAAGTGCTGTTTAATTAAGGACTGGCTTGTTTTAATACCCCAAAATCACTCTTTCAGTCTGGTGAAGCATTTAAACCATGGCTGACCCCAAAACCTCCAACAGTTTCAGAGAAGACCAGCTAAATATAATCAAACTCCCTTTAAGGCCAACTTAGTTACACCCTTGTACATCTACTTACAAAGTTTATGTCAGAAACAAAATAAAGGCGCATCCAAACTAAGGATACGTTTACACGACCATGATGACGCCAAACACAAAAAAGGCTTTCCCTTGCATTTTTAAATGTAAATGTTTTTAAGAAGCGTTTACACAACCGCATGTTTCAAAACAATCTGCGTTTATACATATCCATGAAAATGGCCAAAAAACACTGTATTAGGTATGCTAGGCCTATATTTGGCTTTGTCACTTGTTTGTAAACAGTGATGCAATGTCTGCGGCTGTTCGGTGTTCATGACTATTAAAGACTATACTGTTGTTGTGTAGGCAAACAGACAAAATTCATGAAAAAAGCTTCCTGTTTTTGGCTGAAAACTTTGCCGTGTAAATGACCCCTAATGAAGAATAACAAAGTGCTGGAAACAAATGATGCAGCAATAACGTACCCTCTGAAACATAACTAACTATAAAGAAATGACAATTCACATTAAGAACTAACCGTGAAATTAAAGACAGACTGAATAAGCATTAGTTGGTAAAACAGCATCTAAAAAGATTCACAATAACATCAATTAATCATTATTCATATTTTGCATTGTTCCACAAAAAAACTTGTTTCAAGAGTTCACACAAGCTGATGATTGATTATAAAGCTTGTTTGGCATGTTGTCTCGAGAGAGAGCCCTGAGCTCATAAATTTCTCGAGCCCAGGGCTCCCTCCCGTTTGCTAGGCGAGAGGGGAGTTTGAGCTCAGGTAGATCTCGAGAACTCGCCTGCTTTAGTAGCTAATAAACAAATAGCGATTGCTCTTAAGAGATAACTACTTACTAGGAGCATGTCTATGGTGCTGATTTGGATTAGCCAATTAACTTAAGTTGCATGTTTTTGGACGGTGGGAGGAACCCGGGGAACCCAGAGGAAACCCACGTGAGCATGGGGAGAACGCACAGAAACTGTGGGGAGTAAACTCCGTCCAGAAACGTCGGCTGGCTTGGTAAAGACTAGAACCAGTGACGTTCTTGCTGTGAGGCAAAAGTGCTAGCCACTGGGCCACCGTGCCACCCATCTAGGAAAGGAGGAGGAGTAGGGGTGGAAGGGGGGATTCTTCAAACGAAGATGGCTGTTATATGGAACTTAGGGTATTTATAGTGGCTTAGGAAGCGTCTGATTGGTGAATCATAAATTATGGATAATGCGGGACCAGCTGCAAGCAATCATAAGCACGTGATCCTATTGAAATTAGTTTATAAATAAACTTTACTACGAGAGTTCACACTTGGATACTGCTTGATGCAATTCGCAGTTTTGGCTGCTGTGTCGGGAGAGAACCCTGAGCTCGGAGATAATTGAGCCCAGGGCTCCTGCCTGGTCATTTAGCATAAAAGGGGTCAGAGATCAGGTAGAGCTCAAGATCTTCCCCTGGTAAAAGGTGGAAAAGGAGGAGATGGGGTGGAAGGGGGGATTCTTCCAAAATGAAGACAATGCAAGTAGGGTGAAATCTGTCTATTTATTGTAGGCTTGGATAAATCTAATTGGTTTATCGCTGATCAATCACATCACGTGCTCCTCTCGAAATTAGTTTGAGGAATTAGTCACCTTAAATTTTTCTAATGTCAGGAAGTGATTTTGTAGATTCACTCAGCTCATTGCCCTTAAAAATCCCTTGGGTTAGAATGCCGAAAAAAAACTATATAAGCATGATGGAAAACATCCCGGTGTGCATGTGCCTTTAACATTCCATTAAAAACCCACTTTCTGCTATTTCTACCTTTTTGAGCATTGCAATCGCATGCATTAATTTCTCTTAAAAGTGGCACCATAAACATTACTGGCCCATGCAGCGCAATCTAACCAACACATGTATCACACCTGTGGAATGTACTGGGACACCTGTGTGACTTGTACAAACCAAATGGCCATTTACACTGATGGTGCTTAGCACAAGAACGTTAAAAATAAAATAAAGGCTTTTATTAAATTCTTCGCATTCATCCATCATAAGGGACTGTGAATGCGGTCCTGCAGCTGTCACATTCTGCACAGCTGAAGATGCAACCCAAAAATCCTTCAGAATGTGATATATTATAAATCGTAGCATCTGTAATTAGCATCAATTAGCATGCAAAGCCAACCTCTCATAAAAAGTGCGCAGAACTTCATAAGCCCCTCTTGGAAGGATGATTCAGACTTAGAGAGATGTCGAGAGTGTTGAAAACATGTTGTTGTATGTATTTGTGTCTACAATGAGAGGCTAAATTTAAAACTCGCTTCCTTCATATGGACTCTATAGGAACGGCTGAATTCCAAGCAAATATAAGTGTTAATTAACAACATTAGGATGATTATGAGTTTCGACTTTTTTTTGGTCACACTTTATTTCGAGGGTCCATTTGAGTATTAGTAGACTGTCTGCTTAATATCTGTTGACACTGCTCCTTCAACAGACATTTAACTGACTAGAAGAAACTTTGCAAGTACATGTCAACTTACACTAACCCTAACCTAACAGTCTACTTATAATATAATGAGAATTAGTTGGCATGTAGATGCAAATGTAACTTAAATTCAACAAACGGACCATCAAAATAAAGTGTGATCACTTTATCATGCAAAAAGCTACCGAGATGGTGATATGGCATTTAAATATAGCCAGTCTGTTTTGCAAGAAGGCACTGAATAAGTATTTTTTGTTTATTACCAACAAAACTCAATTTTGGCGTTGTGAGTGTTGCCATAGAAACAATTCCTTCCTGTGTCTGTGAGCAGAAGTAAAAACTGAGGGTTGTAATTTTGTAATTACGGTAATTCCGACACAACAAGAGCGCTGTGTGAACCTCTGATACTCTGCCACAGGTTAGTAGTCATTCTGGTAGTTATCATATTATTTCACAAACATCTGAATAAGGCAATGAAATAATGATTTTGATGACAGTACATGTATTAGGTTCCCATTTTGGTTATGGAGACTTGAAAGTGACGAAAAATAACAATGGAAAAACAGAACAAGGAAATAATTTATAGAATGATTATTAAAATCTGTACAAGTGGTATCTGTATTGTCAGTTTGGAATAGTTTAATTTAATTGGTTTAGCTTCATGGTTTATTTAACCCTCTACTGCACGGTCACCATATGGCAACATGATACTTATGTTCATTTCCCTGCCACTGTTTCTTAAAGCACAACATACATTTTTTTTTGTTGGAAAGAGAAGACTTTAGAGTAGCCAATGATGTGCTTTGGTTAAGTCACATGACATGCTGTGTTTTTCTGTAGCGCAATTTCTGACAGACTGGCGTTTATTGTGAGTAGTTGCTGAATGCAAATGTAAACGACACTAAAAACAAAGGATCAAATTATGTCAGATAAACAAAAAAATCTGAGACATCACCTCCAGTAAGTTATGATGACATATTCACAACTATTTTTTTTTAATCAAATTAGTCTCTTGCAAATTGATCAAATGTATGTGCTGCCAAATGGTAACACTGTGCAACAGTGGAACGTGGAATATTGTAATAGGTTAGCTAGCTAGCAAGGTCAGCTGTGAACTTTTAAGTTGTAACAATAACAACATGAAAGCGAGTAATATAATGTTAATTAGTCATATGTTAATGGAATTTGCATTATGAATAAAATCTATTTTTAATGGCAATACTATTTTTGAATAGATATCAAAACAGGGCACAGTGTATTAGCGAGCAAAACCATGTTTTATGGTAAGTGAAAGAAGAAAAGGACAGAACTGGCTCTTCCTGCAGATGAAAGTGAGGATGAGATGGGTTTTAGTGACCATGAGAATGATGCAGACTGTCCAGTGAGAGACAGAGATAGAGACAGTTTGATAGAGACAGTTCAGGTAAGTTAGCTCTGAGGCAGATAAGACAGGTGCAGTATACTATATAGTATAATATATAAACATTGTTAGCTAGTAGCTACATTATTCTGATGCATCTGGATACACTAGATTTGTTATTTATTTGTTATAATATTTACTGGAGAAAATATTTATATTTACTGTATGTTGTATACATGATAATACAATATTGGATTTTTTAAAATAATATTCAGCAAAACGAATGGAATAAATGAAAGCTGTTGGAATATAAGTCGTTGGAAAGTATGTTTAAGGTGTAATGTGAAGTTCTGTGTTAAAGCTTATAATGCTGCAACACCAATTAAATCATTTCAAACAACTAAATTATTAATTTAATTATTAATAAGGAAATATTTAAATTTGAAATTTCTATGTTGGATCCACTGTTGGACGTTGTTGCCATATGGCAACATTTCATAAAGTACCTTAAAAAATAAATCTTTCAAATAGTCAAATATTTTATTAAATAGATTTATCATAATGCATGCAATAGAGGGTTAAAAAGTTTATCTTTTGTTATCAATTGAAGTCTTATTAGTGTTAACAATAGCCCTATAAAAACTGAAAATTTTAATATGTTCATATGTTAATATTAACATTTTAAACATATTTTGTGCAAATTGACATGAAAAATTATTATGTTTAAAACAGTCTCAAGCCTTTTGTCACAATCACCAGCGATCTAGCCCATGCAGTTTGCTGGAGAACTACAAATCTGCCACCAAATGAACTACAAATCCCATCATACCAGTACTCTCACACCTGTTCCGGTTTCCCTTTGATTGCAAACACACACAGCTGAAGCTGTTCAGAACTGATTACATGGACTTTAAAAGCAGCACAGCCACACATACCAGTTGCTGAGTCTTGTTATACTGTTTTGTGAACCTTACGATGCGTTTCCCTTGCCATGTTTGACCCTTGCTTTATTCTGTTTGTGTGCATTGCTTGCTACTTGCTGACCACGACTCTAGATTCCCTGCATCTGTTTGCTTGTTTTGAACATTGCTTGCCTGACCATTCTCATAATAAACCTGCATCCTCACCTCCGTTGTCAGCGTCCCTTACATTACACATTTGGTGCTGTGATAAACTTTACTATGAATACAGCAATCAGAATATTCTTAAAGAGCATTCGAAAACTTTTATTCATTCATACGTTCATTTTCCTTCGGCTTAGTCCCTTATTTATCACGGGTTGCCACAGCGGAATGACCTGCCAACTATTTCAGCATGTGTTTTACGCAACGGATGCTCTTCCAGCCGCAACCCGGTACTGGGAAACACCCATACACTCTTGCATTCACACACACACACCCACTCATGCACTACAGCCAATTTACTTCATCCAATTCACTTATACCGCGTCTTTGGATTGTGGGGGAAATTGGAACACCCGGAGGAAACCCATGGCAACACAGGGAGAACATGCAAACTCCATACAGAAAAGTCAACTGGCCCAGCCAGGGACTCAAACTATTGACCTTCTTGATTTGAGGTGACATTGCTAACCACTGAGCCACCCTCTTTTAATAATAAATAATCAGTATTTCTTCTATTAGACACATGTCTAACACTAATATGGTTATTATTATATTACACTAGTATAGTTATTATTATATAGGCACTTCTCTAACACTAGACATGTTCCAGTGCTGAGGTTTTTCAGGGTTGTGCAAAATTCAGAATTGAAAACCTGTATACTTTTTAAATCTAGCATGCAAATATGAATGGAACTGGCCAAAGTCCAGATGATGTGTAATTTAAATAACAGGATGAGCAAATACTGCAACTTTAAGTTAAACTCAAGCAAGTTCAAAATATGCATCGTGTGTTTTAATATATGGGAGACACTTATTTTTGTGAAAGTTCCACTCAATCATGCTACAATCATTTCCTGGGTTCACACTGACTACGTTTACATGGACATTATTAATCAAATTAGTTGCCTTAATCTGAATAAGACAATAATATGATTAAGGTATTTACATGAGTTGCTTTTTGAATGTTCCTTTCATGATCTCATTTTACACGTTATAGCACATAAATCGATTAATGTCATAGCGTCATCATGCTTTATCCAATGTTTCATCCAGAGTTTCATGTAATATGGTGTGTTTCATTTTAATTTTTTTTACTTTAACTGCAGTTTCACTTTTATTCAGGAACATTTCATTCATGCCCCCGTGTCAAATTGAGGTATTGGATGTGAGTATGAAGTAAGGACTGGTGGAAGAGTGTTGTTTTAATGGAATTTGATATTGCATGCCGTATGGAAAAAAAAACCTCTGCATCTTGCAATGTGTGTGTCTGTGGTCCGTTACTGACTCGATAGGTGCAGAAAATAGTGTCAAATAGCAGTGTATGTGTGGCTTATCCTGTTGCAAATCGCGGTGAAAAGTCCTACATGATGGTAATAGTGTTTACATGTCTGTACTGCACTTCAATAATGCGACTAAATAGGCATACGCCACATGTCTTAATTCCATTTCTGTTTAGCTGGATTATGACTTGAGTCAAATTAAGGTCATCAAAAAAAAATTATAATAAAAAATTGCTGTTTACATCATAGATTTTTAATCAGAGCATGTTCTTAATCATAGTAAAATCAGATTATTAGTGTCTATGTAAACTTATTCAAATATTTGAATGGATAGACTATGCTTATTTTGTGTACTGTCCGAGGAGAGGGCTCTGAGCTCAGAAAGACACCATAACTCACGTTATTCCCCTTGTTTGGAGAGAGAGAGAGACAGGGGTCAGAGCGCAATATCTAGCCTGGCCTCATAACACTTCCACCATCAATTTAAGTAGGAACTGGATTTAAAGGTGAGGAGCTGAGATGCTGAAAGCCAAGAGAATATGGATGTAGGACATGCTTGGTTATTTATAGGGGTTTGTTCTTAAGCTGATTGGATAATAGAATGATTGTCAACAATGAATTGGCCTTGTCAAAACATCTGCGCCTGCTCCTCCCGAAATGTGTTTATAAAACAACACTTTAAATCATAAGGCTGTGTTAAACAAAATCCTTATCCAGCAGTTTGACTGAATGAGCTGTACATTTTCCTTCATGTTCTATTTTCAAACATCAAGAGAATAATGTAACATTTGGCATTTTAATGTGACATGGTATAAGAAGAATTTGGGGAGAGACTGCTGTATCTTTACCTCCTCATTATATTCCTTTGTAATTCACTGTAACAATATGGGGAAACATTGACACATACTGCATATTCTTTGTCTGTTTTCCGGAATAATCCACTGGAATTAATTAAGAAGCTTTGGTTTTTCTTCCCAAATTCTTACATTTCTTTCCAGGTTTGATTTTGAGTTTTTGATTTTCCAGGTTGATGCTTTAAAAAGTAATTCTCTCCATTTTCCTAACCCCGAATGGTTATTGCTATATGTCAAAATGTTGGAAATGAATTTTATTAACCTGTAATAGTCCAGTTAATGAATATTATGTTGCATAAATACACTACCTGACAAAAGTTTTGTCGCCTATCCAAGTTTTAGGAACAACAAATAATAACTTGACTTCTAGTTGGTAGTCATTTGGTAGTCATTTGGTATCAGAAGTGGCTTATTTGAAAGGCAAAGGTTCTAGATTACTCTTATTTTGCCTAAATAAAATATGATCGTTGAATTTTAAATATTTAATTAGGACAGTAAGGTCTGACTTTGCTTAGACAAAAGTCTTGTCACCTAACAGAAATAATGTACAGTATAGAATATAAAGTCATGGTGCAGTGGAAAGAATATTAACATTGTGTATGACTCCCATGAGCTAGGAGGACTGCATCCATACATCTCTGCAATGACTCAAATCACTTATTAATAAAGTCATCTGGAATGACAAAGAAAGCGTTCTTGCTGGACTCCCAGAGTTCATCATGATTCTTTGGATTCATCTTCAATGCCTCCTCCTCAACCTTACCCCAGACATGCTCAATAATGTTCATGTCTGGTGACTGGGATGGCCAATCCTGGAGCACCTTGACCTTCTTTGCTTTCAGGAACTTTGATGTGGAGGCTGAAGTATAAGGAGTGCTATCCTTCTGAAGAATTTGCCCTCTCCTGTGGTTTGTAATGTAATGGGCAGCACAAATGTCTTGATACCTCAGGCGGTTTAAGTTGCTATCCACTCTGCAGATCTCTCACATGCCCCCATACCGAATGTAACCCTAAACCATGATTTTTCCTTCACCAAACTTGACTGGTTTTTGTGAGAGTCTTTCAATAGGTTTCCAATAGGTCTTCTGCAGTATGTGTGATGACTGGGATGCAGTTCAACAGATGATTCATTGGAAAAATCTACCTTCTGCCATTTTTCCAAATGATCAACTAGAAGTCAAGTTATTATCTGTTGCTCTTACAACTGGGATCAACGACAAGACTTTTGTCAAGTAGTGTAGACAAATCTTACAACTGTAATTATTAGTCAATGGTAACAGCTCTCCAGCTTTCTTCAAAATATCTTCTTTTGTGTTTAAAAGAAGAACGAAACTCA